>NW_028225181.1:59010594-59405918 GCF_052327205.1 Somniosus microcephalus
CAAATCCCCTCTTAACCTCTGACCAATTACTTTAAATCTACACCCCATGGTTACTGACCCATCTGCTAAAGGAAAGATGTCCTTCCTGTCCACTCTATCTAGGCCCCTCATAACTTTATACACCTCAATTAAGTCTCCCCTCAGCCTCCTCTGTTCCAAAGAAAACAACCCCAGCCTCTCCAATCATTCCTCATAGCTAAAATTCCCCAGCCCAGGCAACATCCTCGTAAATCTCCTCTGCACCCAATACAATAATACAATACAAATCGCTTTATTGGCATGATAAGGTACATCTTATGTTGCCAAAGCATCAAAATACATTTATGGTTGAACACATAAACGCGGTTCCATTCATACAGTGTATAAACAGGTATATCCCTGAGTTTATAAATATATTTTCGCATTGTTTATATATACTCTTGTCTTAGTTTACTGGTTGTCCCTCTGTTCATGGCAAGCTGTAACATAGTGTGCCGCCAGTGTTACACAGCTTCTCTCCTCCCCCAGTAGGAATGGGAGTTTTTGGTTGTCAGTCAGATTTCTGAATTCAGGGCATATTTGTGAGAATTTTTGATAGAAATTCTCTCTGATGCCCTGATATTTTCCACAGGCTGTGAGGAAGTGCATCTCTGTCTCAACTACTCCCTGACTGCAGTGAGAGCATATCCTGTCTTCTCTTGGCAGCCTGGTCTGCCTGTGTCTGCCTTTTTCGATCGCTAGGCTATGTTCGCTAAGTCTGTACCTTGTCAAGGTTCTTCTCAGTTTGTTATCCTTTACCATGGTCAGGTAATCAGCTATGTTGTATTGTCTGTTTAGGGCCAAGTAGCAATTGAGTTTGCTTTGGGTTTTTGTTGTTTCTGCCCAATATGACAGATATTTTTCCTTTTGCTTAGCGACGATTGTGTTGGGTCGAATTCTTTGTGTTACCCTGTCACTGTCCTGGGGCTGGTTATCCTCTCGAGTGCAATCACACCCTTCCTGTAATGTGGTGACCAGAACTGCACGCAGTACTCTAGCTGCGGCCTAACTAGTGTTTTATACAGTTGAAGCATAACCTCCCTGCTCTTGTATTCTATGCCACGGCTAATAAAGGCAAGCATTCCGTAGGCCTTCTTAACCATCTTATCGACCTGGCCTGCTACCTTCAGGGCTCTGTGGACCTGCACTCCAAGGTCCCTTTGTTCCTCTACACTACTCAGTGTCCTACCATTTAATGTGTATTCCTTTGTCTTGTTAGCCCCCTCCCCAAATGCATTACCTCACACTTCTCCAGATTGAATTCCATTTGCCACTATTCTGCCCACCTGACCAGTCCAGTGATATCTTCCAGCAGTCTACAGCTTCCTTCTTCATTATCAACCACACGGCCAATTCTTGTATCATCTGCAAACTTCTTAATCATCCCCCCTATATTCAAGTCCAAATCATTGATACAAGATTGGCTAAAGGATAGAAAAGAGAGGGTTGTGGTGAATGACTGTTTTATCGGGCTGGAGGGAGATACACAGTGGAGTTCCCCAGGGTTCAGTACTGGGGGCTGGAGGGAGGTATACAGTGAAGTTCCCCATGGTTCAGTACTGGGGGCTGGAGGGAGGTATACAGTGGAGTTCCCCAGGGTTCAGTACTGGGGGCTCAGGGAGGTATACAGTGGAGTTCCCGAGGGTTCAGTACTGGGGGCTGGAGGGAGGTATACAGTGGGGTTCCCCAGGGTTCAGTACTGGGGGATGGAGAGAGGTATACAGTGGAGTTCCCCAGGGTTCAGTACTGGGGGCTGGAGAGAGGTATACAGTGGAGTTCTCCAGGGTTCAGTACTAGGGGCTGGAGGGAGGTATACAGTGGATTTCCCCTGGGTTCAGTACTGGGGGCTGGAGGGAGGTATACAGTGGAGTTCCCCAGGGTTCAGTACTGGGGGCTGGAGGGAGGTATACAGTGGAGTTCCCCAGGGTTCAGTACTGGGGGATGGAGAGAGGTATACAGTGGAGTTCCCCAGGGTTCAGTACTGGGGCTGGAGGGAGGTATACAGTGGGGTTCCCCAGGGTTCAGTACTGGGGGATGGAGAGAGGTATACAGTGGAGTTCCCCAGGGTTCAGTACTGGGGGATGGAGGGAGGTATACAGTGGAGTTCTCCAGGGTTCAGTACTGGGGGCTGGAGAGAGGTATACAGTGGAGTTCCCCAGGGTTCAGTACTGGGGGATCAGGGAGGTATACAGTGGAGTTCCCCAGGGTTCAGTACTGGGGCAGGAGGGAGGTACACAGTGGAGTTCCCCAGGGTTCAGTACTGGGGGCTGGAGGGAGGTATACAGTGGTGTTCCCCGGGGTTCAGTACTGGGGGCTCAGGGAGGTATACAGTGGAGTTCCCCAGGGTTCAGTACTGGTGGCTGGAGGGAGGTACACAGTGGAGTTCCCCAGGGTTCAGTACTGGGGGCTGGAGGGAGGTATACAGTGAAGTTCCCCAGGGTTCAGTACTGGGGGCTGGAGGGAGGTACACAGTGGAGTTCCCCAGGGTTCAGTAATGGGGGCTGGAGGGAGGTATACAGTGGAGTTCCCCAGGGTTCAGTACTGGGGGATCAGGGAGGTACACAGTGGAGTTCCCCAGGGTTCAGTACTGGGGGCTGGAGGGAGGGATACAGTGGAGTTCCCGAGGGTTCAGTACTGGGGGATGGAGGGAGGTATACAGTGGAGTTCCCCAGGGTTCAGTACTGGGGGCTGGAGGGAGGGATACAGTGGAGTTCCCGAGGGTTCAGTACTGGGGGATGGAGGGAGGTATACAGTGGAGTTCCCCAGGGTTCAGTCCTGGGGGCTGGAGGGAGGTATACAGTGGAGTT
Source organism: Somniosus microcephalus (assembly GCF_052327205.1). Classification (NCBI taxonomy): domain Eukaryota; kingdom Metazoa; phylum Chordata; class Chondrichthyes; order Squaliformes; family Somniosidae; genus Somniosus; species Somniosus microcephalus. The sequence continues at coordinate 59,013,420 of NW_028225181.1, forward strand.
CCCCAGGGTTCAGTCCTGGGGGCTGGAGGGAGGTATACAGTGGAGTTCCCCAGGGTTCAGTACTGGGGGCTGGAGGGAGGTATACAGTGGAGTTCCCCAGGGTTCAGTCCTGGGGGCTGGAGGGAGGTATACAGTGGAGTTCCCCAGGGTTCAGTACTGGGGGTTGGAGGGAGGTATACAGTGGAGTTCCCCAGGGTTCAGTCCTGGGGGCTGGAGGGAGGTATACAGTGGAGTTCTCCAGGGTACAGTACTGGGGACTGGAGGGAGGTATACAGTGGAGTTCCCCAGGGTTAAGTACTGGGGACTGGAGGGAGGTATACAGTGGAGTTCCCCAGGGTTCAGGACTAGGGGCTGGAGGGAGGTATACAGTGGAGTTCCCCAGGGTTCAGTACTGGGGGCTGGAGGGAGGTATACAGTGGAGTTCCCCAGGGTTCAGTACTGGGGGCTGGAGGGAGGTATACAGTGGAGTTCTCCAAGGTTCAGTACTGGGGGCTGGAGGGAGGTACAAAGTGGAGTTCCCCAGGGTTCAGTACTGGGGGCTGGAGGGAGGTATACAGTGGAGTTCCCCAGGGTTCAGTACTGGTGGCTGGAGGGAGGTATACAGTGGAGTTCTCCAGGGTTCAGTACTGGGGGCTGGAGAGAGGTATACAGTGGAGTTCCCCAGGGTTCAGTACAGGGGGCTGGAGAGAGGTATACAGTGGAGTTCCCCAGGGTTCAGTACTGGGGGCTGGAGGGAGGTATACAGTGGAGTTCCCCAGGGTTCAGTACTGGGGGCTGGAGTGAGGTATACAGTGGAGTTCCCCAAGGTTCAGTACTGGGGGCTGGAGGGAGGTATACAGTGGAGTTCCCCAGGGTTCAGTGCTGGGGGCTGGAGGGAGGTATACAGTGGAGTTCCCCAGGGTTCAGTAATGGGGGCTGGAGGGAGGTATACAGTGCAGTTCCCCAGGGTTCAGTACTGGGGGCTGGAGGGAGGTATACAGTGGAGTTCCCCAGGGTTCAGTACTGGGGACTGGAGGGAGGTATACAGTGGAGTTCCCCAGGGTTCAGCACTGGGGGCTCAGGGAGGTATACAGTGGAGTTCCCCAGGGTTCAGTACTGGGGGATGGAGGGAGGTATACAGTGGAGTTCCCCAGGGTTCAGTACTGGGGGCTGGAGGGAGGTATACAGTGGAGTTCCCCAGGGTTCAGTACTGGGGGCTGGAGGGAGGTATACAGTGGAGTTCCCCAGGGTTCAGTACTGGGGGCTGGAGGGAGGTATACAGTGGAGTTCCCCAAGGTTCAGTACTGGGGGCTGTAGGGAGGTATACAGTGGAGTTCCCCAGGGTTCAGTACTGATGTCTGGAGGGAGGTATACAGTGGAGTTCCCCAGGGTTCAGTACTGGGGGCTCAGGGAGGTATACAGTGGAGTTCCCCAGGGTTCAGTACTGGGGGCTGGAGGGAGGTATACAGTGGAGTTCCCCAGGGTTCCGTACTGGGGGCTGGAGGGAGGTATACAGTGGAGATCCCCAGGGTTCAGTACTAGGGGATGGAGGGAGGTATACAGTGGAGTTCCCCAGGGTTCAGTACTGGAGGCTGGAGGGAGGTATACAGTGGAGTTCCCCAGGGTTCAGTACTGGGGGCTGGAGGGAGGTATACAGTGGAGTTCCCCAGGGTTCAGTACTGGGGGCTGGAGGGAGGTATACAGTGGAGTTCCCCAGGGTTCAGTACTGGGGGCTGGAGGGAGGTACACAGTTGAGTTCCCCAGGGTTCAGTACTGGGGGCTGGAGGGAGGAATACAGTGGAGTTCCCCAGGGTTCAGTACTGGGGGATGGAGGGAAGTATACAGTGGAGTTCCCCAGGGTTCAGTACTGGGGGCTGGAGGGAGGTATACAGTGGAGTTCCCCAGGGTTCAGTACTGGGGGCTGGAGGGAGGTATACAGTGGAGTTCCCCAGGGTTCAGTACTGGGGCTGGAGGGAGGTATACAGTGGAGTTCCCCAGGGTTCAGTCCTGGGGGCTGGAGGGAGGTATACAGTGGAGTTCCCCAGGGTTCAGTACTGGGGGCTGGAGGGAGGTATACAGTGGAGTTCCCCAGGGTTCAGCACTGGGGCTGGAGGGAGGTATACAGTGGAGTTCCCCAGGGTTCAGTACTGGGGTTTGGAGGGAGGTATACAGTGGAGTTCCCCAGGGTTCAGTACTGCGGGCTGGAGGGAGGTATACAGTGGAGTTCCCCTGGGTTCAGTACTGGGGGCTGGAGGGAGGTACACAGTGGAGTTCCCCTGGGTTCAGTACTGGGGGCTCAGGGAGGTATACAGTGTAGTTCCCCAGGGTTCAGTACTGGGGGCTGGAGGGAGGTATACAGTGGAGTTCCCCAGGGTTCAGTACTGGAGGCTGGAGGGAGGTATACAGTGGAGTTCCCCAGGGTTCAGTACTGGTGTCTGGAGGGAGGTATACAGTGGAGTTCCCCGGGGTTCAACACTGGGGGCTGAGGGAGGAATACAGTGGAGTTCCCCAGGGTTCAGTACTGGGGGATGGAGGGAGGTATACAGTGGAGTTCCCCAGGGTTCAGTACTGGGGGATGGAGGGAGGTATACAGTGGAGTTCCCCAGGTTTCAGTACTGGGGTTTGGAGGGAGGTATACAGTGGAGTTCCCCAGGGTTCAGTACTGGGGGCTGGAGGGAGGTACACAGTGGAGTTCCCCAGGGTTCAGTACTGGGGGCTGGAGGGAGGTATACAGTGGAGTTCCCCGGGGTTCAGTACTGGGGGCTGGAGGGAGGTATACAGTGGTGTTCCCCGGGGTTCAGTACTGGGGGCTGGAGGGAGGTATACAGTGGAGTTCTCCAGGGTTCAGTACTGGGGGCTGGAGGGAGGTATACAGTGCAGTTCCCCAGGGTTCAGTACTGGGGGCTGGAGGGAGGTATACAGTGGAGTTCTCCAGGGTTCAGTACTGGGGGCTGGAGGGAGGTATACAGTGGAGTTCTCCAGGGTTCAGTACTGGGGGCTGGAGGGAGGTATACAGTGGAGTTCTCCAGGGTTCAGTACTGGGGGCTGGAGGGAGGTATACAGTGGAGTTCCCCAGGGTTCAGTACTGGGGGCTGGAGGGAGGTATACAGTGGAGTTCTCCAGGGTTCAGTACTGGGGGCTGGAGGGAGGTATACAGTAAGTTCCCCAGGGTTCAGTACTGGGGGCTGGAGGGAGGTATACAGTGGAGTTCCCCAGGGTTCAGAACTAGGGGCTGGAGGGAGGTATACAGTGGAGTTCCCCAGGGTTCAGTAATGGGGGCTGGAGGGTGGTATACAGAGGAGTTCCCCAGGGTTCAGTACTGGGGGATGGAGGGAGGTATACAGTGGAGTTCCCCAGGGTTCAGTACTGGGGGCTGGAGGGAGGTATACAGTGGAGTTCCCCAGGGTTCAGTACTGGGGGGTGGAGGGAGGTATACAGTGGAGTTCCCCAGGGTTCAGTACTGGAGGCTGGAGGGAGGTATACAGTGGAGTTCCCCAGGGTTCAGTACTGGGGGCTGGAGGGAGGTATACAGTGGAGTTCCCCAGGGTTCAGTACTGGGGGTGGAGGGAGGTATACAGTGGAGTTCCCCAGGGTTCAGTACTGGGGGCTGGAGGGAGGTATACAGTGGAGTTCCCCAGGGTTCAGTACAGGGGGCTGGAGGGAGGTATACAGTGGAGTTCCCCAGGGTTCAGTACTGGGGGCTGGAGGGAGGTATACAGTGGAGTTCCCCAGGGTTCAGTACTGGGGGCTGGAGGGAGGTATACAGTGGAGTTCCCCAGGGTTCAGTACTGGTGGCTGGAGGGAGGTATACAGTGGAGTTCCCCAGGGTTCAGTACAGGGGGCTGGAGGGAGGTATACAGTGGAGTTCCCCAGGGTTCAGTACTGGGGGCTGGAGGGAGGTATACAGTGAAGTTCCCCAAGGTTCAGTACTGGGGTTTGGAGGGAGGTATACAGTGGAGTTCCCCAGGGTTCAGTACTGGTGGCTGGAGGGAGGTATACAGTGGAGTTCCCCAGGGTTCAGTACTGGGGGCTGGAGGGAGGTATACAGTGGAGTTCCCCAGGGTTCAATACTGGGGGCTGAGGGAGGTATACAGTGGAGTTCCCCAGGGTTCAGTACTGGGTGTTGGAGGGAGGTATACAGTGGAGTTCCCCAGGGTTCAGTACTGGGGGCTGAGGGAGGTATACAGTGGAGTTCCCCAGGGTTCAGTACTGGGGGCTGGAGGGAGGTATACAGTGGAGTTCCCCAGGGTTCAATACTGGGGGCTGAGGGAGGTATACAGTGGAGTTCCCCAGGGTTCAGTACTGGGGGTAGGAGGAAGGTATACAGTGGAGTTCCCCAGGGTTCAGTACTGGGGGCTGGAGGGAGGTATACAGCGGAGTTCCCCAGGGTTCAGTACTGGGGGCTGGAGGGAGGTATACAGTGGAGTTCCCCAGGGTTCAGTACTGGGGGCTGGAGGGAGGTATACAGTGGAGTTCCCCAGGGTTCAGTACTGGGGGCTGGAGGGAGGTATACAGTGGAGTTCCCCAGGGTTCAGTACTGGGGGCTGGAGGGAGGTATACAGTGGAGTTCCCCAGGGTTCAGTACTGGGGGCTGGAGGGAGGTATACAGTGGAGTTCCCCAGGGTTCAGCACTGGGGCTGGAGGGAGGTGGACAGTGGAGTTCCCCAGGGTTCAGTACTGGGGACTGGAGGAAGGTATACAGTGGAGTTCCCCAGGGTTCAGTACTGGGGGCTGGAGGGAGGTATACAGTGGAGTTCCCCAGGGTTCAGCACTGGGGCTGGAGGGAGGTGGACAGTGGAGATCCCCAGGGTTCAGTACTGGGGGCTGGAGGGAGGTATACAGTGGAGTTCCCCAGGGTTCAGTACTGGGGGATGGAGGGTGGTATACAGTGGAGTTCTCCAGGGTTCAGTACTGGGGGCTCAGGGAGGTATACAGTGGAGTTCCCCAGGGTTCAGTACTGGGGGCTGGAGGGAGGTATACAGTGGAGTTCCCCAGGGTTCAGTACTGGGGGCTGGAGGGAGGTACACAGTGGAGTTCCCCAGGGTTCAGTAATGGGGGCTGGAGGGAGGTATACAGTGGAGTTCCCCAGGGTTCAGTACTGGGGGCTGGAGGGAGGTATACAGTGGAGTTCCCCAGGGTTCAGTACTGGGGGCTGGAGGGAGGTATACAGTGGAGTTCCCCAGGGTTTAGTACTGGGGGCTGGAGGGAGGTATACAGTGGAATTCCCCAGGGTTCAGTACGAGGGGATGGAGGGAGGTATACAGTGGAGTTCCCCAGGGCTCAGTACTGGGGGCTGGAGGGAGGTATACAGTGGAATTCCCCAGGGTTCAGTACGAGGGGATGGAGGGAGGTATACAGTGGAGTTCCCCAGGGTTCAGTACTGGGGGCTGGAGGGAGGTATACAGTGGAGTTCCCCAGGGTTCAGTACTGGGGGCTGGAGGGAGGTATACAGTGGAGTTCCCCAGGGTTCAGTACTGGGGGCTGGAGGGAGGTATACAGTGGAGTTCCCCGGGGTTCAGAACTAGGGGATGGAGGGAGGTATACAGTGGAGTTCCCCAGGGTTCAGTACTGGGGGCTGGAGGGAGGTATACAGTGGAGTTCCCCAGGGTTCAGTACTGGGGGCTGGAGAGAGGTATACAGTGGAGTTCCCCAGGGTTCAGTACTGGGGGCTGGAGGGAGGTATACAGTGGAGTTCCCCAGGGTTCAGTACTGGGGGCTGGAGGGAGGTATAAAGTGGAGTTCTCCAGGGTTCAGTACTGGGGGCTGGAGGGAGGTATACAGTGGAGTTCCCCAGGGTTCTGTACTGGGGGCTGGAGGGAGTTATACAGTGGAGTTCCCCAGGGTTCAGTACTGGGGGCTGGAGGGAGGTATACAGTGGAGTTCCCCGGGGTTCAGTACTGGGGGCTGGAGGGAGGGATACAGTGGAGTTCCCCAGGGTTCAATACTGGAGGCTGGAGGGAGGAAAACAGTGGAGTTCCCTGGGGTTCAGCACTGGGGGCTCAGGGAGGTATACAGTGGTGTTCCCCGGGGTTCAGTACTGGGGGCTGGAGGGAGGTATACAGTGGAGTTCCCCAGGGTTCAGTACTGGGGGCTGGAGGGAGGTATACAGTGGAGTTCCCCAGGGTTCAGTACTGGGGGCTGGAGGGAGGTATACAGTGGAGTTCCCCAGGGTTCAATACTGGAGGCTGGAGGGAAGTATACAGTGGAGTTCCCCAGGGTTCAATACTGGGGGCTGGAGGGAGGTATACAGTGGAGTTCCCCAGGGTTCAGTACTGGGGGCTGGAGGGAGGTAGACAGTGGAGTTCCCCAGGGTTCAGTACTGGGGGCTGGAGGGAGGTATACAGTGGAGTTCCCCAGGGTTCAGTACTGGGGGCTGGAGGGAGGTACACAGTGGAGTTCCCCAGGGTTCAGTACTGGGGGCTGGAGGGAGGTACACAGTGGAGTTCCCCAGGGTTCAGTACTGGGGGCTGGAGGGAGGTATACAGTGGAGTTCCCCAGGGTTCAGTGCTGGGGGCTGAAGGGAGGTATACAGTGGATTTCCCCAGGGTTCAATACTGGAGGCTGGAGGGAGGTATACAGTGGAGTTCCCCAGGGTTCAGTACTGGGGTTTGGAGGGAGGTATACAGTGGAGTTCCCCAGGGTTCAGTACTGGGGTTTGGAGGGAGGTATACAGTGGAGTTCCCCAGGGTTCAGTACTGGGGGCTGGAGGGAGGTATACAGTGGAGTTCCCCAGAGTTCTGTTCTGGGGGCTGGAGGGAGGTATACAGTGGAGCTCCCCAGGGTTCAGTACTGGGGGCTGGAGGGTGGTATACAGTGGAGCTCCCCAGGGTTCAGTAATGGGGGCTGGAGGGAGGTATACAGTGGAGTTCCCCAGGGTTCAGTACGGGGGATGGAGGGAGGTGTACTGTGGAGTTCCCCAGTGTTCAGTACTGGGGGCTGGAGGGAGGTATACAGTGCAGTTCCCCAGGGTTCAGTACTGGGGGCTGGAGGGAGGTATACAGTGCAGTTCCCCAGGGTTCAGTAATGGGGGCTGGAGGGAGGTATACAGTGCAGTTCCCCAGGGTTCAGTAATGGGGGCTGGAGGGAGGTATACAGTGGAGTTCCCCAGGGTTCAGTACTGGGGGCTGGAGGGAGGTATACAGTGGAGTTCCCCAGTGTTCAGTACTGGGGGCTGGAGGGAGGTACACAGTGGAGTTCCCCAGGGTTCAGTACTGGGGGCTGGAGGGAGGTATACAGTGGAGTTCCCCAGGGTTCAGTTCTGGGGGTTGGAGGGAGGTATACAGTGGTGTTCCCCGGGGTTCAGTACTGGGGGCTGGAGGGAGGTATACAGTGGAGTTCCCCTGGGTTCAGTACTGGGGGCTGGAGGGAGGTATACAGTGGAGTTCCCCAGGGTTCAGTACTGGGGGCTGGAGGGTGGTATACAGTGGAGTTCCCCAGGGTTCAGTACTGGTGGCTGGAGGGAGGTATACAGTGGAGTTCCCCAGGGTTCAGTACTGGCGGCTGGAGGGAGGTACACAGTGGAGTTCCCCAGGGTTCAGTACTGGGGGCTGGAGGGAGGTATACAGTGGAGTTCCCCAGGGTTCAGTACTGGGGGCTGGAGGGAGGTATACAGTGGAGTTCCCCAGGGTACAGTACTGGGGGCTGGAGGGAGGTATACAGTGGAGTTCCCCAGGGTTCAGTACTGGGGGCTGGAGGGAGGTATACAGTGGAGTTCCCCAGGGTTCAGTACTGGGGGCTGGAGGGAGGTATACAGTGGAGTTCCCCAAGGTTCAGTACTGGGGGATGGAGGGAGGTATACAGTGGAGTTCCCCAGGGTTCAGTACTGGGGGCTGGAGGAAGGTATACAGTGGAGTTCCCCAGGGTTCAGTAATGGGGGCTGGAGGGAGGTATACAGTGGCGTTCCCCAGGGTTCAGTACTGGGGGCTGGAGGAAGGTATACAGTGGAGTTCCCCAGGGTTCAGTACTGGGGGCTGGAGGGAGGTATACAGTGGAGTTCCCCAGGGTTCAGTACTGCGGGCTGGAGGGAGGTATACAGTGGAGTTCCCCAGGGTTCAGTACTGGGGGCTGGAGGGAGGTATACAGTGGAGTTCCCCAGGGTTCAGTACTGGGGGCTGGAGGGAGGTATACAGTGGAGTTCCCCAGGGTTCAGTACTGGGGGCTGGATGGAGGTACACAGTGGAGTTCCCCAGGGTTCAGTACTGGGGGCTTAAGGGCGGTATACAGTGGAGTTCCCCAGGGTTCAGTACTGGGGGCTGGAGGGAGGTATACAGTGGAGTTCCCCAGGGTTCAGTACTGGGGGCTGGAGGGAGGTATACAGTGGAGTTCCCCAGGGTTCAGTACTGGGGGCTGGAGGGAGGTATACAGTGGAGTTCCCCAGGGTTCAGTACTGGGGGCTGGAGGGAGGTATACAGTGGAGTTCCCCAGGGTTCAGTACTGGGGCTGGAGGGAGGTATACAGTGGAGTTCCCCAGTGTTCAGTACTGGGGGCTGGGGGGAGGTATACAGTGGAGTTCCCCAGGGTTCAGTACTAGGGGATGGAGGGAGGTATACAGTGGAGTTCCCGAGGGTTCAGTACTGGGGGATGGAGGGAGGTATACAGTGGAGTTCCCCAGGGTTCAGTACTGGGGGCTGGAGGGAGGTATACAGTGGAGTTCCCCAGGGTTCAGTACTGGGGGCTGGAGGGAGGTATACAGTGGAGTTCCCCGGTGTTCAGTACTGGGGGCTCAGGGAGGTATACAGTGGAGTTCCCCAGGGTTCAGTACTAGGGGATGGAGGGAGGTATACAGTGGAGTTCCCCAGGGTTCAGTACTGGGGGCTGGAGGGAGGTATACAGTGGAGTTCCCCAGGGTTCAGTACTGGGGGCTGGAGGGAGGTATACAGTGCAGTTCCCCAGGGTTCAGTACTGGGGGCTGGAGGGAGGTATACAGTGGAGTTCCCCAGGGTTCAGTACGGAGGCTGGAGGGAGGTATACAGTGGAGTTCCCCAGGGTTCAGTACTAGGGGATGGAGGGAGGTATACAGTGGAGTTCCCCAGGGTTCAGTACTGGGGGCTGGAGGGAGGTATACAGTGGAGTTCCCCAGGGTTCAGTACTGGGGGCTGGAGGGAGGTATACAGTGGAGTTCCCCGGGGTTCAGTACTGGGGGCTCAGGGAGGTATACAGTGGAGTTCCCCAGGGTTCAGTACTAGGGGATGGAGGGAGGTATACAGTGGAGTTCCCCAGGGTTCAGTACTGGGGGCTGGAGGGAGGTATACAGTGGAGTTCCCCAGGGTTCAGTACTGGGGGCTGGAGGGAGGTATACAGTGCAGTTCCCCAGGGTTCAGTACTGGGGGCTGGAGGGAGGTATACAGTGGAGTTCCCCAGGGTTCAGTACTGGGGGCTGGAGGGAGGTATACAGTGGAGTTCCCCAGGGTTCAGTACTGGGGGCTGGAGGGAGGTATACAGTGGAGTTCCCCAGGGTTCAGTACGGAGGCTGGAGGGAGGTATACAGTGGAGTTCCCCAGGGTTCAGTACTAGGGGATGGAGGGAGGTATACAGTGGAGTTCCCCAGGGTTCAGTACTGGGGGCTGGAGGGAGGTATACAGTGGAGTTCCCCAGGGTTCAGTACTGGGGGCTGGAGGGAGGTATACAGTGGAGTTCCCCAGGGTTCAGTACTGGGGGCATAAGGGAGGTATACAGTGGAGTTCCCCAGGGTTCAGTACTGGGGGCTGGAGGGTGGTATACAGTGGAGTTCCCCAGGGTTCAGTACTAGGGGATGGAGGGAGGTATACAGTGGAGTTCCCGAGGGTTCATTACTGGGGGATGGAGGGAGGTATACAGTGGAGTTCCCCAGGGTTCAGTACTGGGGGCTGGAGGGAGGTATACAGTGGAGTTCCCCAGGGTTCAGTACTGGGGGCTGGAGGGAGGTATACAGTGGAGTTCCCCGGGGTTCAGTACTGGGGGCTCAGGGAGGTATACAGTGCAGTTCCCCAGGGTTCAGTACTGGGGGCTGGAGGGAGGTATACAGTGGAGTTCCCCAGGGTTCAGTACTGGGGGCTGGAGGGAGGTATACAATGGAGTTCCCCAGGGTTCAGTACTGGGGGCTGGAGGGAGGTATACAGTGGAGTTCCCCAGGGTTCAGTACTGGGGGCTGGAGGGAGGTATACAGTGGAGTTCCCCAGGGTTCAGTACTGGGGGCTGGAGGGAGGTATACAGTGGAGTTCCCCAGGGTTCAGTACTGGGGGCTGGAGGGAGGTATACAGTGGAGCTCCCCAGGGTTCAGTACTGGGGGATGGAGGGAGGTATACAGTGGAGTTCCCCAGGGTTCAGTGCTGGGGGCTGGAGGGAGGTATACAGTGAAGTTCTCCAGGGTTCAGTACCGGGGGCTGGAGGGAAGTATACAGTGGTGTTCCCCGGGGTTCAGTACTGGGGGCTCAGGGAGGTATACAGTGGAGTTCCCCAGGGTTCAGTACAGGGGGCTGGAGGGAGGTATACAGTGGAGTTCCCCAGGGTTCAGTACTGGGGGCTGGAGGGAGGTATACAGTGGAGTTCCCCAGTGTTCAGTACTGGGGGCTGGAGGGAGGTATACAGTGGAGTTCCCCAGTGTTCAGTACTGGGGGCTGGAGGGAGGTACACAGTGGAGTTCCCCAGGGTTCAGTACTGGGGGCTGGAGGGAGGTATACAGTGGAGTTCCCCAGGGTTCAGTACTGGGGGCTCAGGGAGGTATACAGTGGAGTTCCCCAGGGTTCAGTACTGGGGGCTGGAGGGAGGTATACAGTGGAGTTCTCCAGGGTTCAGTACTGGGGGCTGGAGGGAGGTATACAGTGGAGTTCCCCAGGGTTCAGTACTGGGGGCTGGAGGGAGGTATACAGTGGAGTTCCCCAGGGTTCAGTACTGGGGGCTGGAGGGAGGTATACAGTGGAGTTCCCCAAGGTTCAGTACTGGGGGATGGAGGGAGGTATACAGTGGAGTTCCCCAGGGTTCAGTACTGGGGGCTGGAGGAAGGTATACAGTGGAGTTCCCCAGGGTTCAGTAATGGGGGCTGGAGGGAGGTATACAGTGGCGTTCCCCAGGGTTCAGTACTGGGGGCTGGAGGATGGTATACAGTGGAGTTCCCCAGGGTTCAGTACTGGGGGCTGGAGGGAGGTATACAGTGGAGTTCCCCAGGGTTCAGTACTGCGGGCTGGAGGGAGGTATACAGTGGAGTTCCCCAGGGTTCAGTACTGGGGGCTGGAGGGAGGTATACAGTGGAGTTCCCCAGGGTTCAGTACTGGGGGCTGGAGGGAGGTATACAGTGGAGTTCCCCAGGGTTCAGTACTGGGGGCTGGATGGAGGTACACAGTGGAGTTCCCCAGGGTTCAGTACTGGGGGCTTAAGGGCGGTATACAGTGGAGTTCCCCAGGGTTCAGTACTGGGGGCTGGAGGGAGGTATACAGTGGAGTTCCCCAGGGTTCAGTACTGGGGGCTGGAGGGAGGTATACAGTGGAGTTCCCCAGGGTTCAGTACTGGGGGCTGGAGGGAGGTATACAGTGGAGTTCCCCAGGGTTCAGTACTGGGGCTGGAGGGAGGTATACAGTGGAGTTCCCCAGTGTTCAGTACTGGGGGCTGGGGGGAGGTATACAGTGGAGTTCCCCAGGGTTCAGTACTAGGGGATGGAGGGAGGTATACAGTGGAGTTCCCGAGGGTTCAGTACTGGGGGATGGAGGGAGGTATACAGTGGAGTTCCCCAGGGTTCAGTACTGGGGGCTGGAGGGAGGTATACAGTGGAGTTCCCCAGGGTTCAGTACTGGGGGCTGGAGGGAGGTATACAGTGGAGTTCCCCGGTGTTCAGTACTGGGGGCTCAGGGAGGTATACAGTGGAGTTCCCCAGGGTTCAGTACTAGGGGATGGAGGGAGGTATACAGTGGAGTTCCCCAGGGTTCAGTACTGGGGGCTGGAGGGAGGTATACATTGGAGTTCCCCAGGGTTCAGTACTGGGGGCTGGAGGGAGGTATACAGTGCAGTTCCCCAGGGTTCAGTACTGGGGGCTGGAGGGAGGTATACAGTGGAGTTCCCCAGGGTTCAGTACGGAGGCTGGAGGGAGGTATACAGTGGAGTTCCCCAGGGTTCAGTACTAGGGGATGGAGGGAGGTATACAGTGGAGTTCCCCAGGGTTCAGTACTGGGGGCTGGAGGGAGGTATACAGTGGAGTTCCCCAGGGTTCAGTACTGGGGGCTGGAGGGAGGTATACAGTGGAGTTCCCCGGGGTTCAGTACTGGGGGCTCAGGGAGGTATACAGTGGAGTTCCCCAGGGTTCAGTACTAGGGGATGGAGGGAGGTATACAGTGGAGTTCCCCAGGGTTCAGTACTGGGGGCTGGAGGGAGGTATACAGTGGAGTTCCCCAGGGTTCAGTACTGGGGGCTGGAGGGAGGTATACAGTGCAGTTCCCCAGGGTTCAGTACTGGGGGCTGGAGGGAGGTATACAGTGGAGTTCCCCAGGGTTCAGTACTGGGGGCTGGAGGGAGGTATACAGTGGAGTTCCCCAGGGTTCAGTACTGGGGGCTGGAGGGAGGTATACAGTGGAGTTCCCCAGGGTTCAGTACGGAGGCTGGAGGGAGGTATACAGTGGAGTTCCCCAGGGTTCAGTACTAGGGGATGGAGGGAGGTATACAGTGGAGTTCCCCAGGGTTCAGTACTGGGGGCTGGAGGGAGGTATACAGTGGAGTTCCCCAGGGTTCAGTACTGGGGGCTGGAGGGAGGTATACAGTGGAGTTCCCCAGGGTTCAGTACTGGGGGCATAAGGGAGGTATACAGTGGAGTTCCCCAGGGTTCAGTACTGGGGGCTGGAGGGTGGTATACAGTGGAGTTCCCCAGGGTTCAGTACTAGGGGATGGAGGGAGGTATACAGTGGAGTTCCCGAGGGTTCATTACTGGGGGATGGAGGGAGGTATACAGTGGAGTTCCCCAGGGTTCAGTACTGGGGGCTGGAGGGAGGTATACAGTGGAGTTCCCCAGGGTTCAGTACTGGGGGCTGGAGGGAGGTATACAGTGGAGTTCCCCGGGGTTCAGTACTGGGGGCTCAGGGAGGTATACAGTGCAGTTCCCCAGGGTTCAGTACTGGGGGCTGGAGGGAGGTATACAGTGGAGTTCCCCAGGGTTCAGTACTGGGGGCTGGAGGGAGGTATACAATGGAGTTCCCCAGGGTTCAGTACTGGGGGCTGGAGGGAGGTATACAGTGGAGTTCCCCAGGGTTCAGTACTGGGGGCTGGAGGGAGGTATACAGTGGAGTTCCCCAGGGTTCAGTACTGGGGGCTGGAGGGAGGTATACAGTGGAGTTCCCCAGGGTTCAGTACTGGGGGCTGGAGGGAGGTATACAGTGGAGCTCCCCAGGGTTCAGTACTGGGGGATGGAGGGAGGTATACAGTGGAGTTCCCCAGGGTTCAGTGCTGGGGGCTGGAGGGAGGTATACAGTGAAGTTCTCCAGGGTTCAGTACCGGGGGCTGGAGGGAAGTATACAGTGGTGTTCCCCGGGGTTCAGTACTGGGGGCTCAGGGAGGTATACAGTGGAGTTCCCCAGGGTTCAGTACAGGGGGCTGGAGGGAGGTATACAGTGGAGTTCCCCAGGGTTCAGTACTGGGGGCTGGAGGGAGGTATACAGTGGAGTTCCCCAGTGTTCAGTACTGGGGGCTGGAGGGAGGTACACAGTGGAGTTCCCCAGGGTTCAGTACTGGGGGCTGGAGGGAGGTATACAGTGGAGTTCCCCAGGGTTCAGTACTGGGGGCTCAGGGAGGTATACAGTGGAGTTCCCCAGGGTTCAGTACTGGGGGCTGGAGGGAGGTATACAGTGGAGTTCTCCAGGGTTCAGTACTGGGGGCTGGAGGGAGGTATACAGTGGAGTTCCCCAGGGTTCAGTACTGGGAGCTGGAGGGAGGTATACAGTGGAGTTCTCCAGGGTTCAGTACTGGGGGCTGGAGGGAGGTACACAGTGGAGTTCCCCAGGGTTCAGTACTGGGGGCTGGAGGGCGGTATACAGTGGAGTTCCCCAGGGTTCAGTACTGGGGGCTGGAGGGAGGTATACAGTGGAGTTCCCCAGGGTTCAGTACTGGGGGCTGGAGGGAGGTATACAGTGGAGTTCCCCAGAGGTCAGTACTGGGGGCTGGAGGGAGGTATACAGTGGAGTTCCCCAGGGTTCAGTACTAGGGGATGGAGGGAGGTATACAGTGGAGTTCCCCAGGGTTCCGTACTGGGGGCTGGAGGGAGGTATACAGTGGAGTTCCCCAGGGTTCAGTACTGGGGGATGGAGGGAGGTATACAGTGGTGTTACCCAGGGTTCAGTACTGGGGGCTGGAGGGAGGTATACAGTGGAGTTCTCCAGGGTTCAGTACTGGGGGCTGGAGAGAGGTATACAGTGGAGTTCCCCAGGGTTCAGTACTGGGAGCTGGAGGGAGGTATACAGTGGAGTTCTCCAGGGTTCAGTACTGGGGGCTGGAGGGAGGTATACAGTGGAGTTCCCCAGGGTTCAGTACTGGGGGCTGGAGGGAGGTATACAGTGGAGTTCCCCAGGGTTCAGTACTAGGGGATGGAGGGAGGTATACAGTGGAGTTCTCCAGGGTTCAGTGCTGGGGGCTGGAGGGAGGTATACAGTGGAGTCCCCCAGGGTTCAGTACTGGGGGCTGGAGGGAGGTATACAGTGGAGTTCCCCAGTGTTGAGTACTGGGGACTGGAGGGAGGTATACAGTGGAGTTCCCCAGGGTTCAGTACTGGGGGATGGAGGGAGGTATACAGTGGTGTTACCCAGGGTTCAGTACTGGGGGCTGGAGGGAGGTATACAGTGGAGTTCTCCAGGGTTCAGTACTGGGGGCTGGAGAGAGGTATACAGTGGAGTTCCCCAGGGTTCAGTACTGGGAGCTGGAGGGAGGTATACAGTGGAGTTCCCCAGGGTTCAGTACTGGGGGCTGGAGGGAGGTATACAGTGGAGTTCTCCAGGGTTCAGTACTGGGGGATGGAGGGAGGTATACAGTGGAGTTCTCCAGGGTTCAGTACTGGGGGCTGGAGGGAGGTATACAGTGGAGTTCTCCAGGGTTCAGTACTGGGGGCTGGAGGGAGGTATACAGTGAAGTTCCCCAGGGTTCAGTACTGGGGGCTGGAGGGAGGTATACAGTGGAGTCCCCCAGGGTTCAGTACTGGGGGCTGGAGGGAGGTATGCAGTGGAGTTCCCCAGGGTTCAGTACTAGGGGATGGAGGGAGGTATACAGTGGAGTTCCCCAGGGTTCAGTAATGGGGGCTGGAGGGAGGTATACAGTGGAGTTCTCCAGGGTTCAGTACTGGGGGCTGGAGGGAGGTATACAGTGGAGTTCCCCAGGGTTCAGTACTGGGGGCTGGAGGGAGGTATACAGTGGAGTTCCCCAGGGTTCAGTACTGGGTGCTGGAGGGAGGTATACAGTGGAGTTCCCCAGTGTTGAGTACTGGGGACTGGAGTGAGGTATACAGTGGAGTTCCCCAGGGTTCAGAACTAGGACCACTGCTGGTTTTGATGTACATTAATGACTTAGACTTGTGGGGGTACAGGGCACAGTTTTGACATTTGCAAATGGCACAAAACACGGAAGTGTAGTAAACAATGAGGAACATAAGAACATAAGAACATAGTGATCGACTTCAAGAGGACATAGACAGGCAGTTGGAATGTGTAGTGTATGTGCCTTTAAGGAGAGAACAACTTTTTACACCTCCTGTATACTGTATTACCGGCAGTGACCACACCTGTATATTAACCCTGATTAGGGATCTGCACTGTTAGTTTTAGAGTAACCTCATCCAGTAAACACCTGTTGATTGTTCCTCTGCAGTCTCTGTCTATTTCTTGAAGGACACCATACATCAAGATTCACGGATGTAACATTGGCGACGAGTCGATTCGAACCTACCTGGAACTCTGCAGAGGAAGGCCGATTCCAGAGGCACGGGCGTCGACCATCCGGCGGTGACTCCAGCGAGGCCGGCTGGCAACAGGTACGGCGCAGACCCTTCCCGCACAGCGGCGGCTAGAGCCGACCGACGGCACAGGAAGAGGCCGAGCAGCGTCGACGGGAGCAGAGAGAGAGGGTAAAGCGCACAAGGCACAGCCGGGGTTCAGGACCGAGCGGCGTCAATGCGGGAGGCGTGCAGGAAAACGCGTAGAGCGTGGCCAGTTTTCAAGGGCTGAGCAGCATCCGCCAGGGAAGAAAGGAAAGCGCGGGAGACGCCATTTGAGCCGCAGCGGAGAAGAAGGCAGAGCGCTGGAGATGCCATTTTGAGCCACAGCAGAGAAGAAGGGAGAGCGTGGGAGACGCCATTTTTAGCCAGTCTAACCACACCTAGGGATGCCAAAGAGTGGCAGTGTCACAGCGTTCGACAATTAAGTCGAAGATTGGGCGACATATGTAGAACGCATAGAAGTGTACTGCAAGGTGTATGAAGTGCCAGATGCCAGGAAAGCACTGGTATTGTTGAATTCAATGGGTGCAAAAATGTATGGCTTACTGCGAAACCGAGTAACCCCAGAGAAGCCAGTGGAAAAGGATTTTGAAAGCATAGTGTCAATCCTACAGGACCACTTAAACCCCACACCGCTGCTGATAGCAGAAAGATTTAAGTTTCACAAAAGGAACCAGCATAAAGACGAAAGTAATCCTGAGTGTTTAACGGAACTGCACAAGCTATCGAAACACTGCCAGTTTGGAACGGGACTAGCAGATACTTTGAGGGACAATTTTGTGTGTGGGCTTCAAAGTGAAGGAACCCAGAAACGGCTTCTATCAGAAAAGGATCTTACGCTGGACAAGGCTTTCAGCATGGCAGTATCACACGAAGCAGCCGCACGGGGCGCTGCAGAGATACAACGGAGACCGCAAGAATATGGCACCAATGAAATGTCATATGGAGCAGTGAAGTGTTATCGCTGTGGCAGAACAACACACGACCATAAGGATTGTTGGTTCAAGGACCAAGTGTGCAGACAGTGTGGAAAAGTAGGACACATAGCAAGAGCCTGCAGGTCGGGAAAGGAAACCAGCAGCAAGAAATCTCCACAGGAGAAGTACAAGAAGGTACATAAGGTGACGGATAGTAGTTCAGACGAACAGAAAAGTGATACAGACTCCGGAAGCAAGGAGCTGGGTTGTCTGAAACTACATAATGTAATCAAAATGGAGGATCACCAAATTATCTGGGTCACGCTCAAGATAGACGGAGTCCAAGTGAAAATGGAATTGGACACAGGATCAGCCCTAACAGTCATAAACCGAAGGGAATACAAGTGGCTATTCTCACATATACCCTTGAGAGATACAGAGATTGTCTTGAAGACGTACACGGGGCAAAAAGTCTACCCCAAAGGAAAAATAAGGGTGAACGTTATATATAACGGCAAGGAAACACCAAAAATGGAACTATATGTATTGCCAGATGGAGGACCACCACTACTAGGACGTGAATGGATCCGGAAGATACAGCTAGATTGGCATTCCATACAAGCACTGACTGTAGATGCCAAAAAGGATGACGACGTCACACCTGGACGACTGTCAAAAATGCTAACTGATGCACAAGAAGTGTTCCAGGAGGGACTCGGAGCACTAAAAGGCATAACAGCAATGATCAAAATAGAGGAAAAGGCAAGCCCAAAGTTTTATAAGGCCAGACCGGTGCCTTATGCGATCCGCCCAGCCATCGAAGCAGAGCTGGAAGGTTTGGAACATTCTGGAGTACTGTCCAAAGTGGACTGGAGCGAGTGGGCTACACCCATCGTTCCTGTAATGAAGAGGTCGTTGAGTAATACGCCTGGGGAACCAAAGAAGGTTCGCATCTGTGGGGACTTTAAGGTGACAGTGAACCCAGTCCTTCACACGGTACAATATCCGCTTCCGCGGATTGAAGATATTTTCGCCTCGCTATCTGGAGGAAAGCGCTTCACTAAGATTGATCTGGCCAGGGCGTACCTGCAAATGGAGGTAGAAGAAGCCTCGAAACAGTACCTCACGATCAACACTCATAAAGGTCTCTACCAATACAACCGGCTGGTGTTCGGGGTAGCATCAGCTCCGGCTATTTGGCAAAGGGCAATGGATCAAGTCCTGCAAGGGATTCCAGGGACCCAGTGTTATTTGGACGACATCCTGGTCACGGGCGAAAATGACAGTGATCACCTCGCCAACCTGGAGCAGGTGCTCACTAGATTGAAGGAATATGGGCTCCGAGCTAATCGCCACAAATGCGAGTTTTTCCAGAAGCAGATCTCGTATTGTGGCTACATTATTGATGAAGAGGGGTTACATAAGTCCCCTGAAAGATTGAGGCAGTAGTCAAGGCTCCAGCACCAGAAAATGTGTCACAACTGAGGTCGTTCCTCAGGCTGGTGAACAATACCATAAGTTCTTGCCGAATTTGTCTACAATACTACACCCACTGAACACCCTACTACAAACGGGGGTACCATGGAAGTGGAATGACGAATGTAAACGAGCTTTCCAGAAGTGCAAAGAATTGATCACATCAAAAGAGGTGTTGGCTCATTTCAACCCAGCACTACCAATTCGGTTGGCGTGTGATGCATCACCCTATGGTATTGGAGCGGTGCTGTCGCACAAATTCCCGGACGGCTCGGAGAGGCCAGTAGCCTTTGCGTCTCGGTCACTAACCTCAGCCGAGCGTAACTACGCCCAGATCGACAGGGAGGCCCTCAGCCTAGTGTGGGGGGTGAAAAAGTTCAAATATTGGCCCAGTAATTCCTGTCACAACGCGTGAGTACGGACAGGGTACTCACACGTGTGCCAGGAGGAATTGTCGGTTTTCAGCATGCACAGCACATGCGCTGAAAACCGGCATTTCCTGTCCTCTGACCCAAGGGGTTAAGAGGCTGAACGCATGCGCGGTATCGGGCAGCGCGTGCGGCTTGGATTTCCTGTATTTTTACAGATTTGCGCGTGTGTAAAGGCCTCCGGTTTTTACGCATTGAGAAACCACATGTAAGTATTTAGTTTTACAGGTAAGTGGTCTTTTAGTACAATTTAGAATTTTTTTTCCCACAGGTTTATTATTTTTAAAGAATCTACCGTAAGGTAAGTTTAGTTTTAGACCCTATTTTTTAAAAATTTATTTTTTTCAAAAATTTGATTAATTGTTTAAAATAGTTTTTTAACGTTATTCATAGTTAATTTAATTATTAGGATGCTTTTTAAAATTTTATTTAAAGTTTAAGTAGTGTTTTGGGGTGCAGTACTTTTCATGAGTTTGACAGTCTTTACTATCAAACTTATGAATGAAGTTTCCCCTCCCCTGATTGGCTGAACAGTGCTCACCTGATCCCAGCCGGCACATCGCACTAACTACGCCGCTGGGTCAGGTTAGCACAGCGCGCTGACATCAGAACCGGGCCACTGACAGGAAATCCACTGCGGGCCAGGTTTTAGATGTCGGCGCGCTGGGTAAGTGCACGTCGGGGGCTTGCACGCGCGGCAAGCCCCCGACCCGAATTACTGCCCCATTATCTGCACGGGCAGAAGTTCACCTTGCTGACTGACCACCAACCACTTGTCTCCATCTTTAATCCAAAGAAGGGCGTTCCGGTGATGACTGCACAACGGCTACAAAGATGGTCCCTTTTTCTAGGGGCAAACCAATATGAAATCAAGTATAAGGGCACGAAACAGCATGGAAACGCTGATGGGCTATCACGCCTGACACTGCCTACTGCGGAGGAAGCACCAGCAGTGGAGCCTGTTGAAATATTTTATTCGACTATAATTGAACGCTTGCCAGTAACTAACGCGGATATAGAGAAGGAGACCCGAAATGACCCGACACTGTCTTGGGTATATGATTTGACGGTGAAGGGATGGCCAACACATGGCGACGCACTGTTGCCAGCATGCGACACATGCAGTTACCAACCAGACCCCGGCCATGATGTTCTTTAACCGAAGGTTGAGATCTCGTCTGGATTTGCTCAGACCAAATGTACGAAGAGATGTTGAGAATAAGCAATTCCAGCACATCAATGAGAAGCTGACAAGGAGCTTCAATGTAGGGCAACCAGTCTTGGCCCGCGACTACCAAACAGAGAAATGGCAGCCAGGAACGATATGCACATGGCAGGGGCCACTAATGTACACAGTGGATGTTGGGAAGAACATTGTGAGACGCCATGTCGACCAGATCCTAGAGTCACAGGAGCAAGTCAACCCCATGTCTCGCGTACCTGGTGATGAACCTGACGTACAGGTAGCATCTACCCCAGAAACAGTAGCATCGGAAGCTGATGAACCAACTGACGACAGAGGGCCAGAATCACCTCCGCACCAAGAGCAAGACACTCGGGAAAGGCACTATCCAGAAAGGATCAGGAAGCCTCCCCAAAGACTGAATTTATAAATGGACTATTTTCAGTTAATGTTGCATGTAAAAGGTGTTAATTGTTTCATGAATGTTATGGTACTGTCAATCTAAAAGGGGAGGAATTGTAATGTATGTACTTTAAGGGGAGAACTACTTTTTACAGCTCCTGTATACTGTAGTACCGGCAGTGACCACACCTGTATATAAACCTGAGTAGGGATCTGTACTGTTAGTTTTAGAGTAACCCTCATCCAGTAAACACCTGTTGATTGTTCCTCTGCAGTCTCTGTCTGTTTCTTGAAGGACACCATACATCAAGATTCACGGATTTAACAGAATGGGCGGACACACAGCAGAGAAGTGTGAGGTGATATATTTTGGTAGGTAGAATGAGGAGAGACAATACATTCTAAATGGTACAATTTTAAACGGGGTGCATGAAGAGAGAGACCTGGGGGGGGTGGGGGGCGGGTGTGCACAAATCTTTGAAGGTGGCAGGACAGGTTAACAGAGCAGTTATTGAAGCATACGGGATCCTGGGCGTCATAAAGAGAGGCATAGAGTACAAAAGCAAGGAGGTTATGCTAAACCTTTATAAAACACTGGTTCGGCCTCAGATATCGAGTCCAATTCTGGGCACCACACTTTAGGAAGGATGTGTGCTGTGAGGAGGATGCTGAGAAACTCCAGGATGATTTGGACTGGTTGGGCGATTGGGCAGAAACATGGCAGATGCAGTATAATGTGGATAAATGTGAGGTTATCCACTTTGGTGGCAAAAACAGGAAGGCAGATTATTATCTGAATGGCAATAGATTGGGAGATGGGGAAGTGCAACGAGACCTGGGTGTCCTTGTGCACCAGTCACTGAAGGTAAGCATGCAGGTGCAGCAGGCGGTTAAGAAGGCAAATGGTATGTTGGCCTTCGTAGCGAGAGGGTTTGAGTACAGGAACAAGGATGTCTTGCTGCAGTTGTACAGGGCCTTGGTGAGACCACATCTTGAGTATTGTGTGCAGTTTTGGTCGCCTTATCTGAGGAAGGATGTTCTTGCCATGGAAGGAGTTCAGCGAAGATTCACCATGCTGATACCTGGGATGGCAGGAATGGCGTATGAGGAGAGATTGGGTCGATTGGGCTTGTACTCGCTGGAGTTTAGAAGAATGAGAGGTGATCTCATTGAAACTTATAAAATTCTGACAGGACTGGACAGACTAGATGCAGGAAGGATGTTCCCGATGGTCGGCGGGTCCAGAACCAGGGGTCACAGTCTAAGGATAAGGAGTAAGCCATTTAGGACTGATGAGGAGGAATTTCTTCACCCAGAGAGTGGTGAACCTGTGGAATTCTCTACCACAGAAGGCAGTTGAGGCCAATTCATAAAATATATTCAAGAAGGAGTTGGATATATTTCTCAAGGCTAAAGGGATCAAGGGGTATGGGGAGAAGGCAGGGACAGGGTACTGAGTTTGGATGATCAGCCATGATCTCATTGAATGGTGGAACAGGGTCGAGGGGCCGAATGGCCTACTCCTGCTCCTATCTTCTATGTTTCTATGTTTCTATGTGAAGGCTTTGGAGAGGGTGCAGAAGAGATTTACCAGAACAGTTCCAGGGGTGAGGGATTACAGTTACGTGGACAGACTGGAGAGGCTGGGGTTGTTCTCCTCAGAGCAGAGAAGGCTGAGGGGAGATTTGAGAGAGGCGTTCAAAATCATGAAGGGTTTAGAGAGAGTAAATAAAGAGAAACTGTTTCTGTTGTGTATGTACCTTTAAGGTAATAACTGGTCTTAGACTGCAGTACCGGCAGTGACCACCCCTGTATAAAAGGCCCTAGCAGGCTTCTGTAGTTTCAGTTTCAAGCTGCCTCTTGTTCAGTAAAGTACCTGTTAAACTGTTCTCCCGAAGTCCGTGTATTATTGAGGCGCGGACTTTACAGTGGCGACGAGTAAGTTCGAACTCACCTGCAGTGTGGCATCATCTCACGGGGATCTCGCCTGAAAGGAAGGTCCTGGAAGGTCGAAGTCTGAGCAACGGGCGTCGACCGAGGGCAACCGCCCAAAGAATCTATCGGTGTTTGGAGAATTGCGGGAGAGACTGTGGTTCCAGCGAATCGTGCTGGTAGCAGGTAGCGCGCTGACCCTTCCGGACTGCGGCGGGCTCAAGCTCGATCGAGCGGCTCTACAAATCGGGCCGCGCAGCGTCGCCGGGAAAAGAAAACAAGAGAGAGAGGGTGGAGCGCACAGGGCGCGGTCGGTGCTCGAGAACAGGACAGCAGAGAGAAACTAAATGGGAGGGAAGGAAAGCGAGACGCGCCGAAGCTGCGGGTCGTCGACATTACCCCGTAGAACACTAGGAGCAGCGTGGCAGTAAGGGGAAGAAGCAAAAGCGCGGGAGGCGCCATTTTAAATCACCCAAGATGCCGAAAAGTGGCAGTATCACTGCTTTCGACAACGAGGTAGAAGACTGGACCACGTATGTGGAAAGAATCGAAGTGTACTGCAAGGCAAATGAGGTGGCTGATGGAAAGAGGGTGTCGGTATTATTAAATCTGATGGGTGCGAGTACGTACGGCCTATTGCGGAATTTAATTGCCCCAGCTAAACCAGTGGAGAAAAGATTTGAGGAGATTGTTCATATCTTACAGGAACATCTAAGCCCTACACCACTGCTGATAGCAGAAAGATTCAAGCTCCATAAAAGAAACCAGCACAAAGATGAGAGCAATGCTGACTATCTTACGGAACTACGCAAGTTATCGAAGTACTGCCAGTTCGGAGCAGGACTGGCAGACACCTTATGGGATAAGTTTGTCTGTGGGCTCCAGATTGAAGGAACCCAGAAATGACTACTTTCAAAAAAGGACCTGACGCTAGAACAGGCTTTCAGCGTGGCAGTATCCTACGAAGCAGCAGCACGGGGAGCTGCGGAAATACAACAGAAACCACAAGAATACAATGCTAACGAAATGGCGTATGGAGCCGAAAAGTGCTATCGCTGCGGCAGAACAACCCATGAGCAGAAGGACTGTTGGTTTAAAGACAAAATATGCAGGCAATGCGGGAAAATGGGACATATAGCAAGAGTCTGCAGGTCGGGAAAGACGACCAACACGACAAGAACTACTAAGGAACAGTACAGGAAAATAAAGAAACTGACAGATAGTAGTTCAGAAGATCAGGAGAGTGATAAGGACTCCGGGAGCAGGCGACGAAGTTGTTTAAAGTTACACAACGTGATCGCAAAAGAAGATCACCAAACCATTTGGGTCACCCTCATGATAGCAGGGTCCCCAGTGAAGATGGAATTGGACACAGGATCAGCCCTAACAGTCATGAATCGACGAAACTATGAGCGGCTATTCTCACACATACCCTTAAAGGACATGTCCATTGTATTGAAGACATACACGGGGCAAAAGGTCTACCCCAGAGGAAAAATAAGGGTGCCAGTTGAATATAACGGAAAGGAAACACAGAAACTATACATGTATATACTACGAGATGGAGGACCACCATTATTAGGACGTGAATGGATCCGAAGACTACAATTGGATTGGCATTCCATTCAGGCACTAACTGTGACTGACAAAAAGATGATGACGTCGCACCTGGACATCTGTCACAAATTCTATCTGATGCGGAAGAGGTGTTCCAACAAGGACTTGGGACTCTAAAAGGAGTAAAGGCAACCATAAAGATTGAGGATAACGCAACCCCAAAATTTTTCAAGGCCAGACCGGTGCCATACGCGATACGCCCAGCTGTGGAAGCCAAACTGGAGAGTCTGGAGTGTTCAGGGGTGCTGTCTAAGGTGGACTGGAGCGAGTGGGCCACACCCATCGTTCCTGTAATGAAGAAAGCATTGAGCAGCACGCCTGGGGAACCAAGGAAGGTTCCCATCTGTGGGGACTTCAAGGTGACTGTGAACCCAGTCCTGCACACAGTACAGTATCCGCTTCCGTGGATAGAAGATATTTTCACCTCACTATCTGGAGGGAAACGTTTTACAAAGATTGATCTGGCTCAAGCGTATCTACAAATGGAGGTGGAAGAAGCATCTAGGAAATACCTCACGATAAACACTCACAAAGGCCTTTACCAGTACAATCGACTGGTATTTGGGGTAGCATCGGCCCCGGCTATGTGGCAGAGGGCAATGGAACAAGTCCTGCAAGGGATCCCGGGGACCCAGTGTTATTTGGACGACATCCTGGTTACGGGCGAAAATGACAATGAACACCTTGCCAACCTGGAACAGGTGCTCACGAGATTGCAGGAATATGGGCTACGAGCCAACCGTCCCAAATGCAAGTTCTTCAGGAGACAAATCTCGTATTGTGGTCACATGATTGATGAGGAAGGGTTGCATAAGTCGCCGGACAAGATTGAGGCTGTAGTCAAGGCTCCAGCACCAGAAAATGTGTCGCAACTGAGGTCGTTCCTTGGATTGGTGAACTACTACCATAAGTTCTTGCCGAATTTATCTATAATACTGCACCCACTGAACGCCCTCCTTCAAACTGGTGTAACATGGAAATGGAGTGATGAGTGTAAGCGTGCCTTTCAGGAATGTAAATGCCAAATCACTTCAAAAGAAGTATTGGCCCACTACAACCCAACACTACCGATTCGGTTGGCATGTGATGCGTCACCTTACGGCATTGGAGCGGTGCTGTCACACAAATTCCGTGATGGTTCAGAGATGCCAATAGCCTTTGCATCGCGCTCGCTAACCTCAGCCGAGCGTAACTATGCCCAGATTGACAGGGAGGCCCTCAGCCTGGTGTGGGGGGTGAAGAAGTTCAATCACTATCTGCACGGGCAGAAATTCACCCTACTGACTGATCATCAACCCCTGGTCTCAATTTTTAACCCAAAGAAGGGCGTTCCGGTGATGACGGCGCAACGGCTGCAAAGATGGTCACTTTTTCTAGGGACACATCAGTATGACATAGAGTACAAAGGTACGAAACAACATGGAAACGCTGATGGGCTGTCGCGCCTACTGTTGCCTACGGCAGAAGAAGCACCTGCAGTGGACCCGGTGGAGATATTCCATGCGACCATAGTCGAATGTTTGCCCGTTACAAATGCAAGTATTGAGAAGGAAACCCGAAAATACCCGACACTCTCTCAGGTCTATGATTTGACGGTGAAGGGATGGCCAGCATATGGCGACTCACTGTTACCAGCATTCTCGCCAAGGAGGGAACAGCTGTCAGTGTGCCGGGGAACCTTGATGTGTGGATCCCGAGTGGTAATTCCACCCAAGTTGAGAGATAGAGTACTCAATGAGCTTCACGAGGGTCATCTGGGAGTGGTAAAAATGAAGAGCCTAGCCAGGGCGTTTGCGTGGTGGCCAGGAATCGATAAAGAAATCGAGGATATGACCAAGAGATGCACAGGGTGCCAGAAGGTCCAAAACGCTCCACCACAGGCCCCGCTACATCCATGGGAGTGGCCCTCATCTCCATGGCAACGGGTACACATTGATTTCGCTGGTCCATTTATGGACTCAATGTTTCTAATCGCTGTGGACGCCCATTCGAAATGGCCAGATGTCATTAAAATGTCCTCCACCACCACGGAGAAAACTATTGCAGTCCTAAGGACCATCTTCGCCAGGAATGGGTTGCCAGAACAGATCTGTCCCAACAATGGGCCACAGTTTGTGTCTGAGGATTTCCGGAGGTTCCTGAAGAATAATGGGGTGAAACATTACACATCTGCCCCATATCATCCAGCCACAAATGGATTGGCTGAGAGGTTTGTTCAGACCTTTAAAAAGGCCATAAAGGCAATGTATAATGACGACATACCACTGCAACACAAGGTGGATAACTTCCTGTTTGCTTACCGGAATGCGACACATGCAGTAACCAACCAAACTCCAGCCGTACTGTTTTTCAACCGGAGACTAAGATGTCGCTTGGATTTGCTCAAACCAAACATAAGACAAGATGTAATAATAATAATAATTCAACTTTATTGTCATTGCACAAGTACATGAACAACGAAATGTGATCTTGCAAGCTCCCATGACTGGGAGAAGCAAAGCCACTGCATCGGTGCGCGCCGCCATTCCATTTCCACCATTCCTCCTGTCCGACAATCTTCAGCCCACCGCCCAGGCCTGCTCACCCAGCCGCTCCTCCCGTGGCTCCTTCTGTGACCTTCTCACCAACCGCCCCTCCTCGGGGCTCCTTCTGCACCTGGTCTTCCCTGATGGTTACCCCTCCAGGTACTAACCAGGCCTGGCTTTGCTTAGTTTCCAAGCCTTGCCAGTGACCCTGTCCCTAGTCCCAGGAACAGGATAAGCAGTTCCAGCACATAAATGAGAAGCCAACCAGGAGCTTCAAGATAGGGCAACCAGTCTTGGCCCGACTACCGAACAGAAAAATGGCAGCCAGGAACGATATGCACACAGCAGGGACCACTAATGTACACAGTGGATGTTGGAGAGAGCATCGTGAGATGCCATGCTGACCAGATTCTAGAGTCACAGGAACAAGCCAAACCCATACCACGAGCAGGTGCACCTGGTAATCAACCCGAAGTACAGATTGCGTCTACCTCAGAAGCAGTGGTATTGGAAGCTGACGAACCAACCAATGACAATGAGCCAGAATTGACTCCACCGCCAGAACAGGATACTCGAGAAAGGCGCTATCCAGTCCGGATCAGGAAGCCTCCTCAAAGACTGAACTTATAAATGACTATTCCAGTTGATGTATATAGTACAGAGAAAAGTGTAATTGTAATTAGTTATTATTTAGTTGTTAAATGAATGTTATGTACTGTTTATCTAAAAGGGGAGGAATTGTTGTGTATGTACCTTTAAGGGAATAACTGGCCTTAGACTGCAGTACCGGCAGTGACCACCCCTGTATGAAAGGCCCTAGCAGGCTTCTGTAGTTTCAGTTTCAAGCTGCCTCTTGTTCAGTAAAGTACCTGTTAACTGTTCTCCCGAAGTCCGTGTAGTATTGAGGCGCGGACATTACTGTTTCCAATGGCGGAAGGGTCGCTAACCAGAGGGCTCAGAATTAAGGTGATTGGCAAAAGAACCAGAGGGGACACGAGGGAAAACTCTTGAATGTAAGGTGTGGTTAGGAATTGGAATGCACTGCCTGATCGGGTGCTCGGTACAGATTCAGTACTCGCCTTCAAAGGGGAATTCGATAAATACTTGAAGGAGAAAAAATTGCAGGGATATGGGGAAAGAGCGGGGGAGTGGGACTGACTGATTGCTCTTCGATAGAGCTAGCACAGACTCGATGGGCCGAATGGTCTGCTTCTGTGCTGTACTATTCTATGATTCTACGCAACGGAAATAATCCCCTTTGGCCCAATAGAACGGGGTGGGTGGGGGGGGGGACAATATCCATGAAAATAGCCCCCAAACCCACTAAACACTCACCCCCAGGGCCCTGCCCCATCCAGGGGCTTCTGAACCCTGTGAATCACCGTTCTCCATCTGTCAGCCCAAGGCTGGCTCTTCCACCTTGGAAGGCTTCACAGCCCAGTGTGCATCTATTAAGTAGAACTGGACTTTGGAAATGAGTGTGTGCGTGAATCAGCCCGGGTTCCTGCTCCTGATCCCGGTCCACTGACCCCTGGGTTAGGGAGGGGGTGAATCAGCCCGAGTTCCTGCTCCTGATTCCTGTCCAGTGACCCCTGGGTTAGGGAGGGGGTGAATCAGCCCGAGTTCCTGCTCCTGATCCCTGTCCAGTGACCCCTGGGTTAGGGAGCGGGGTGAATCAGCCCGGGTTCCTGCTCCTGATCCCTGTCCAGTGACCCCTGGGTTAGGGAGGGGGTGAATCAGCCCGAGTTCCTGCTCCTGATCCCTGTCCAGTGACCCCTGTGTTAGGGAGCGGGTGAATCAGCCCGAGTTCCTGCTCCTGATCCCTGTCCAGTGACCCCTGTGTTAGGGAGGGGGTGAATCAGCCCGGGTTCCTGCTCCTGATCCCTGTCCAGTGACGCCTGTGTTAGGGAGGGGGTGAATCAGCCCGAGTTCCTGCTCCTGGTCCCTGTCCAGTGACCCCTGTGTTAGGGAGGGGGTGAATCAGCCCGAGTTCCTGCTCCTGATCCCTGTCAAGTGACCCCTGGGTTAGGGAGGGGGGTGAATCAGCCCGGGCTCCTGCTCCTGATCCCTGTCAAGTGACCCCTGGGTTAGGGAGGGGGTGAATCAGCCTGGGTTCCTGCTCCTGATCCCTGTCCAGTGACCCCTGGGTTAGGGAGGGGGTGAATCAGCCCGGGTTCCTGCTCCTGATCCCTGTCCAGTGACACCTGGGTTAGGGAGCGGGGTGAATCAGCCCGGGTTCCTGATCCTGATCCCTGTCCAGTGACCCCTGGGTTAGGGAGGGGGTGAACCAGCCCGGGTTCCTGCTCCTGATCCCTGTCCAGTGACCCCTGGGTTAGGGAGCGGGTAAATCAGCCCAGGTTCCTGCTCCTGAACCCTGTCCAGTGACCCCTGGGTTAGGGAGGGTGTGATTCAGCCTGGGTTCCTGCTCCTTATTCCTGTGCAGTGACCCCTGGGTTCGGGAGCGGGTGAAACAGCCCGGGTTCCTGCTCCTGATCCCGGTCCAGTGACCCCTGGGTTAGGGAGCGGGTGAATCAGCCCGGGTTCCTGCTCCTGATCCCGGTCCAGTGACCTCTGGGTTAGGGAGGGGGTGAATCAGCCCGGGTTCCTGCTCCTGATCCCAGTCCAGTGACCCCTGGGTTAGGGAGCAGGGTGACTCAACCTGGGTTCCTGCTCCTGATCCCGGTCCAGTGACCCCTGGGTTAGGGAGCGGGGTGAATCAGCCCGGGTTCCTGCTCCTGATCCCTGTCCAGTGACCCCTAGGTTAGGGAGCGGGGTAAATCAGCCCGGGTTCCTGCTCCTGATCCCTGTCCAGTGACCCCTGGGTAAGGGAGCGGGGTGAATCAGCCCGGGTTCCTTCTCCTGATCCCTGTCCAGTGACCCCTGGGTTAGGGATTTGGGTGAATCAGCCCGGGTTCCTGCTCCTGATACCTGTCCAGCGACCCCTGCGTTAGGGAGGGGGTTAACCAGACCGGGTCCTGCTCCTGATCCCTGTCCAGTGACCCCTGGGTTAGGGAGGAGGGTGAATCAGCCCGGCTTCGCGCTCCTGACCCCTGTCCAGTGACCCCTGGTTCAGGGAGCGGGGTGAATCAGCCCGGGTTCCTGCTCCTGATCCCTGTCCAGTGACCCCTGGGTTAGGGAGGGGGTGAACCAGGCCGGGTTCCTGCTCCTGATCCCTGTCCAGTGACCCCTGGGTTAGGGAGCGGGGTGAATCCGCCCGGGTTCCTGCTCCTGATCCCTGTCTAGTGACCCCTGTGTTAGAGAGGATGTGAATCAGCCCGGGTTCCTGCTCCTGATCCCTGTCCAGTGACCCCTGGGTTAGGGAGCGGGGTGAATCAGCCCGGGTTCTTGCTCCTGATCCCGGTCCAGTGACCCCTGGGTTAGGGAGCGGGGTGAATCAGCTCAGGTTCTTCCTCTTGATCCCTGTCCAGTGACGCCCGTGTTAGGGATGGGGGCGAATCAGTCCGGGTTCTTGCTGCTGATCATTGTCCAGTGACAACTGGGTTAGGGAGCGGGTGAATCAGCCCGGGTTCCTGCTCCTGATCCCTGTCCAGTGACCCCTGGGTTAGGGAGGGGGGGTGAATTAGCCCGGGTTCCTGCTCCTGATCCCTGTCCAGTGACCCCTGGGTTAGGGAGCGGGTGAATCAGCCAGGGTTCCTGCTCCTGATCCCTGTCCAGTGACCCCTGGGTTAGGGAGTTGGGTGAATCAGCCCGGGTTCCTGCTCCTGATAACTGTCCAGCGACCCCTGGGTTAGGGAGAGGTGAACCAGACCGGGTCCTGCTCCTGACCCCTGTCCAGTGACCCCTGGGTTAGGGAGGGGGGGTGAATCAGCTCGGCTTCCCGCTCCTGACCCCTGTCCAGTGACCGCTGGGTTCGTGAGTGGGCGAACCAGCCCGGGTTCCTGCTCCTGATCCCTGTCCAGTGACTCCTGGGTTAGGGAGTGGGGTGAATCAGCCTGGGTTCCTGCTCCTGATCCCTGTCCAGTGGCCCCTGGGTTAGGGAGCGGGGTGAATCAGCCCGGGTTCCTGCTCCTGATCCCTGTCCAGTGACCGCTGGGTTAGGGAGCGGGTGAATCAGCCTGGAATCCTGCTCCTGATCTCTGTCCTGTGACCCTTGGTTTAGGGAGCGGGTGAGTCAGCCCGGGTTCCTGCTCCTGATCCCTATCCAGTGACCCCCGGTTAAGGGAGATCGTGAATTAGCCCGGATTCCTGCTCCTGATCCCTGTCCAGTGACCGCTGGGTTAGTGAGCGGGTGAACCAGCCCGGGTTCCTGCTCCTGATCCTTTTCCAGTGACCCCCGGGTTAGGGAGGGGGGTGAATCAGCCCCGGTTCCTGCTCCTGATCCCTGTCCAGTGGCCCCTGGCTTAGGGAGCGGGGTGAATCCGCCCGGGTTCCTGCTCCTGAACCCTGTCCAGTGACCCCTGGGTTAGGGAGAGGGTGAATCCGCCCGGGTTCCTGCTCCTGATCCCTGTCAAGTGACCCCTGGTTTAGGGAGTGGGGTGAATCAGCCCAGGTTCCTGCTCCTGATCACAGTCCAGTGACCCCTGGGTTAGGGAGTGGGTGAATCAGCCCAGGTTCCTGCTCCTGATCCCTGTCCAGTGACCCCTGGGTTAGGGAGGGGGGTGGATCAGCCCGGGTTCCTGCTCCTGATCCCTGTCCAGTGACCCCCTGGGTTAGGGAGCGGGGTGAATCAGCCCGGGTTCCTGCTCCTGATCCCTGTCCAGTGACCCCTGGGTTAGGGAGCGGGGTGAATCAGCCCGTGTTCCTGCTCCTGATCCCTGTCCAGTGACCCCTGGGTTAGGAAGGGGCTGAATCAGCCGGGTTCCTGTTCCTGATCTCTGTCCAGTGACCCCTGGGTTAGGGAGGGGGTGAATCAGCTCGGGTCCCTGCTCCTGATCCCTGTCCAGTGACCCCTGGGTTAGGGATTTGGGTGAATCAGCCCGGGTTCCTGCTCCTGATCACTGTCCAGTGACCCCAGGGTTAGGGAGCGGGGTGAATCAACCCGGGTTCCTGCTCCTGATCCCGGTCCAGTGAGCCCTGGGTTAGGGAGGGGGTTGAATGAACCCGGGATCCTGCTCCTGATCCCTGTCCAGTGACCCCTGGGTAAGGGAGCGGGGTGAATCAGCTCAGTTTCCTGCTCCTGATCCCTGTCCAGTGAACCCTGTGTTAGGGAGCAGGTGGATCAACCCGGGTTCCAGCTCCTGATCCCGGTCCAGTGACCCCTGGGTTAGGGAGGGGGGTGAATCAACCCGGGTTCCTGCTCCTGATCCCGGTCCAGTGACCCCTGGGTTAGGCAGGGGGTGAATCAACCCGGGTTCCTGCTCCTAATCCCGGTCCAGTGACCCCTGGGTTAGGGAGGGGGTGAATCAGCCCGGGTTCCTGCTCCTGATCCCTGTCCAGTGACCCCTGGGTTAGGGAGCGGGGTGAATCAGCCTGGGTTCCTGCTCCTTATTCCTGTGCAGTGACCCCTGGGTTAGGGAGGGGGGTGAATCAGGCCGGGATCTTGCTCCTGATCCCTGTCCAGTGACGCCTGTGTTAGGGATGGGGGCGAATCAGTCCGGGTTCTTTCTCCTGATCATTGTCCAGTGACACCTGGGTTAGGGAGCGGGTGAATCAGCCCGGGTTCCTGCTCCTGATCACTGTCCAGTGAACCCTGGGTTAGGGAGCGGGGTAAATCAGCCCGGGTTCCTGCTCCTGATCCCTGTCCATTGACCCCTGGGTTAGGGAGCGGGGTGAATCAGCCCGGGTTCCTGCACCTGATCCCTGTCCAGTGACCCCTGGGTTAGGGAGGGGGTGAATCAGCCCGGGTTCCTCCTCTTGATCCCTGTCAAGTGACCCCTGAGTTAGGGAGGGGGTGAATCAGCCCTCGTTCCTGCTCCTGATCCCTGTCCAGTGACCCCTGGATTAGGGAGGAGGTTGAATCAGGCCGGGTTCCTGCTCCTGATCCCTGTCCAGTGACCCCTGGGTGCGGGAGGGGGGTGAATCAGCCCGGGTTCCTGCTCCTGATCCCTGTCCAGTGACCACTGGGTTAGGGAGCAGGGTGAACCAGCCCGGGTTCCTGCTCCTTATTCCTGTCCAGTGACCCCTGGCTTAGGGAGGGCGTGAATCAGCCCGGGTTCCTGCTCCTGATCCCTGTCCAGTGACCCCTGGGTTAGGGAGGGGGGTGAATCAGCCCGGGTTCCTGCTCCTGATCCCTGTCCAGTGACCCCTGGGTTAGGGAGGGGGTGAATCAGCCCGGGTTCCTGCTCCTGATCCCTGTCCAGTGACCGCTGTGTTAGGGAGCGGGGTGAATCAGCCCGCGTTCCTGCTCCTGATCCCTGTCCAGTGACCCCTGGGTTAGGGAGGGGGTGAATCAGCCCGGGTTCCTGCTCCTGATCCCTGTCCAGTGGCCCCTGGGATAGGAAGGTGGGGAAATCAGCCCGGGTTCCTGCTCCTGATCCCTGCCCAGTGACCCCTGTGTTAGGGAGGGGGTGAATCAGCCCGTGTTCCTGCTCCTGATCCCTGTCCAGTGACCCCTGGGTTAGGGAGGGAGGTGAATCAGCCCGGGTTCCTGCTCCTGATCCCTGTCCAGTGACCCCTGGGTTAGGGAGGGGGGTGAATCAGCCCGGGTTCTTGCTCCTGATCCCTGTCCAGTGACCCCTGGGTTAGGGAGGGGGTGAATCAACCCGGGTTCCTGCTCCTGAACCCTGTCCAGTGACCCCTAGGTTAGGGAGGGGGTGAATCAACCCGGGTTCCTGCCCCTGATGCCGGTCCAGTGACCCCTGGGTTAGGGAGCGGGTGAATCAGCCCGGGTTCCTGCTCCTGATCCCTGTCCAGTGACCCCTGGGTTAGGGAGGGGGTGAATCAGCCCAGGTTCCTGCTCCTGATCCCTGTCCAGTGACCACTGGGTTAGGGAGGGGGAGAAACAACACAGGTTCCTGCTCCTGACCCATGTCCAGTGGCCCCTGGGTTAGGGAGGGGGTGAATCAGCCCGGGTTCCTGCTCCTGAACCTTGTCCAGTGATCCCTGAGTTAGGGAGGGGGTGAATCAGCCCGGGTTCCTGCTCCTGAACCCTGTCCAGTGACCCCTGGGTTAGGGAGGGGCTGAATCAGCCCGGGTTCCTGCTCCTGATCCCTGTCCAGTGACCCCTGAGTTAGGGAGGGGGTGAATCAGCCCGGGTTCCTGCTCCTGATCCCTGTCCAGTGACCCCTGGGTTAGGGAGCACGGTGAATCAGCCCTCGTTCCTGCTCCTGATCCCTGTCCAGTGACCCCTGGATTAGGGAGGAGGTTGAATCAGGCCGGGTTCCTGCTCCTGATCCCTGTCCAGTGACCCCTGGATTAGGGAGGGGGTGAATCAGCCCGGGTTCTTGCTCCTGATCCCGGTCCAGTGACCCCTAGGTTAGGGAGGGGGTGAATCAGCCCGTGTTCCTGCTCCTGATCCCTGTCCAGTGACCCCTGGGTTAGGGAGGGGGTGAATCAGCCCGGGTTCCTGCTCCTGATCCCTGTCCAGTGAACCCTGGGTTAGGGAGGGGGTGAATCAGCCCGGGTTCCTGCTCCTGATCCCTGTCCAGTGACCCCTGTGTTAGGGAGCGGGGTGAATCAGCCCGGGTTCCTGCTCCTGATCCCTGTCCAGTGACCCCTGGGTTAGGGAGGGGGTGAATCAGCCCGGGTTCCTGCTCCTGATCCCTGTCCAGTGGCCCCTGGGATAGGAAGGTGGGTAAATCAGCCCGGGTTCCTGCTCCTGATCCCTGTCCAGTGACCCCTGTGTTAGGGAGGGGGTGAATCAGCCCGTGTTCCTGCTCCTGATCCCTGTCCAGTGACCCCTGGGTTAGGGAGGGGGGTGAATCAGCCCGGGTTCCTGCTCCTGATCCCTGTCCAGTGACCCCTGGGTTAGGGAGGGGGTGAATCAGCCCGGGTTCTTGCTCCTGATCCCTGTCCAGTGACCCCTGGGTTAGGGAGGGGGTGAATCAACCCGGGTTCCTGCTCCTGAACCCTGTCCAGTGACCCCTAGGTTAGGGAGGGGGTGAATCAACCCGGGTTCCTGCCCCTGATCCCGGTCCAGTGACCCCTGTGTTAGGGAGGGGGAGAAACAACCCAGGTTCCTGCTCCTGACCCATGTCCAGTGGCCCCTGGGTTAGGGAGGGGGTGAATCAGCCCGGGTTCCTGCTCCTGAACCTTGTCCAGTGATCCCTGAGTTAGGGAGGGGGTGAATCAGCCCGGGTTCCTGCTCCTGAACACTGTCCAGTGACCCCTGGGTTAGGGAGGGGGTGAATCAGCCCGGGTTCCTGCTCCTGATCCCTGTCCAGTGACCCCTGAGTTAGGGAGGGGGTGAATCAGCCCGGGTTCCTGCTCCTGATCCCTGTCCAGTGACCCCTGGGTTAGGGAGCGGGTGAATCAGCCCGGGTTCCTGCTCCTGATCACTGTCCAGTGACCCCTGGATTAGGGAGCGGTTGAATCAGCCCGGGTTCCTGCTCCTGATCCCTGTCCAGTGACCCCTGGGTTAGGGAGGGGGGTGAATCAGCCCAGGTTCCTGCTCCTGATCCCTGTCCAGTGAACCCTGGGTTAGGGAGCGGGTGATTCAGCCCGGGTTCCTGCTCCTGATCCCTGTCCAGTGGCGCCTGTGTTAGGGAGGGGGGCGAATCAGTCCGGGTTCCTGCTCCTGATCCCTGTACAGTGACCCCTGGGTTAGGGAGGGGGTGAATCAACCCGGGTTCCTGCTCCTGATCCCTGTCCAGTGACCCCTGGGTTAGGGAG
Organism: Somniosus microcephalus; assembly: GCF_052327205.1. Classification (NCBI taxonomy): domain Eukaryota; kingdom Metazoa; phylum Chordata; class Chondrichthyes; order Squaliformes; family Somniosidae; genus Somniosus; species Somniosus microcephalus. The sequence goes on from NW_028225181.1 coordinate 59,048,540, forward strand.
GGGGTGAATCAGACCGGTTCCTGCTCCTGATCCCTGTCCAGTGACCCCTGGGTTAGGGAGGGGGTGAATCAGCCCGGGTTCCTGCTCCTGATCCCTGTCCAGTGACCCCTGGGTGAGGGAGGGGGTGAATCAGCCCGGGTTCCTGCTCCTGATCCCTGTCCAGTGACCCCTGGTTTAGGGAGGGGGTGAATCAGACCGTGTTCCTGCTCCTGATCCCTGTCCAGTGACCCCTGGGTTAGGGAGCGGGGTGAATGAGACCGGGTTCCTGCTCCTGATCCCTGTCCAGTGACCCCTGGGTTAGGGAGGGGGTGAATCAACCCGTGTTCCTGCTCCTGATCCCTGTCCAGCGACCCCTGAGTTAGGGAGGGGGTGAATCAGCCCGGGTTCCTGCTCCTGATCCCTGTCCAGTGACCCCTGTGTTAGGGAGGGGGGCGAACCAGTCCGGGTTCCTGCTCCTGATCACTGTCCAGTGACCCCTGGGTGAGGGAGGGGGTGAATCAGCCCGGGTTCCTGCTCCTGATCCCTGTCCAGTGACCCCTGGGTTAGGGAGCGGGTGAATCAGCCCGGGTTCCTGCTCCTGATCCCTGTCCAGTGACCCCTGGGTTAGGGAGGGGGTGAATCAACCCGGGTTCCTGCTCCTGAACCCTGTCCAGTGACCCCTGGGTTAGGGAGGGGGTGAATCAGACCGGGTTCCTGCTCCTGATCCCTGTCCAGTGACCCCTGGGTTAGGGAGGGGGTGAATCAGCCCTGGTTCCTGCTCCTGATCCCTGTCCAGTGACCCCTGGGTTAGGGAGTGGGTGAATCAGCCCGGGTTCCTGCTCCTGATCCCTGTCCAGTGACCCCTGGGTGAGGGAGGGGGTGAATCAGCCCGGGTTCCTGCTGCTGATCCCTGTCCAGTGACCCCTGGTTTAGGGAGGGGGTGAATCAGACCGTGTTCCTGCTCCTGATCCCTGTCCAGTGACCCCTGGGTGAGGGATGGGGTGAATCAGTCCGGGTTCTTGCTCCTGATCCCTGTCCAGTGACCCCTGGGTTCGGGAGCGGGGTAAATCAGCCCGGGTTCCTGCTCCTGATCCCTGTCCAGTGACCACTGGGTTAGGGAGGGGGTGAATCAACCCGGGTTCCTGCTCCTGATCCCTGTCCAGTGACCCCTGGGTTAGGGATGGGGTGAATCAGCCCGGGTTCCTTCTCCTGATCCCTGTCCAGTGACCCCTGGGTTAGGGATTTGAGTGAATCAGCCCGGGTTCCTGCTCCTGATACCTGTCCAGCGACCCCTGCGTTAGGGAGGGGGTGAACCAGACTAGGGTCCTGCTCTTGATCCCTGTCCAGTGACCCCTGGGCTAGGGAGGAGGGTGAATCAGCCCGGCTTCCCGCTCCTGACCCCTGTCCAGTGACCCCTGGTTTAGGGAGCGGGGTGAATCCGCCCGGGTTCCTGCTGCTGATCCCTGTCCAGTGACCCCTGGGTTAGGGAGCGGGGTGAATCCGCCCGGGTTCCAGCTGCTGATCCCTGTCCAGTGACCCCTGGGTTAGGGAGCAGGGTGAATCAGCTCAGGTTCTTCCTCTTGATCCCTGTCCAGTGACGCCCGTGTTAGGGATGGGGGCGAATCAGTCCGGGTTCTTGCTCCTGATCATTGTCCAGTGACAACTGGGTTAGGGAGCGGGTGAATCAGCCCGGGTTCCTGCTCCTGATCCCTGTCCAGTGACCCCTGGTTTAGGGAGGTGGGGTGAATTAGCCCGGGTTCCTGCTCCTGATCCCTGTCCAGTGACCCCTGGGTAAGGGAGCGGGTGAATCAGCCCGGGTTCCTGCTCCTGATCCCTGTCCAGTGACCCCTGGGTTAGGGAGTTGGGTGAATCAGTCCGGGTTCCTGCTCCTGATAACTGTCCAGCGACCCCTGGGTTAGGGATAGGTGAACCAGACCGGGTCCTGCTCCTGATCCCTGTCCAGTGACCCCTGGGTTAGGGAGTGGGTGAATCAGCCCGGGTTCCTGCTCCTGATCCCTGTCCAGTGACCCCTGGGTTAGGGAGTTGGGTGAATCAGCCCGGGTTCCTGCTCCTGATAACTGTCCAGCGACCCCTGGGTTAGGGAGAGGTGAACCAGACCGGGTCCTGCTCCTGATCCCTGTCCAGTGACCCCTGGGTTAGGGAGGGGGGGTGAATCAGCCCGGCTTCCCGCTCCTGACCCCTGTCCAGTGACCGCTGGGTTAGTGAGTGGGCGAACCAGCCCGGGTTCCTGCTCCTGATCCCTGTCCAGTGACTCCTGGGTTAGGGAGTGGGGTGAATCAGCCTGGGTTCCTGCTCCTGATTCCTGTCCAGTGGCCCCCTGGGTTAGGGAGCGGGGTGAATCAGCCGGGTTCCTGTTCCTGATCTCTGTCCAGTGACCCCTGGGTTAGGGAGGGGGTGAATCAGCTCGGGTACCTGCTCCTGATCCCTGTCCAGTGACCCCTGGGTTAGGGAGGGGGGTGAATCAGCCCGGGTTCCTGCTCCTGATCCCTGTCCAGTGACCCCTGGGTTAGGGAGGGGAGTGAATCAGCTCGGGTACCTGCTCCTGATCCCTGTCCAGTGACCCCTGGGTTAGGGAGGGGGGTGAATCAGCCCGGGTTCCTGCTCCTGATCCCTGTCCAGTGACCCCTGGGTTAGGGAGGGGGGTGAATCAGCCCGGGTTCCTGCTCCTGATCCCTGTCCAGTGACCCCCTGGGTTAGGGAGGGGGTTGAATGAACCCGGGATCCTGCTCCTGATCCCTGTCCAGTGACCCCTGGGTTAGGGAGCAGGTGAATCAACCCGGGTTCCTGCTCCTGATCCCGGTCCAGTGACCCCTGGGTTAGGCAGGGGGTGAATCAACCCGGGTTCCTGCTCCTAATCCCGGTCCAGTGACCCCTGGGTTAGGGAGGGGGTGAATCAGCCCGGGTTCCTGCTCCTGATCCCTGTCCAGTGACCCCTGGGTTAGGGAGCGGGGTGAATCAGCCTGGGTTCCTGCTCCTTATTCCTGTGCAGTGACCCCTGGGTTAGGGAGGGGGGTGAATCAAGCCGGGATCTTGCTCCTGATCCCTGTCCAGTGACGCCTGTGTTAGGGATGGGGGCGAATCAGTCCGGGTTCTTTCTCCTGATCATTGTCCAGTGACACCTGGGTTAGGGAGCGGGTGAATCAGCCCGGGTTCCTGCTCCTGATCACTGTCCAGTGACCCCTGGGTTAGGGAGCGGGGTAAATCAGCCCGGGTTCCTGCTCCTGATCCCTGTCCAGTGACCCCTGGGTTAGGGAGCGGGGTGAATCAGCCCGGGTTCCTGCACCTGATCCCTGTCCAGTGACCCCTGGGTTAGGGAGGGGGTGAATCAGCCCGGGTTCCTCCTCCTGATCCCTGTCAAGTGACCCCTGAGTTAGGGAGCAGGGTGAATCAGCCCTCGTTCCTGCTCCTGATCCCTGTCCAGTGACCCCTGGGTTAGGGAGCAGGGTGAATCAGCCCTCGTTCCTGCTCCTGATCACTGTCCAGTGACCCCTGGATTAGGGAGGAGGTTGAATCAGCCCAGGTTCCTGCTCCTGATCCCTGTCCAGTGACCCCTGGATTAGGGAGCAGGGTGAATCAGCCCTCGTTCCTGCTCCTGATCCCTGTCCAGTGACCCCTGTGTTAGGGAGCGGAGTGAATCAGCCCGGGTTCCTGCTCCTGATCCCTGTCCAGTGACCCCTGGGTTAGGGAGGGGGTGAATCAGCCCGGGTTCCTGCTCCTGATCCCTGTCCAGTGGCCCCAGGGATAGGAAGGTGGGTAAATCAGCCCGGGTTCCTGCTCCTGATCCCTGTCCAGTGACCCCTGGGTTAGGGAGGGGGGTGAATCAGCCCGTGTTCCTGCTCCTGATCCCTGTCCAGTGACCCCTGGGTTAGGGAGGGGGTGAATCAGCCCGGGTTCCTGCTCCTGATCCCTGTCCAGTGACCCCTGGGTGAGGGAGGGGGTGAATCAGCCCCGGTTCCTGCTCCTGATCCCTGTCCAGTGACCACTGGTTTAGGGAGGGGGTGAATCAGCCCGTGTTCCTGCTCCTGATCCCTGTCCAGTGACCCCTGAGTTAGGGAGAGGGTGAATCAGCCCGGGTTCCTGCTGCTGATCCCTGTCCAGTGACCTCTGGTTTAGGGAGGGGGTGAATCAGACCGTGTTCCTGCTCCTGATCCCTGTCCAGTGACCCCTGGGTGAGGGATGGGGTGAATCAGTCCGGGTTCCTGCTCCTGATCCCTGTCCAGTGACCCCTGGGTTAGGGAGCGGGGTAAATCAGCCCGGGTTCCTGCTCCTGATCCCTGTCCAGTGACCCCTGGGTTTGGGAGGGGGTGAATCAACCCGGGTTCCTGCTCCTGATCCCTGTCCAGTGACCCCTGGGTTAGGGAGGGAGGTGAATCAGCCCGGCTTCCTGATCCTGATCCCTGTCCAGTGACCCCTGGGTTAGGGAGGGGGTGAATCAACCCGGGTTCCTGCTCCTGATCCCCGTCCAGTGACCCCTGGGTTAGGGAGCGGGGTAAATCAGCCCGGGTTCCTGCTCCTGATCCCTGTCCAGTGACCCCTGGGTAAGGGAGCGGGTGAATCAGCCCCGGTTCCTGCTCCTGATCCCTGTCCAGTGACCCCTGGGTTAGGGAGGGGGTGAATCAGCCCGTGTTCCTGCTCATGATCCCTGTCCAGTGACCCCTGTGTTAGGGAGCGGGGTGAATCAGCCCGTGTTCCTGCTCCTGATCCATGTCCAGTGACCCCTGGGTTAGGGAGCGGGGTGAATCCGCCCGGGATCCTGCTCCTGATCCCTGTCCAGTGACCCCTGGGTTAGGGAGCGGGGTGAATCAGCTCAGGTTCTTCCTCTTGATCCCTGTCCAGTGACGCCCGTGTTAGGGATGGGGGCGAATCAGTCCGGGTTCTTGCTCCTGATCATTGTCCAGTGACAACTGGGTTAGGGAGCGGGTGAATCAGCCCGGGTTCCTGCTCCTGATCCCTGTCCAGTGACCCCTGGTTTAGGGAGGTGGGGTGAATTAGCCCGGGTTCCTGCTCCTGATCCCTGTCCAGTGACCCCTGGGTAAGGGAGCGGGTGAATCAGCCCGGGTTCCTGCTCCTGATCCCTGTCCAGTGACCCCTGGGTTAGGGAGTTGGGTGAATCAGCCCGGGTTCCTGCTCCTGATAACTGTCCAGCGACCCCTGGGTTAGGGAGAGGTGAACCAGACCGGGTCCTGCTCCTGATCCCTGTCCAGTGACCCCTGGGTTAGGGAGGGGGGGTGAATCAGCCCGGCTTCCCGCTCCTGACCCCTGTCCAGTGACCGCTGGGTTAGTGAGTGGGCGAACCAGCCCGGGTTCCTGCTCCTGATCCCTGTCCAGTGACTCCTGGGTTAGGGAGTGGGGTGAATCAGCCTGGGTTCCTGCTCCTGATTCCTGTCCAGTGGCCCCCTGGGTTAGGGAGCGGGGTGAATCAGCTGGGTTCCTGTTCCTGATCTCTGTCCAGTGACCCCTGGGTTAGGGAGGGGGTGAATCAGCTCGGGTACCTGCTCCTGATCCCTGTCCAGTGACCCCTGGGTTAGGGAGGGGGGTGAATCAGCCCGGGTTCCTGCTCCTGATCCCTGACCAGTGACCCCTGGGTTAGGGAGGGGGCTGAATCAGCTCGGGTTCCTGCTGCTGATCCCTGTCCAGTTACCCCTGGGTTAGGGAGGGGGGTGAATCAGCCCGGGTTCCTGCTCCTGATCCCTGTCCAGTGACCCCTGGGTTAGGGAGGGGGGTGAATCAGCCCGGGTTCCTGCTCCTGATCCCTGTCCAGTGACCCCTGGGTTAGGGAGGGGGGTGAATCAGCCCGGGTTCCTGCTCCTGATCCCTGTCCAGTGACCCCCTGGGTTAGGGAGGGGGTTGAATGAACCCGGGATCCTGCTCCTGATCCCTGTCCAGTGACCCCTGGGTAAGGGAGCGGGGTGAATCAGCTCAGTTTCCTGCTCCTGATCCCTGTCCAGAGACCCCTGGGTTAGGGAGAGGGTGAATCAGCCCGGGTTCCTGCTGCTGATCCCTGTCCAGTGACCTCTGGTTTAGGGAGGGGGTGAATCAGACCGTGTTCCTGCTCCTGATCCCTGTCCAGTGACCCCTGGGTGAGGGATGGGGTGAATCAGTCCGGGTTCTTGCTCCTGATCCCTGTCCAGTGACCCCTGGGTTAGGGAGCGGGGTAAATCAGCCCGGGTTCCTTCTCCTGATCCCTGTCCAGTGACCCCTGGGTTTGGGAGGGGGTGAATCAACCCGGGTTCCTGCTCCTGATCCCTGTCCAGTGACCCCTGGGTTAGGGAGGGAGGTGAATCAGCCCGGCTTCCTGATCCTGATCCCTGTCCAGTGACCCCTGGGTTAGGGAGGGGGTGAATCAACCCGGGTTCCTGCTCCTGATCCCCGTCCAGTGACCCCTGGGTTAGGGAGCGGGGTAAATCAGCCCGGGTTCCTGCTCCTGATCCCTGTCCAGTGACCCCTGGGTAAGGGAGCGGGTGAATCAGCCCCGGTTCCTGCTCCTGATCCCTGTCCAGTGACCCCTGGGTTAGGGAGGGGCTGAATCAGCCCGTGTTCCTGCTCATGATCCCTGTCCAGTGACCCCTGTGTTAGGGAGCGGGGTGAATCAGCCCGTGTTCCTGCTCCTGATCCATGTCCAGTGACCCCTGGGTTAGGGAGCGGGGTGAATCCGCCCGGGATCCTGCTCCTGATCCCTGTCCAGTGACCCCTGGGTTAGGGAGCGGGGTGAATCAGCTCAGGTTCTTCCTCTTGATCCCTGTCCAGTGACGCCCGTGTTAGGGATGGGGGCGAATCAGTCCGGGTTCTTGCTCCTGATCATTGTCCAGTGACAACTGGGTTAGGGAGCGGGTGAATCAGCCCGGGTTCCTGCTCCTGATCCCTGTCCAGTGACTCCTGGTTTAGGGAGGTGGGGTGAATTAGCCCGGGTTCCTGCTCCTGATCCCTGTCCAGTGACCCCTGGGTAAGGGAGCGGGTGAATCAGCCCGGGTTCCTGCTCCTGATCCCTGTCCAGTGACCCCTGGGTTAGGGAGTTGGGTGAATCAGCCCGGGTTCCTGCTCCTGATAACTGTCCAGCGACCCCTGGGTTAGGGAGAGGTGAACCAGACCGGGTCCTGCTCCTGATCCCTGTCCAGTGACCCCTGGGTTAGGGAGGGGGGGTGAATCAGCCCGGCTTCCCGCTCCTGACCCCTGTCCAGTGACCGCTGGGTTAGTGAGTGGGCGAACCAGCCCGGGTTCCTGCTCCTGATCCCTGTCCAGTGACTCCTGGGTTAGGGAGTGGGGTGAATCAGCCTGGGTTCCTGCTCCTGATTCCTGTCCAGTGGCCCCCTGGGTTAGGGAGCGGGGTGAATCAGCCGGGTTCCTGTTCCTGATCTCTGTCCAGTGACCCCTGGGTTAGGGAGGGGGTGAATCAGCTCGGGTACCTGCTCCTGATCCCTGTCCAGTGACCCCTGGGTTAGGGAGGGGGGTGAATCAGCCCGGGTTCCTGCTCCTGATCCCTGTCCAGTGACCCCTGGGTTAGGGAGGGGGCTGAATCAGCTCGGGTTCCTGCTGCTGATCCCTGTCCAGTGACCCCTGGGTTAGGGAGGGGGGTGAATCAGCCCGGGTTCCTGCTCCTGATCCCTGTCCAGTGACCCCTGGGTTAGGGAGGGGGGTGAATCAGCCCGGGTTCCTGCTCCTGATCCCTGTCCAGTGACCCCTGGGTTAGGGAGGGGGGTGAATCAGCCCGGGTTCCTGCTCCTGATCCCTGTCCAGTGACCCCCTGGGTTAGGGAGGGGGTTGAATGAACCCGGGATCCTGCTCCTGATCCCTGTCCAGTGACCCCTGGGTAAGGGAGCGGGGTGAATCAGCTCAGTTTCCTGCTCCTGATCCCTGTCCAGAGACCCCTGGGTTAGGGAGCAGGTGAATCAACCCGGGTTCCTGCTCCTGATCCCGGTCCAGTGACCCCTGGGTTAGGGAGGGGGTGAATCAGCCCGGGTTCCTGCTCCTGATCCCTGTCCAGTGACCCCTGGGTTAGGGAGCGGGGTGAATCAGCCTTGTTTCCTGCTCCTTATTCCTGTGCAGTGACCCCTGGGTTAGGGAGGGGGGTGAATCAAGCCGGGATCTTGCTCCTGATCCCTGTCCAGTGACGCCTGTGTTAGGGATGGGGGCGAATCAGTCCGGGTTCTTTCTCCTGATCATTGTCCAGTGACACCTGGGTTAGGGAACGGGGTGAATCAGCCCGGGTTCCTGCTCCTGATCACTGTCCAGTGACCCCTGGGTTAGGGAGCGGGGTAAATCAGCCCGGGTTCCTGCTCCTGATCACTGTCCAGTGAACCCTGGGTTAGGGAGCGGGGTAAATCAGCCCGGGTTCCTGCTCCTGATCCCTGTCCAGTGACCCCTGGGTTAGGGAGCGGGGTGAATCAGCCCGGGTTCCTGCACCTGATCCCTGTCCAGTGACCCCTGGGTTAGGGAGGGGGTGAATCAGCCCGGGTTCCTGCTCCTGATCCCTGTCCAGTGACCCCTGGATTAGGGAGGAGGTTGAATCAGGCCGGGTTCCTGCTCCTGATCCCTGTCCAGTGACCACTGTGTTAGGGAGCAGGGTGAACCAGCCCGGGTTCCTGCTCCTTATTCCTGTCCAGTGACCCCTGGGTTAGGGAGGGCGTGAACCAGCCCGGGTGCCTGCTCCTGATCCCTGTCCAGTGACCCCTGTGTTAGGGAGCGGGGTGAATCAGCCCGGGTTCCTGCTCCTGATCCCTGTCCAGTGACCCCTGGGTTAGGGAGGGGGTGAATCAGCCCGGGTTCCTGCTCCTGATCCCTGTCCAGTGGCCCCAGGGATAGGAAGGTGGGTAAATCAGCCCGGGTTCCTGCTCCTGATCCCTGCCCAGTGACCCCTGTGTTAGGGAGGGGGTGAATCAGCCCGTGTTCCTGCTCCTGATCCCTGTCCAGTGACCCCTGGGTGAGGGAGGGGGTGAATCAGCCCCGGTTCCTGCTCCTCATCCCTGTCCAGTGACCCCTGGTTTAGGGAGGGGGTGAATCAGACCGTGTTCCTGCTCCTGATCCCTGTCCAGTGACCCCTGGGTTAGGGAGCGGGGTGAATCAGACCGGGTTCCTGCTCCTGATCCCTGTCCAGTGACCCCTGGGTTAGGGAGGGGGTGAATCAACCCGTGTTCCTGCTCCTGATCCCTGTCCAGTGACCCCTGAGTTAGGGAGGGGGTGAATCAGCCCGGGTTCCTGCTCCTGATCCCTGTCCAGTGACCCCTGTGTGAGGGAGGGGGCGAACCAGTCCGGGTTCCTGCTCCTGATCACTGTCCAGTGACCCCTGGGTGAGGGAGGGGGTGAATCAGCCCGGGTTCCTGCTCCTGATCCCTGTCCAGTGACCCCTGGGTTAGGGAGCGGGTGAATCAGCCGGGGTTCCTGCTCCTGATCCCTGTCCAGTGACCCCTGGGTTAGGGAGGGGGTGAATCAACCCGGGTTCCTGCTCCTGAACCCTGTCCAGTGACCCCTGGGTTAGGGAGGGGGTGAATCAGACCGGGTTCCTGCTCCTGATCCCTGTCCAGTGACCCCTGGGTTAGGGAGGGGGTGAATCAGCCCTGGTTCCTGCTCCTGATCCCTGTCCAGTGACCCCTGGGTTAGGGAGAGGGTGAATCAGCCCGGGTTCCTGCTGCTGATCCCTGTCCAGTGACCCCTGGGTGAGGGAGGGGGTGAATCAGTCCGGGTTCCTGCTCCTGATCCCTGTCCAGTGACCCCTGGGTGAGGGATGGGGTGAATCAGTCCGGGTTCTTGCTCCTGATCCCTGTCCAGTGACCCCTGGGTTAGGGAGCGGGGTAAATCAGCCCGGGTTCCTGCTCCTGATCCCTGTCCAGTGACCCCTGGGTTTGGCAGGGGGTGAATCAACCCGGGTTCCTGCTCCTGATCCCTGTCCAGTGACCCCTGGGTTAGGGAGGGGGTGAATCAACCCGGGTTCCTGCTCCTGAACCCTGTCCAGTGACCCCTGGGTTAGGGAGGGGGTGAATCAGACCGGGTTCCTGCTCCTGATCCCTGTCCAGTGACCCCTGGGTAAGGGAGGGGGTGAATCAGCCCTGGTTCCTGCTCCTGATCCCTGTCCAGTGACCCCTGGGTTAGGGAGAGGGTGAATCAGCCCGGGTTCCTGCTGCTGATCCCTGTCCAGTGACCCCTGGGTGAGGGAGGGGGTGAATCAGTCCGGGTTCCTGCTCCTGATCCCTGTCCAGTGACCCCTGGTTTAGGGAGGGGGTGAATCAGACCGTGTTCCTGCTCCTGATCCCTGTCCAGTGACCCCTGGGTGAGGGATGGGGTGAATCAGTCCGGGTTCTTGCTCCTGATCCCTGTCCAGTGACCCCTGGGTTAGGGAGCGGGGTAAATCAGCCCGGGTTCCTGCTCCTGATCCCTGTCCAGTGACCCCTGGGTTAGGGAGGGGGTGAATCAACCCGGGTTCCTGCTCCTGATCCCTGTCCAGTGACCCCTGGGTTAGGGAGCGGGGTAAATCAGCCCGGGTTCCTGCTCCTGATCCCTGTCCAGTGACCCCTGGGTAAGGGAGCGGGTGAATCAGCCCCGGTTCCTGCTCCTGATCCCTGTCCAGTGACCCCTGGGTTAGGGAGGGGGTGAATCAGCCCGTGTTCCTGCTCCTGATCCCTGTCCAGTGACCCCTGGGTTAGGGAGCAGAGTGAATCAGGCCGTGTTCCTGCTCATGATCCCTGTCCAGTGACCCCTGTGTTAGGGAGCGGGGTGAATCAGCCCGTGTTCCTGCTCCTGATCCCTGTCCAGTGACCCCTGGGTTAGGGAGCGGGGTGAATCCGCCCGGGTTCCTGCTCCTGATCCCTGTCCAGTGACCCCTGGGTTAGGGAGCGGGGTGAATCAGCTCAGGTTCTTCCTCTTGATCCCTGTCCAGTGACGCCCGTGTTAGGGATGGGGGCGAATCAGTCCGGGTTCTTGCTCCTGATCATTGTCCAGTGACAACTGGGTTAGGGAGCGGGTGAATCAGCCCGGGTTCCTGCTCCTGATCCCTGTCCAGTGACCCCTGGGTTAGGGAGTTGGGTGAATCAGCCCGGGTTCCTGCTCCTGATTCCTGTCCAGTGGCCCCCTGGGTTAGGGAGGGGGGGTGAATCAGCCCGGGTTCCTGCTCCTGATCCCTGTCCAGTGACCCCTGGGTTAGGGAGGGGGGGTGAATCAGCCCGGCTTCCCGCTCCTGACCCCTGTCCAGTGACCGCTGGGTTAGTGAGTGGGCGAACCAGCCCGGGTTCCTGCTCCTGATCCCTGTCCAGTGACTCCTGGTTTAGGGAGTGGCGTGAATCAGCCTGGGTTCCTGCTCCTGATTCCTGTCCAGTGGCCCCCTGGGTTAGGGAGCGGGGTGAATCAGCCGGGTTCCTGTTCCTGATCTCTGTCCAGTGACCCCTGTGTTAGGGAGGGGGTGAATCAGCCCGGGTTCCTGCTGCTGATCCCTGTCCAGTGACCCCTGGTTTAGGGAGGGGGTGAATCAGACCGTGTTCCTGCTCCTGATCCCTGTCCAGTGACCCCTGGGTGAGGGATGGGGTGAATCAGTCCGGGTTCTTGCTCCTGATCCCTGTCCAGTGACCCCTGGGTTAGGGAGCGGGGTAAATCAGCCCGGGTTCCTGCTCCTGATCCCTGTCCAGTGACCCCTGGGTTAGGGAGGGGGTGAATCAACCCGGGTTCCTGCTCCTGATCCCTGTCCAGTGACCCCTGGGTTATGGATGGGGTGAATCAGCCCGGGTTCCTTCTCCTGATCCCTGTCCAGTGACCCCTGGGTTAGGGATTTGAGTGAATCAGCCCAGGTTCCTGCTCCTGATACCTGTCCAGCGACCCCTGCGTTAGGGAGGGGGTGAACCAGACCGGGTCCTGCTCTTGATCCCTGTCCAGTGACCCCTGGGCTAGGGAGGAGGGTGAATCAGCCCGGCTTCCCGCTCCTGACCCCTGTCCAGTGACCCCTGGTTTAGGGAGCGGGGTGAATCCGCCCGGGTTCCTGCTGCTGATCCCTGTCCAGTGACCCCTGGGTTAGGGAGCGGGGTGAATCCGCCCGGGTTCCAGCTGCTGATCCCTTTCCAGTGACCCCTGGGTTAGGGAGCAGGGTGAATCAGCTCAGGTTCTTCCTCTTGATCCCTGTCCAGTGACGCCCGTGTTAGGAATGGGGGCGAATCAGTCCGGGTTCTTGCTCCTGATCATTGTCCAGTGACAACTGGGTTAGGGAGCGGGTGAATCAGCCCGGGTTCCTGCTCCTGATCCCTGTCCAGTGACCCCTGGTTTAGGGAGGTGGGGTGATTAAGCCCGGGTTCCTGCTCCTGATCCCTGTCCAGTGACCCCTGGGTAAGGGAGCGGGTGAATCAGCCCGGGTTCCTGCTCCTGATCCCTGTCCAGTGACCCCTGGGTTAGGGAGTTGGGTGAATCAGCCCGGGTTCCTGCTCCTGATAACTGTCCAGCGACCCCTGGGTTAGGGAGAGGTGAACCAGACCGGGTCCTGCTCCTGATCCCTGTCCAGTGACCCCTGGGTTAGGGAGGGGGGGTGAATCAGCCCGGCTTCCCGCTCCTGACCCCTGTCCAGTGACCGCTGGGTTAGTGAGTGGGCGAACCAGCCCGGGTTCCTGCTCCTGATCCCTGTCCAGTGACTCCTGGGTTAGGGAGTGGGGTGAATCAGCCTGGGTTCCTGCTCCTGATTCCTGTCCAGTGGCCCCCTGGGTTAGGGAGCGGGGTGAATCAGCCGGGTTCCTGTTCCTGATCTCTGTCCAGTGACCCCTGGGTTAGGGAGGGGGTGAATCAGCTCGGGTACCTGCTCCTGATCCCTGTCCAGTGACCCCTGGGTTAGGGAGGGGGGTGAATCAGCCCGGGTTCCTGCTCCTGATCCCTGTCCAGTGACCCCTGGGTTAGGGAGTGGGGTGAATCAGCTCGGGTACCTGCTCCTGATCCCTGTCCAGTGACCCCTGGGTAAGGGAGGGGGGTGAATCAGCCCGGGTTCCTGCTCCTGATCCCTGTCCAGTGACCCCCTGGGTTAGGGAGGGGGTTGAATGAACCCGGGATCCTGCTCCTGATCCCTGTCCAGAGACCCCTGGGTTAGGGAGCAGGTGAATCAACCCGGGTTCCTGCTCCTGATCCCGGTCCAGTGACCCCTGGGTTAGGCAGGGGGTGAATCAACCCGGGTTCCTGCTCCTAATCCGGGTCCAGTGACCACTGGGTTAGGGAGGGGGTGAATCAGCCCGGGTTCCTGCTCCTGATCCCTGTCCAGTGACCCCTGGGTTAGGGAGCGGGGTGAATCAGCCTGGGTTCCTGCTCCTTATTCCTGTGCAGTGACCCCTGGGTTAGGGAGGGGGGTGAATCAAGCCGGGATCTTGCTCCTGATCCCTGTCCAGTGACGCCTGTGTTAGGGATGGGGGCGAATCAGTCCGGGTTCTTTCTCCTGATCATTGTCCAGTGACACCTGGGTTAGGGAGCGGGTGAATCAGCCCGGGTTCCTGCTCCTGATCACTGTCCAGTGACCCCTGGGTTAGGTTGCGGGGTAAATCAGCCCGGGTTCCTGCTCCTGATCACTGTCCAGTGAACCCTGGGTTAGGGAGCGGGGTAAATCAGCCCGGGTTCCTGCTCCTGATCCCTGTCCAGTGACCCCTGGGTTAGGGAGCGGGGTGAATCAGCCCGGGTTCCTCCTCCTGATCACTGTCCAGTGACCCCTGGGTTAGGGAGGGGGTGAATCAGCCCGGGTTCCTGCACCTGATCCCTGTCCAGTGACCCCTGGGTTAGGGAGGGGGTGAATCAGCCCGGGTTCCTCCTCCTGATCCCTGTCAAGTGACCCCTGAGTTAGGGAGCAGGGTGAATCAGCCCTCGTTCCTGCTCCTGATCCCTGTTCAGTGACCCCTGGATTAGGGAGGAGGTTGAATCAGGCCGGGTTCCTGCTCCTGATCCCTGTCCAGTGACCACTGGGTTAGGGAGCAGGGTGAACCAGCCCGGGTTCCTGCTCCTTATTCCTGTCCAGTGACCCCTGGGTTAGGGAGGGCGTGAATCAGCCCGGGTTCCTGCTCCTGATCCCTGTCCAGTGACCCCTGTGTTAGGGAGCGGGGTGAATCAGCCCGGGTTCCTGCTCCTGATCCCTGTCCAGTGGCCCCAGGGATAGGAAGGTGGGTAAATCAGCCCGTGTTCCTGCTCCTGATCCCTGTCCAGTGACCCCTGGGTTAGGGAGGGGGTGAATCAGCCCGGGTTCCTGCTCCTGATCCCTGTCCAGTGACCCCTGAGTTAGGGAGGGGGTGAATCAGCCCGGGTTCCTGCTCCTGATCCCTGTCCAGTGACCCCTGTGTGAGGGAGGGTGTGAATCAGCCCGGATTCCTGCTCCTGATCCCTGTCCAGTGACCCCTGGGTTAGGGAGGGGGCGAATCAGCCCGGATTCCTGCTCCTGATCCCTGTCCAGTGACCCCTGGGTTAGGGAGGGGGTGAATCAACCCGGGTTCCTGCTCCTGATCCCTGTCCAGTGACCCCTGGGTTAGGGAGGGGGTGAATCAACCCGGGTTCCTGCTCCTGAACCCTGTCCAGTGACCCCTGGGTTAGGGAGGGGGTGAATCAGACCGGGTTCCTGCTCCTGATCCCTGTCCAGTGACCCCTGGGTTAGGGAGGGGGTGAATCAGCCCTGTTTCCTGCTCCTGATCCCTGTCCAGTGACCCCTGGGTTAGGGAGAGGGTGAATCAGCCCGGGTTCCTGCTGCTGATCCCTGTCCAGTGACCCCTGGGTGAGGGAGGGGGTGAATCAGTCCGGGTTCCTGCTCCTGATCCCTGTCCAGTGACCCCTGGTTTAGGGAGGGGGTGAATCAGACCGTGTTCCTGCTCCTGATCCCTGTCCAGTGACCCCTGGGTGAGGGATGGGGTAAATCAGCCCGGGTTCCTGCTCCTGATCCCTGTCCAGTGACCCCTGGGTTTGGGAGGGGGTGAATCAACCCGGGTTCCTGCTCCTGATCCCTGTCCAGTGACCCCTGGGTTAGGGAGGGAGGTGAATCAGCCCGGCTTCCTGATCCTGATCCCTGTCCAGTGACCCCTGGGTTAGGGAGCGGGGTAAATCAGCCCGGGTTCCTGCTCCTGATCCCTGTCCAGTGACCCCTGGGTTTGGGAGCGGGTGAATCAGCCCCGGTTCCTGCTCCTGATCCCTGTCCAGTGACCCCTGGGTTAGGGAGGGGGTGAATCAGCCCGTGTTCCTGCTCCTGATCCCTGTCCAGTGACCCCTGTGTTAGGGAGCGGGGTGAATCAGCCCGTGTTCCTGCTCCTGATCCCTGTCCAGTGACCCCTGGGTTAGGGAGCGGGGTGAATCCGCCCGGGTTCCTGCTCCTGATCCCTGTCCAGTGACCACTGGGTTAGGGAGCGGGGTGAATCAGCTCAGGTTCTTCCTCTTGATCCCTGTCCAGTGACGCCCGTGTTAGGGATGGGGGCGAATCAGTCCGGGTTCTTGCTCCTGATCATTGTCCAGTGACAACTGGGTTAGGGAGCGGGTGAATCAGCCCGGGTTCCTGCTCCTGATCCCTGTCCAGTGACCCCTGGGTTAGGGAGGTGGGGTGAATTAGCCCGGGTTCCTGCTCCTGATCCCTGTCCAGTGACCCCTGGGTTAGGGAGTTGGGTGAATCAGCCCGGGTTCCTGCTCCTGATCCCTGTCCAGTGACCCCTTGGTGAGGGAGTTGGGTGAATCAGCCCGGGTTCCGGCTCCTGATAACTGTCCAGCGACCCCTGGGTTAGGGAGAGGTGAACCAGACCGGGTCCTGCTCCTGATCCCTGTCCAGTGACCCCTGGGTTAGGGAGGGGGGGTGAATCAGCCCGGCTTCCCGCTCCTGACCCCTGTCCAGTGACCGCTGGGTTAGTGAGTGGGCGAACCAGCCCGGGTTCCTGCTCCTGATCCCTGTCCAGTGACTCCTGGGTTAGGGAGTGGGGTGAATCAGCCTGGGTTCCTGCTCCTGATTCCTGTCCAGTGGCCCCCTGGGTTAGGGAGCGGGGTGAATCAGCCGGGTTCCTGTTCCTGATCTCTGTCCAGTGACCCCCGGGTTAGGGAGGGGGTGAATCAGCTCGGGTACCTGCTCCTGATCCCTGTCCAGTGACCCCTGGGTTAGGGAGGGGGGTGAATCAGCCCGGGTTCCTGCTCCTGATCCCTGTCCAGTGACCCCTGGGTTAGGGAGGGGGGTGGATCAGCCCGGGTTCCCGCTCCTGATCCCTGTCCAGTGACCCCTGGGTTAGGGAGCGGGGTGAATCAACCCGGGTTCCTGCTCCTGATCCCGGTCCAGTGAGCCCTGGGTTAGGGAGGGGGTTGAATGAACCCGGGATCCTGCTCCTGATCCCTGTCCAGTGACCCCTGGGTAAGGGAGCGGGGTGAATCAGCTCAGTTTCCTGCTCCTGATCCCTGTCCAGTGAACCCTGTGTTAGGGAGCGGGTGAATCAACCCGGGTTCCTGCTCCTGATCCCTGTCCAGAGACCCCTGGGTTAGGGAGCAGGTGAATCAACCCGGGTTCCTGCTCCTGATCCCGGTCCAGTGACCCCTGGGTTAGGCAGGGGGTGAACCAACCCGGGTTCCTGCTCCTAATCCCGGTCCAGTGACCCCTGGGTTAGGGAGGGGGTGAATCAGCCCGGGTTCCTGCTCCTGATCCCTGTCCAGTGACCCCTGGGTTAGGGAGCGGGGTGAATCAGCCTGGGTTCCTGCTCCTTATTCCTGTGCAGTGACCCCTGGGTTAGGGAGGGGGGTGAATCAGGCCGGGATCTTGCTCCTGATCCCTGTCCAGAGACGCCTGTGTTAGGGATGGGGGCGAATCAGTCCGGGTTCTTTCTCCTGATCATTGTCCAGTGACACCTGGGTTAGGGAGCGGGTGAATCAGCCCGGGTTCCTGCTCCTGATCACTGTCCAGTGAACCCTGGGTTAGGGACCGGGGTAAATCAGCCCGGGTTCCTGCTCCTGATCCCTGTCCAGTGACCCCTGGGTTAGGGAGCGGGGTGAATCAGCCCGGGTTCCTGCACCTGATCCCTGTCCAGTGACCCCTGGGTTAGGGAGGGGGTGAATCAGCCCGGGTTCCTCCTCCTGATCCCTGTCAAGTGACCCCTGAGTTAGGGAGCAGGGTGAATCAGCACTCGTTCCTGCACCTGATCCCTGTCCAGTGACCCCTGGGTGAGGGAGTGGGGTAAATCAGCCCGGGTTCCTGCTCCTGATCCCTGTCCAGTGACCACTGGGTTAGGGAGCAGGGTGAACCAGCCCGGGTTCCTGCTCCTTATTCCTGTCCAGTGACCCCTGGGTTAGGGAGGGCGTGAATCAGCCCGGGTTCCTGCTCCTGATCCCTGTCCAGTGACCCCTGTGTTAGGGAGCGGGGTGAATCAGCCCGGGTTCCTGCTCCTGATCCCTGTCCAGTGACCCCTGGGTTAGGGAGGGGGTGAATCAGCCCGGGTTCCTGCTCCTGATCCCTGTCCAGTGGCCCCAGGGATAGGAAGGTGGGTAAATCAGCCCGGGTTCCTGCTCCTGATCCCTGCCCAGTGACCCCTGTGTTAGGGAGGGGGTGAATCAGCCCGTGTTCCTGCTCCTGATCCCTGTCCAGTGACCCCTGGGTTAGGGAGGGGGGTGAATCAGCCCGGGTTCCTGCTCCTGATCCCTGTCCAGTGACCCCTGGGTTAGGGAGGGGGTGAATCAGCCCGGGTTCTTGCTCCTGATCCCTGTCCAGTGACCCCTGGGTTAGGGAGGGGGTGAATCAACCCGGGTTCCTGCTCCTGAACCCTGTCCAGTGACCCCTAGATTAGGGAGGGGGTGAATCAACCCGGGTTCCTGCCCCTGATCCCGGTCCAGTGACCCCTGGGTTAGGGAGGGGGAGAAACAACTCAGGTTCCTGCTCCTGACCCATGTCCAGTGGCCCCTGGGTTAGGGAGGGAGTGAATCAGCCCGGGTTCCTGCTCCTGATCCCTGTCCAGTGACCCCTGGGTGAGGGAGGGGGTGAATCAGCCCGGGTTCCTGCTCCTGATCCCTGTCCAGTGACCCCTGGGTGAGGGAGGGGGTGAGTCAGACCGTGTTCCTGCTCCTGATCCCTGTCCAGTGACCCCTGGGTGAGGGATGGGGTGAATCAGTCCGGGTTCTTGCTCCTGATCCCTGTCCAGTGACCCCTGGGTTAGGGAGGGGGTGAATCAACCCGGGTTCCTGCTCCTGATCCCTGTCCAGTGACCCCTGGGTTAGGGAGGGGGTGAATCAACCCGGGTTCCTGCTCCTGATCCCTGTCCAGTGACCCCTGTGTTAGGGAGCGGGGTGAATCAGCCCGGGTTCCTGCTCCTGATCCCTGTCCAGTGACCCCTGGGTTAGGGAGGGGGTGAATCAGCCCGGGTTCCTGCTCCTGATCCCTGTCCAGTGGCCCCAGGGATAGGAAGGTGGGTAAATCAGCCCGGGTTCCTGCTCCTGATCCCTGCCCAGTGACCCCTGTGTTAGGGAGGGGGTGAATCAGCCCGTGTTCCTGCTCCTGATCCCTGTCCAGTGACCCCTGGGTTAGGGAGGGGGGTGAATCAGCCCGGGTTCCTGCTCCTGATCCCTGTCCAGTGACCCCTGGGTTAGGGAGGGGGTGAATCAGCCCGGGTTCTTGCTCCTGATCCCTGTCCAGTGACCCCTGGGTTAGGGAGGGGGTGAATCAACCCGGGTTCCTGCTCCTGAACCCTGTCCAGTGACCCCTAGATTAGGGAGGGGGTGAATCAACCCGGGTTCCTGCCCCTGATCCCGGTCCAGTGACTCCTGGGTTAGGGAGGGGGAGAAACAACTCAGGTTCCTGCTCCTGACCCATGTCCAGTGGCCCCTGGGTTAGGGAGGGAGTGAATCAGCCCGGGTTCCTGCTCCTGATCCCTGTCCAGTGACCCCTGGGTGAGGGAGGGGGTGAATCAGCCCGGGTTCCTGCTCCTGATCCCTGTCCAGTGACCCCTGGGTGAGGGAGGGGGTGAGTCAGACCGTGTTCCTGCTCCTGATCCCTGTCCAGTGACCCCTGGGTGAGGGATGGGGTGAATCAGTCCGTGTTCTTGCTCCTGATCCCTGTCCAGTGACCCCTGGGTTAGGGAGGGGGTGAATCAACCCGGGTTCCTGCTCCTGATCCCTGTCCAGTGACCCCTGGGTTAGGGAGGGGGTGAATCAACCCGGGTTCCTGCTCCTGATCCCTGTCCAGTGACCCCTGGGTTAGGGAGAGGGGTAAATCAGCCCGGGTTCCTGCTCCTGATCCCTGTCCAGTGACCCCTGGGTTAGGGAGGGGGGTGAATCAGCCCCGGTTCCTGCTCCTGATCCCTGTCCAGTGACCCCTGGGTTAGGGATGGGGTGAATCAGCCCGGGTTCCTTCTCCTGATCCCTGTCCAGTGACCCCTGGGTTAGGGATTTGAGTGAATCAGCCCGGGTTCCTGCTCCTGATACCTGTCCAGCGACCCCTGCGTTAGGGAGGGGGTGAACCAGACCGGGTCCTGCTCCTGATCCCTGTCCAGTGACCCCTGGGTTAGGGAGGAGGGTGAATCAGCCCGGCTTCCCGCTCCTGACCCCTGTCCAGTGACCCCTGGTTTAGGGAGCGGGGTGAATCAGCCCGTGTTCCTGCTCCTGATCACTGTCCAGTGACCCCTGGGTTAGGGAGCAGGGTGAATCAGCCCGGGGTCCTGCTCCTGATCCCTGTCCAGTGACGCCTGTGTTAGGGATGGGGGCGAATCAGTCCGGGTTCTTTCTCCTGATCATTGTCCAGTGACACCTGGGTTAGGGAGCGGGGTGAATCAGCCCGGGTTCCTGCTCCTGATCCCTGTCCAGTGAACCCTGGGTTAGGGAGCGGGGTAAATCAGCCCGGGTTCCTGCTCCTGATCCCTCTCCAGTGACCCCTGGGTTAGGGAGCGGGGTGAATCAGCCCGGGTTCCTGCACCTGATCCCTGTCCAGTGACCCCTGGGTTAGGGAGGGGGTGAATCAGCCCGGGTTCCTCCTCTTGATCCCTGTCAAGTGACCCCTGAGTTAGGGAGCAGGGTGAATCAGCCCTCGTTCCTGCTCCTGATCCCTGTCCAGTGACCCCTGGATTAGGGAGGAGGTTGAATCAGGCCGGGTTCCTGCTCCTGATCCCTGTCCAGTGACCCCTGGGTGAGGGAGGGGGGTGAATCAGCCCGGGTTCCTGCTCCTGATCCCTGTCCAGTGACCACTGGGTTAGGGAGCAGGGTGAACCAGCCCGGGTTCCTGCTCCTTATTCCTGTCCAGTGACCCCTGGGTCAGGGAGCGGGTGAATCAGCCCGGGTTCCTGCTCCTGATCACTGTCCAGTGACCCCTGGGTTAGGGAGTGGGTGAATCAGCCCGGGTTCCTGCTCCTGATCCCTGTCCAGTGACCCCTGGGTTAGGGAGGGGGTGAATCAGCCCGGGTTCCTGCTCCTGATCCCTGTCCAGTGACCCCTGGGTTAGGGAGCAGGGTGAATCAGCCCGGGGTCCTGCTCCTGATCCCTGTCCAGTGACCCCTGGGTTAGGGAGCGGGGTGAATCAGCTCAGGTTCTTCCTCTTGATCCCTGTCCAGTGACGCCCGTGTTAGGGATGGGGGCGAATCAGTCCGGGTTCTTGCTCCTGATCATTGTCCAGTGACAACTGGGTTAGGGAGCGGGTGAATCAGCCCGGGTTCCTGCTCCTGATCCCTGTCCAGTGACCCCTGGGTTAGGGAGGTGGGGTGAATTAGCCCGGGTTCCTGCTCCTGATCCCTGTCCAGTGACCCCTGGGTAAGGGAGCGGGTGAATCAGCCCGGGTTCCTGCTCCTGATCCCTGTCCAGTGACCCCTGGGTAAGGGAGCGGGTGAATCAGCCCGGGTTCCTGCTCCTGATCCCTGTCCAGTGACCCCTGGGTTAGGGAGTTGAGTGAATCAGCCCGGGTTCCTGCTCCTGATAACTGTACAGCGACCCCTGGGTTAGGGAGAGGTGAACCAGACCGGGTCCTGCTCCTGAGCCCTGTCCAGTGACCCCTGGGTTAGGGAGGGGGGGTGAATCAGCCCGGCCTCCCGCTCCTGACCCCTGTCCAGTGAACGCTGGGTTAGTGAGTGGGCGAACCAGCCCGGGTTCCTGCTCCTGATCCCTGTCCAGTGACTCCTGGGTGAGGGAGTGGGGTGAATCAGCCTGGGTTCCTGCTCCTGATTCCTGTCCAGTGGACCCCTGGGTTAGGGAGCGGGGTGAATCAGCCGGGTTCCTGTTCCTGATCTCTGTCCAGTGACCCCTGGGTTAGGGAGGGGGTGAATCAGCTCGGGTACCTGCTCCTGATCCCTGTCCAGTGACCCCTGGGTTAGGGAGGGGGTGAATCAGCCCGGGTTCCTGCTCCTGATCCCTGTCCAGTGACCCCTGGGTTAGGGAGTGGGGTGAATCAGCCCGGGTTCCTGCTCCTGATCCCTGTCCAGTGACCCCTGGGTTAGGGAGCGGGGTGAATCAACCCGGGTTCCTGCTCCTGATCCCGGTCCAGTGACCCCTGGGTTAGGCAGGGGGTGAATCAACCCGGGTTCCTGCTCCTAATCCCGGTCCAGTGACCCCTGGGTTAGGGAGGGAGTGAATCAGCCCGGGTTCCTGCTCCTGATCCCTGTCCAGTGACCCCTGGGTTAGGGAGCGGGGTGAATCAGCCTGGGTTCCTGCTCCTTATTCCTGTGCAGTGACCCCTGGGTTAGGGAGGGGGGTGAATCAGGCCGGGATCTTGCTCCTGATCCCTGTCCAGTGACGCCTGTGTTAGGGATGGGGGCGAATCAGTCCGGGTTCTTTCTCCTGATCATTGTCCAGTGACACCTGGGTTAGGGAGCGGGTGAATCAGCCCGGGTTCCTGCTCCTGATCACTGTCCAGTGACCCCTGGGTTAGGGAGCGGGGTAAATCAGCCCGGGTTCCTGCTCCTGATCCCTGTCCAGTGACCCCTGGGTTAGGGAGCGGGTGAATCAGCCCGGGTTCCTGCTCCTGATCACTGTCCAGTGAACCCTGGGTTAGGGAGCGGGGTAAATCAGCCCGGGTTCCTGCTCCTGATCCCTGTCCAGTGACCCCTGGGTTAGGGAGCGGGGTGAATCAGCCCGGGTTCCTGCTCCTCATATCTGTCCAGTGGCGCCTGTGTTAGGGAGGGGGGCGAATCAGTCCGGGTTCCTGCTCCTGATCCCTGTCCAGTGACCCCTGGGTTAGGGAGGGGGTGAATCAACCCGGGTTCCTGCTCCTGATCCCTGTCCAGTGACCCCTGGCTTAGGGAGGGGGTGAATCAGACCGGGTTCCTGTTCCTGATCCCTGTCCAGTGACCCCTGGGTTAGGGAGGGGGTGAATCAGCCCGGGTTCCTGCTCCTGATCCCTGTCCAGTGACCCCTGGTTTAGGGAGGGGGTGAATCAGACCGTGTTCCTGCTCCTGATCCCTGTCCAGTGACCCCCGGGTTAGGGAGCGGGGTGAATCAGACCGGGTTCCTGCTCCTGATCCCTGTCCAGTGACCCCTGGGTTAGGGAGCGGGTGAATCAACCCGTGTTCCTGCTCCTGATCCCTGTCCAGTGACCCCTGAGTTAGGGAGGGGGTGAATCAGCCCGGGTTCCTGCTCCTGATCCCTGTCCAGTGACCCCTGTGTGAGGGAGGTGGCGAACCAGTCCGGGTTCCTGCTCCTGATCACTGTCCAGTGACCCCTGGGTTAGGGAGCGGGTGAATCAGCCCGGGTTCCTGCTCCTGATCCCTGTCCAGTGACCCCTGGGTTAGGGAGGGGGTGAATCAACCCGGGTTCCTGCTCCTGAACCCTGTCCAGTGACCCCTGGGTTAGGGAGGGGGTGAATCAGCCCGGGTTCCTGCTCCTGATCCCTGTCCAGTGACCCCTGGGTGAGGGAGGGGGTGAATCAGCCCGGGTTCCAGCTCCTGATCCCTGTCCAGTGACCCCTGGTTTAGGGAGGGGGTGAATCAGACCGTGTTCCTGCTCCTGATCCCTGTCCAGTGACCCCTGGGTGAGGGATGGGGTGAATCAGTCCGGGTTCTTGCTCCTGATCCCTGTCCAGTGACCCCTGGGTTAGGGATGGGGTGAATCAGCCCGGGTTCCTGCTCCTGATCCCTGTCCAGTGACCCCTGGGTGAGGGATGGGGTGAATCAGCCCGGGTTCCTGCTCCTGATCCCTGTCCAGTGACCCCTGGGTGAGGGATGGGGTGAATCAGCCCGGGTTCCTGCTCCTGATCCCTGTCCAGTGACCCCTGGGTTAGGGAGCGGGGTAAATCAGCCCGGGTTCCTGCTCCTGATCCCTGTCCAGTGACCCCTGGGTTAGGGAGGGGGTGAATCAACCCGGGTTCCTGCTCCTGATCCCTGTCCAGTGACCCCTGGGTTAGGGAGGGAGGTGAATCAGCCCGGCTTCCTGCTCCTGATCCCTGTCCAGTGACCCCTGGGTTAGGGAGGGGGTGAATCAGCCCGGGTTCCTGATCCTGAACCTTGTCCAGTGACCCCTGGGTTAGGGAGGGGGTGAATCAACCCGGGTTCCTGCTCCTGATCCCTGTCCAGTGACCCCTGGGTTAGGGAGCGGGTGAATCAGCCCCGGTTCCTGCTCCTGATCCCTGTCCAGTGACCCTGGGTTAGGGATAGGGTGAATCAGCCCGGGTTCCTTCTCCTGATCCCTGTCCAGTGACCCCTGGTTTAGGGATTTGAGTGAATCAGCCAGGGTTCCTGCTCCTGATACCTGTCCAGCGACCCCTGCGTTAGGGAGGGGCTGAACCAGACCGGGTCCTGCTCCTGATCCCTGTCCAGTGACCCCTGGGTTAGGGAGGAGGGTGAATCAGCCCGGCTTCCCGCTCCTGACCCCTGTCCAGTGACCCCTGTTTTAGGGAGCGGGGTGAATCAGCCCGTGTTCCTGCTCCTGATCCCTGTCCAGTGACCCCTGGGTTAGGGAGCAGGGTGAATCAGCCCGGGGACCTGCTCCTGATCCCTGTCCAGTGACCCCTGGGTGAGGGAGGGGGTGAACCAGGCCGGGTTCCTGCTCCTGATCCCTGTCCAGTGACCCCTGGGTTAGGGAGCGGGGTGAATCCGCCCGGGGTCCTGCTCCTGATCCCTGTCCAGTGACCCCTGGGTTAGGGAGAGGGGTGAAGTAGCCCGGGTTCCTGCTCCTGATCCCTGTCCAGTGACCCCTGGGTAAGGGAGCGGGTGAATCAGCCCGGGTTCCTGCTCCTGATCCCTGTCCAGTGACCCCTGGGTTAGGGAGTTGGGTGAATCAGCCCGGGTTCCTGCTCCTGATAACTGTCCAGCGACCCCTGGGTTAGGGAGAGGTGAACCAGACCGGGTCCTGCTCCTGATCCCTGTCCAGTGACCCCTGGGTTAGGGAGGGGGGGTGAATCAGCCCGGCTTCCCGCTCCTGACCCCTGTCCAGTGACCCCTGGGTTAGTGAGTTGGGTGAATCAGCCCGGGTTCCAGCTCTTGATCCCTGTCCAGTGACCCCTGGTTTAGGGAGGGGGTGAATCAGACCGTGTTCCTGCTCCTGATCCCTGTCCAGTGACCCCTGGGTGAGGGATGGGGTGAATCAGTCCGGGTTCTTGCTCCTGATCCCTGTCCAGTGACCCCTGGGTTAGGGAGCGGGGTAAATCAGCCCGGGTTCCTGCTCCTGATCCCTGTCCAGTGACCCCTGGGTTAGGGAGGGGGTGAATCAACCCGGGTTCCTGCTCCTGATCCCTGTCCAGTGACCCCTGGGTTAGGGAGGGAGGTGAATCAGCCCGGCTTCCTGCTCCTGATCCCTGTCCAGTGACCCCTGGGTTAGGGAGGGGGTGAATCAGCCCGGGTTCCTGATCCTGAACCTTGTCCAGTGACCCCTGGGTTAGGGAGGGGGTGAATCAACCCGGGTTCCTGCTCCTGCTCCCTGTCCAGTGACCCCTGGGTTAGGGAGCGGGTGAATCAGCCCCGGTTCCTGCTCCTGAACCTTGTCCAGTGACCCCTGGGTTAGGGAGGGGGTGAATCAACCCGGGTTCCTGCTCCTGCTCCCTGTCCAGTGACCCCTGGGTTAGGGAGCGGGTGAATCAGCCCCGGTTCCTGCTCCTGATCCCTGTCCAGTGACCCCTGGGTTAGGGATAGGGTGAATCAGCCCGGGTTCCTTCTCCTGATCCCTGTCCAGTGACCCCTGATTTAGGGATTTGAGTGAATCAGCCAGGGTTCCTGCTCCTGATACCTGTCCAGCGACCCCTGCGTTAGGGAGGGGCTGAACCAGACCGGGTCCTGCTCCTGATCCCTGTCCAGTGACCCCTGGGTTAGGGAGGAGGGTGAATCAGCCCGGCTTCCCGCTCCTGACCCCTGTCCAGTGACCCCTGGTTTAGGGAGCGGGGTGAATCAGCCCGTGTTCCTGCTCCTGATCCCTGTCCAGTGACCCCTGGGTTAGGGAGCAGGGTGAATCAGCCCGGGGACCTGCTCCTGATCCCTGTCCAGTGACCCCTGGGTTAGGGAGGGGGTGAACCAGGCCGGGTTCCTGCTCCTGATCCCTGTCCAGTGACCCCTGGGTTAGGGAGCGGGGTGAATCCGCCCGGGATCCTGCTCCTGATCCCTGTCCAGTGACCCCTGGGTTAGGGAGCGGGGTGAATTAGCCCGGGTTCCTGCTCCTGATCCCTGTCCAGTGACCCCTGGGTAAGGGAGCGGGTGAATCAGCCCGGGTTCCTGCTCCTGATCCCTGTCCAGTGACCCCTGGGTTAGGGAGTTGGGTGAATCAGCCCGGGTTCCTGCTCCTGATAACTGTCCAGCGACCCCTGGGTTAGGGAGAGGTGAACCAGACCGGGTCCTGCTCCTGATCCCTGTCCAGTGACCCCTGGGTTAGGGAGGGGGGGTGAATCAGCCCGGCTTCCCGCTCCTGACCCCTGTCCAGTGACCCCTGGGTTCGTGAGTGGGCGAACCAGCCCGGGTTCCTGCTCCTGATCCCTGTCCAGTGACTCCTGGGTTAGGGAGTGGGGTGAATCAGCCTGGGTTCCTGCTCCTGATTCCTGTCCAGTGGCCCCTGGGCTAGGGAGCGGGGTGAATCCGCCCGGGTTCCTTCTCCTGATCCCTGTCCAGTGACCCCTGTGTTAGAGAGGGGGTGAATCAGCCCGGGCTCCTGCTCCTGATCCTTTTCCAGTGACCCCCGGGTTAGGGAGGGGGGTGAATCAGCCCGGGTTCCTGCTCCTGATCCCTGTCCAGTGGCCCCTGGCTTAGGGAGCGGGGTGAATCCGCCCGGATTCCTGCTCCTGATCACAGTCCAGTGACCCCTGGGTTAGGGAGGGGGTGAATCAGCCCAGGTTCCTGCTCCTGATCCCTGTCCAGTGACCCCTGGGTTAGGGAGGGGGTGAATCAGCCCGGGTTCCTGCTCCTGATCCCTGTCCAGTGACCCCTGGGTTAGGGAGCGGGGTGAATCAGCCAGGGTTCCTGCTCCTGATCCCTGTCCAGTGACCCCTGGGTTAGGGAGGGGGGTGGATCAGCCCGGGTTCCTGCTCCTGATCCCTGTCCAGTGACCCCCTGGGTTAGGGAGCGGGGTGAATCAGCCGGGTTCCTGCTCCTGATACCTGTCCAGTGACCCCTGGGTTAGGGAGGGGGTGAATCAGCTCGGGTACCTGCTCCTGATCCCTGTCCAGTGACCACTGGGTTAAGGAGCAGGGTGAACCAGCCCGGGTTCCTGCTCCTTATTCCTGTCCAGTAACCCCTGGGTTAGGGAGGGCGTGAATCAGCCCGGGTTCCTGCTCCTGATCCCTGTCAAGTGACCCCTGAGTTAGGGAGCAGGGTGAATCTGCCCTCGTTCCTGCTCCTGATCCCTGTCCAGTGACCCCCTGGGTGAGGGAGGGGGGTGAATCAGCCCGGGTTCCTGCTCCTGATCCCTGTCCAGTGACCACTGGGTTAAGGAGCAGGGTGAACCAGCCCGGGTTCCTGCTCCTTATTCCTGTCCAGTAACCCCTGGGTTAGGGAGGGCGTGAATCAGCCCGGGTTCCTGCTCCTGATCCCTGTCCAGTGACCCCTGGGTGAGGGAGTGGGGTGAATCAGCCCGGGTTCCTGCTCCTGATCCCTGTCCAGTGACCCCTGGGTTAGGGAGGGGGTGAATCAGCCCGGGTTCCTGCTCCTGGTCCCTGTCCAGTGGCCCCTGGGATAGGGAGCGGGGTAAATCAGCCCGGGTTCCTGCTCCTGATCCCTGCCCAGTGACCCCTGTGTTAGGGAGGAGGTGAATCAGCCCGTGTTCCTGCTCCTGATCCCTGTCCAGTGACCCCTGGGTGAGGGAGGGGGGTGAATCAGCCCGGGTTCCTGCTCCTGATCCCTGTCCAGTGACCCCTGGGTTAGGGAGGGGTTGAATCAGCCCAGGTTCCTGCTCCTGATCCCTGTCCAGTGACCCCTGGGTTAGGGAGGGGGTGAATCATACCGGGTTCCTGCTCCTGATCCCTGTCCAGTGACCCCTGGGTTAGGGAGGGGGTGAATCAGCCCGGGTTCCTGCTCCTGATCCCTGTCCAGTGACCCCTGGGTGAGGGAGGGGGTGAATCAGCCCGGGTTCCTGCTCCTGATCCCTGTCCAGTGGCGCCTGTGTTAGGGAGGGGGGCGAATCAGTCCGGGTTCCTGCTCCTGATCCCTGTCCAGTGACCACTGGGTTAGGGAGCAGGGTGAATCAGCCCGGGTTCCTGCTCCTGATCCCTGTCCAGTGACCACTGGGTTAGGGAGCAGGGTGAACCAGCCCGGGTTCCTGCTCCTTATTCCTGTCCAGTGACCACTGGGTTAGGGAGGGGGTGAACCAGCCCGGGTTCCTGCTCCTTATTCCTGTCCAGTGACCCCTGGGTTAGGGAGGGCGTGAATCAGCCCGGGTTCCTGCTCCTGATCCCTGTCCAGTGGCCCCTGGAATAGGAAGGTGGGTATATCAGCCCGGGTTCCTGCTCCTGATCCCTGCCCAGTGACCCCTGTGTTAGGGAGGGGGTGAATCAGCCCGTGTTCCTGCTCCTGATCCCTGTCCAGTGACCCCTGGGTGAGGGAGGGGGGTGAATCAGCCCGGGTTCCTGCTCCTGATCCCTGTCCAGTGACCCCTGGGTTAGGGAGGGGGTGAATCAGCCCGGGTTCCTGCTCCTGATCCCTGTCCTGTGGCCCCTGGAATAGGAAGGTGGGTAAATCAGCCCGGGTTCCTGCTCCTGATCCCTGTCCAGTGACCACTGGGTTAGGGAGGGGGTGAATCAGCCCGGGTTCCTGCTCCTGATCCCTGTCCAGTGACCCCTGGGTTAGAGAGGGGGCGAATCAGTCCGGGTTCCTGCTCCTGATCCCTGTCCAGTGACCCCTGGGTGAGGGAGGGGGTGAATCAACCCGGGTTCCTGCTCCTGATCCCTGTCCAGTGACCCCTGGGTTAGGGAGGGGGTGAATCAGCCCGGGTTCCTGCTCCTGATCCCTGTCCAGTGACCCCTGTGTTAGGGAGCGGGGTGGATCAGCCCGGGTTCCTGCTCCTGATCCCTGTCCAGTGACCCCTGGGTTAGGGAAGAGGGTGAATCAGACCGGGTTCCTACTCCTGATCCCTGTCCAGTGACCCCTGGGTTAGGGAGGGGGTGAATCAGCCCGGGTTCCTGCTCCTGATTCCTGTCCAGTGGCGCCTGTGTTAGGGAGGGGGTGAATCAACCCGGGTTCCTGCTCCTGATCCCTGTCCAGTGACCCTTGGGTTAGGGAGCGGGTGAATCAGCCCGGGTTCTTGCTCCTGATCATTGTCCAGTGACACCTGGTTTAGGGAGGGGCCGAATCAGTCCGGGTTCTTGCTCCTGATCCCTGTCCAGTGACCCCTGGGTTAGGGAGCGGGGTAAATCAGCCCGGGTTCCTGCTCCTGATCCCTGTCCAGTGACCCCTGGGTTAGGGAGGGGGTGAATCAACCCGGGTTCCTGCTCCTGATCCCTGTCCAGTGACCCCTGGGTTCGGGAGGGGGTGAGTCAGCCCGGGTTCCTGCTCCTGATCCCTGTCCAGTGACCCCTGGGTTAGGGAGGGGGTGAATCAGCCCGGGTTCCTGCCCCTGGTCCCTGTTCAGTGACCCCTGGGTTAGAGAGTTGGGTGAATCAGCCCGGGTTCCTGCTCCTGATCTCAGTCCAGTGAAACCTGGGTTCGGGAGCGGGGTGAATCAGCCCGGGTCCCTGCTCCTGATCCCTGTCCAGTGACCCCTGGGTTAGCGAGGGGGTGAATCAGACCGGGTTCCTTCTCCTGATCCCTGTCCAGTGAACCCTGGGTTAGGGAGCAGGGTGAATCAGCCCGGGTTCCTGCTCCTGATCCCTGTCCAGTGACCCCTGGGTTAGGGAGGGGGTGAATCAGCCCGGGTTCCTGCTCCTGATCCCTGTCCAGTGACCCCTGGGTTAGGGAGGGGGTGAATCAGCCCGAGTTCCTGCTCCTGATCCCGGTCCAGTGACCCCTGGGTTAGGGAGCAGGGTGAATCAGCCCGGGTTCCTGCTCCTGATCCCTGTCCAGTGACCCCTTGGTTAGGGAGCGGGTGAATCAACCCGGGTTCCTGCTCCTAATCCCGGTCCAGTGAGCCCTGGGTTAGGGAGGGGGGTGAATGAACCCGGGTTCCTGCTCCTGATCCCTGTCCAGTGACCCCTGGGTTAGGGAGCAGGGTGAATCAGGCCGGCTTCTTGCTCCTGATCCCTGTCCAGTGACCCCTGGGTTAGAAATCTAGAAGATAGGAGCAGGAGTAGGCCATTCGGCCCTTCGAGCCTGCTCCGCCATTCAATGAGATCATGGCTGATCATCCAAACTCAGTACCCTGTCCCTGCCTTTTCCCCATATCCCTTGATCCCTTTAGCCTCAAGAAATATATCCAACTCTTTCTTGAATATATTTAATGAACTGGCCTCCACCGCCCTCTGCGGCAGAGAATTCCACAGGTTGACCACTCTCTGGGTAAAGAAATTCCTCCTCATTTCAGTCCTAAATGTTTTACCCCTTATCCTTAGACTATGACCCCTGGTTCTGGACTCCCCGGCCATCAGAAACATCCTTTCTGCATCTAGTCTGTCCAGACCTGACAGAATTTTATAGGTTTCGATGAGATCCCCTCTCAAACTTCTAAACTCCAGTGAGTATAAGCCCAATCGACACAATCTCGATTGTGAATCAGCTCAGGTTCTTCCTCTTGATCCCTGTCCAGTGACCCCTGTGTTAGGAATGGGGGTGAATCAGCCCGGGTTCCTGCTCCTGATCCCTGTCCAGTGGCGCCTGTGTTAGGGAGGGGGGCGAATCAGTCCGGGTTACTGCTCCTGATCCCTGTCCAGTGACCCCTGAGTTAGGGAGCAGGGTGAACCTGCCCTCGTTCCTGCTCCTGATCCCTGTCCAGTGACCCCCTGGGTGAGGGAGGGGGGTGAATCAGCCCGGGTTCCTGCTCCTGATCCCTGTCCAGTGACCACTGGGTTAGGGAGCAGGGTGAATCAGCCCGGGTTCCTGCTCCTGATCCCTGTCCAGTGACCACTGGGTTAGGGAGCAGGTTGAACCAGCCCGGGTTCCTGCTCCTTATTCCTGTCCAGTGACCACTGGGTTAGGGAGGGGGTGAACCAGCCCGGGTTCCTGCTCCTTATTCCTGTCCAGTGACCCCTGGGTTAGGGAGGGCGTGAATCAGCCCGGGTTCCTGCTCCTGATCCCTGTCCAGTGGCCCCTGGAATAGGAAGGTGGGTATATCAGCCCGGGTTCCTGCTCCTGATCCCTGCCCAGTGACCCCTGTGTTAGGGAGGGGGTGAATCAGCCCGTGTTCCTGCTCCTGATCCCTGTCCAGTGACCCCTGGGTGAGGGAGGGGGGTGAATCAGCCCGGGTTCCTGCTCCTGATCCCTGTCCAGTGACCCCTGGGTTAGGGAGGGGGTGAATCAGCCCGGATTCCTGCTCCTGATCCCTGTCCAGTGGCCCCTGGAATAGGAAGGTGGGTAAATCAGCCCGGGTTCCTGCTCCTGATCCCTGTCCAGTGACCCCTGGGTTAGGGAGGGGGTGAATCAGCCCGGGTTCCTGCTCCTGATCCCTGTCCAGTGACCCCTGGGTTAGAGAGGGGGCGAATCAGTCCGGGTTCCTGCTCCTGATCCCTGTCCAGTGACCCCTGGGTGAGGGAGGGGGTGAATCAACCCGGGTTCCTGCTCCTGATCCCTGTCCAGTGACCCTTGGTTTAGGGAGGGTGTGAATCAGCCTGGGTTCCTGCTCCTGATCCCTGTCCAGTGACCCCCGGGGTAGGGAGGAGGGTGAATCAGCCCGGGTTACTGCTCCTGATCCCTGTCCAGTGACCCCTGGGTTAGGGAGCGGGGCGAATCAGCCCGGGTTCCTACTCCTGATCCTGGTCCAGTGACCCCTGGGTTAGGGAGGGGGTGAATCAGCCCGGGTTCCTGCTCCTGATCCCTGTCCAGTGACCCCTCGGTTAGGGAGGGGGTGAATCAGCCCGGGTTCCTGCTCCTGATCCCTGTCCAGTGACCCCTGGGTTAGGGAGGGGGTGAATCAGCCCGGGTTCCTGATCCTGATCCCTGTCCAGTGACCCCTGGGTTAGGGAGGAGGGTGAATCAGCCCGGGTTCCTGCTCCTGATCCCTGTCCAGTGACCCCTGGGTTAGGGAGGGGGTGAATCAGCCCGGGTTCCTGCTCCTGATCCCTGTCCAGTGACCCCTGGGTTAGGGAGCGGGGTGAATCAGCCCGGGTTCCTGCTCCTGATCTCTGTCCAGTGACCCCTGCATTTAGGAGTGGCTGAATCAGCCCGGGTTCCTGATCCTGATCCCTGTCCAGTGACCCCTGGGTTAGGGAGCGGGATGAATCAGCCCGGGTTCCTGCTCCTGATCCCTGTCCAGTGACCCCTGGGTTAGGGAGCGGGGTGAATCAGCCCGGGTTCCTGCTCCTGATCTCTGTCCAGTGACCCCTGCATTTAGGAGTGGCTGAATCAGCCCGGGTTCCTGATCCTGTTCCCTGTCCAGTGACCCCTGGGTTAGGGAGCGGGATGAATCAGCCCGGGTTCCTGCTCCTGATCCCTGTCCAGTGACCCCTGCATTAGGGAGGGGTGAATCAGCCCGGGTTCCTGCTCCTGATCCCTGTCCAATGACCCCTGTGTCAGGGAGGGGGTGAATCAATCCGGGTTCCTGCTCCTGATCCCTGTGCAGTGACCCCTGGGTTAGGGAGGAGGGTGAATCAGCCCGGGTTCCTGATCCTGTTCCCTGTCCAGTGACCCCTGGTTTAGGGAGGGGGTGAATCAGCCCGGGTTCCTGATCCTGTTCCCTGTCCAGTGACCCCTGGGTTAGGGAGGGGGTGAATCAGCCCGGGTTCCTGCTGCTGATCCCTGTCCAGTGACCCCTGGTTTAGGGAGAGGGTGAATCAGCCCGGGTTCCTGCTCCTGATCCCTGTCCAGTGACCCCATGGTTAGGGAGGGGGGTGAATCAGCCTGGGTTCCTGCTCCTGATCCCTGTCCAGTGACCCCTGGGTTAGGGAGGGGGGTGAATCAGCCTGGGTTCCTGCTCCTGATCACTGTCCAGTGGCCCCTGGGTTAGGGAGAGGGTGAATCAGCCCGGGTTGCTGCTGCTGATCCCTGTCCAGTGACCCCTGGGTTCGGGAGGGGTTGAATCAGCCCGGGTTCCTGCTCCTGATCCCTGTCCAGTGACCCCTGGGTTAGGGAGGGGGGTGAATCAGCCCGGGTTCCTGCTCCTGATCCCTGTCCAGTGACCCCTGGGTTAGGGAGCGGGGTGAATCAGGCCGGGTTCTTGCTCCTGATCCCTGTCCAGTGACCCCTGGGTTAGGGAGCGGGGTGAATCAGGCCGGGTTCCTGCTCCTGATCCCTGTCCAGTGACCCCTGGGTTAGGGAGGGGTGAATCAGCCCGGAATCCTGCTCCTGATCTCTGTCCTGTGACCCTTGGTTAGGGAGGGGGGCGAATCTGTCCGGGTTCTTGCTCCTGATCCCTGTCCAGTGACCCCTGGGTTAGCAAGGGGGTGAATCAGCCCGGGTTCCTGCTCCTGATCCCTGTCCAGTGACCCCTGGGTTAGGGAGCGGGGTGAATCAGCCCGGGTTCCTGCTCCTGATCCCTGTCCAGTGATCCCTGGGTTAGGGAGTTGGGTGAATCAGCCCGGGTTCCTGCTCCTGATACCTGTCCAGTGACTCCTGGGTTAGCGAGGGGGTGAATCAGCCCGGGATCCTGCTCCTGATCCCTGTCCAGTGACCCCTGGGTTAGCGAGGTGGTGAATCAGCCCGGGTTCCTGCTCCTGATCCCTGTCCAGTGACCCCTGGATTAGGGAGCGGGTGAATCAACCCGGGTTCCTGCTCCTAATCCCGGTCCAGTGAGCCCTGGGTTAGGCAGGGGTTGAATGAACCCGGGTTCCTGCTCCTGATCCCTGTCCAGTGACCCCTGGGTTAGGGATCGGGGTGACTCAATCCGGGTTCCTGCTCCTGATCCCGGTCCAGCGACCCCTGGGTTAGGGAGCGGGGTGAATCAGCCCGTGTTCCTGCACCTGATCCCTGTCCAGTGACCCCTAGGTTAGGGAACGGGGTGAATCAGCCCGGGTTCCTGCTCCTGATCCCTGTCCAATGATCCCTGGGTAAGGGAGCGGGGTTAATCAGCCCGGGTTCCTGCTCCTGATCCCTGTCCAGTGACCCCTGGGTTAGGGAGCGGGGTGAATCAGCCCTGGTTCCTGCTCCTGATCCCTGTCCAGTGACACCTGGGTTAGGGAGCGGGGTGAATCAGCCCTGGTTCCTGCTCCTGATCCCTGTCCAGTGACCCTTGGTTTAGGGAGGGTGTGAATCAGCCTGGGTTCCTGCTCCTGATCCCTGTCCAGTGACCCCCGGGGTAGGGAGGAGGGTGAATCAGCCCGGGTTACTGCTCCTGATCCCTGTCCAGTGACCCCTGGGTTAGGGAGCGGGGTGAATCAGCCCGGGTTCCTATTCCTGATCCTGGTCCAGTGACCCCTGGGTTAGGGAGGGGGTGAATCAGCCCGGGTTCCTGCTCCTGATCCCTGTCCAGTGACCCCTGGGTTAGGGAGGAGGGTGAATCAGCCCGGGTTCCTGCTCCTGATCCCTGTCCAGTGTACCCTCGGTTAGGGAGCGGGGTGAATCAGCCTGGGTTCCTGCTCCTGATTCCTGTCCAGTGACCCCTGCATTTGGGAGTGGCTGAATCAGCCCGGGTTCCTGATCCTGTTCCCTGTCCAGTGACCCCTGGGTTAGGGAGGGGGTGAATCAGCCCGGGTTCCTGCTGCTGATCCCTGTCCAGTGACCCCTGGTTTAGGGAGCGGGGTGAATCAGCCCGGGTCCCTGCTCCTGATCCCTGTCCAGTGATTCCTGGGTTAGGGAGCGGGGTGAATCAGCCTGGGTTCCTGCTCCTGATCCCTGTCCAGTGACCCCTGGGTTAGGGAGGGGGGTGAATCAGCCTGGGTTCCTGCTCCTGATCACTGTCCAGTGGCCCCTGGGTTAGGGAGAGGGTGAATCAGCCCGGGTTCCTGCTGCTGATCCCTGTCCAGTGATCCCTGGGTTAGGGAGGGGGTGAATCAGCCCGGGTTCCTGCTCCTGATCACTGTCCAGTGTCCCCTGGGTTAGGGAGAAGCGTGAATCAGCCTGGGTTCCTGCTCCTGATCCCTGTCCAGTGACCCCTGTGTTAGGGAGGAGGGTGAATCAGTCCGGGTTCCTGCTCCTGATCCCTGTCCAGTGACCCCTGGGTTAGGGAGCGGGGTGAATCAGCCCGGGTTCCTGCTCCTGATCCCTGTCCAGTGACCGCTGGGTTCGGGAGGGGTTGAATCAGCCCGGGTTCCCGCTCCTGATCCCTGTCCAGTGACCCCTGGTTTAGGGAGCGGGGTGAATCAGGCCGGGTTCTTGCTCCTGATCCCTGTCCAGTGACCCCTGGGTTAGGGAGGGGGTGAATCAGCCCGGGTTCCTGCTCCTGATCCCTGTCCAGTGTCCCCTGGGTTAGGGAGGGTGTGAATCAGCCCGGGTTCTTGCTCCTGATCCCTGTCCAGTGACCCCTGGGTTAGGGAGGGGGTGAATCAGCCCGGCTTCCTGCTCCTGATCCCTGTCCAGTGACCCCTGGGTTAGGGAGCGGGGTGAATCAGCCCGGGTTCCTGCTCCTGACCCCTGTCCAGTGACCCCTGGGTTAGGGAGGGGGGTGAATCAGGCCGGGTTCCTGCTCCTGATCCCTGTCCAGTGACCCCTGGGTTAGGGAGGGGGGTGAATCAGGCCGGGTTCCTGCTCCTGATCCCTGTCCAGTGACCCCTGGGTTAGGGAGCGGCGTGAATCAGGCCGGGTTCCTGCTCCTGATCCCTGTCCAGTGACCCCTGGGTTAGGGAGGGGGTGAATCAGCCCGGGTTCCTGCTCCTGATCCCTGTCCAGTGACCCCTGGGTTAGGGAGCGGGGTGAATCAGCCCGGGTTCCTCCTCCTGATCCCTGTCCAGTGACCCCTGGGTTAGGGAGCGTGGTAAATCAGCCCGGGTTCCTCCTCCTGATCCCTGTCCAGTGACCCCTGGGTTAGTGAGGGAGGTGAATCAACCCGGGTTCCTGCTCCTGATCCCTGTCCAGTGACCCCTGGGTTAGGGAGGGGTGAATCAGCCCGGGTTCCTGCTCCTGATCCCTGTCCAGTGACCCCTGGGTTAGGGAGGGGGTGAATCAGCCCGGGTTTCTACTCCTGATCCCTGTCCAGTGACACCTGGGTTAGGGAGGGGGTGAATCAGCCCGGGTTCCTGCTCCTGATCAGTGTCCAGTGACCCCTGGGATAGGGAGGGGCTGAATCAGCCCGGGTTCCTGCTCCTGATCCCTGTCCAGGGATCCCTGGGTTAGGGAGGGGGTAAATTAGCCCGGGTTCCTGCTCCTGATCCCTGTCCAGTGACCCCTGGGTTAGTGAGGGAGGTGAATCAGCCCGGGTTCCTGCTCCTGATCAGTGTCCAGTGACCCCTGGGATAGGGAGGTGCTGAATCAGCCCGGGTTCCTGCTCCTGATCCCTGTCCAGGGATCCCTGGGTTAGGGAGGGGGTAAATTAGCCCGGGTTCCTGCTCCTGATCCCTGTCCAGTGACCCCTGGGTTAGGGAGCGGGGTGAATCAGCCTTCGTTCCTGCTCCTGATCCCTGTCCAGTGACCCCCTGGGTTAGGGAGCGGGGTGAATCAGCCCGTCTTTTTGGATATTCAGGGAAGCAAGCGATATGGGTTCAGGCGGGAAAGAGGAGTTGAGGTCGATGATCAGCCATGATCTTATTGAATGGCGGAGCAGGCTCGAGGGATTGTATGGCCCACTCCTGCTCTTATATCTGATGTGCGTATGTTAACAGCCCAGAGTGCGTGTATTGAATAGAACTGGATAGCGGAGTGTGTGCGTGTATTATATTGATAACAGGGACCCTGATCTCGTTCACAGTCTGTCTTTATTGCTGTTTCCCGGTATTGCTCAGTGATGCTTTAACTCCTCAGTTGCTCCCAGTTTACATGGGGTTATGCAGAGAGGGAGTGCAGGGCAAGCTGTGTGATATCATCATCCTCTAACCAGTGCCACAGCAGCTCAGCCATATCGTTGCGTTGGAGGAAGATCAGCAGATCCATCAACTTGGAGACCAACGCCGCATCGAAGAGAGGGAATAGTCTGGGTTGGAATACAGGTTCCGTCAGTCCAACAAAGGAGGAGAGGAGACGGAGGGGATCGAACTCACTGTCGCTGGTCAGAGAGCCCAGTCTCATTAACATCCAATGTGTGCCTGCAGTCAGGACAGGTACAGCACGGGTTAGATACAGAGTAAAGCTCCCTCTACACTGTCCCATCAAACACTCCCAGGGCAGGTACAGCACGGGGTTAGATACAGAGTAAAGCTCCCTCTGCACTGTCCCATCAAACACTCCCAGGGCAGGTACAGCGCGGGTTAGACACAGAGTAAAGCTCCCTCTACACTGTCCCATCAAACACTCCCAGGACAGGTACAGCACGGGGTTAGATACAGAGTAAAGCTCCCTCTGCACTGTCCCATCAAACACTCCCAGGGCAGGTACAGCACGGGGTTAGATACAGAGTAAAGCTCCCTCTACACTGTCCCATCAAACACTCCCAGGGCAGGTACAGCGCGGGTTAGACACAGAGTAAAGCTCCCTCTACACTGTCCCATCAAACACTCCCAGGGCAGCTCCAGCACGGGTTAGATACAGAGTAAAGCTCCCTCTACACTGTCCCCATCAAACACTCCCAGGGCAGGTACAGCACGGGTTAGATACAGAGTAAAGCTCCCTCTACACTGTCCCCTCAAACACTCCCAGGGCAGGTACAGCACGGGGTTAGATACAGAGTAAAGCTCCCTCTACACTGTCCCATCAAACACTCCCACGGCAGGTACAGCACGGGTTAGATACAGAGTAAAGCTTTCTCTACACTGTCCCATCAAACACTCCCAGGGCAGGTACAGCATGGGTTAGATACAGAGTAAAGCTCCCTCTACACTGTCCCATCAAACACTCCCAGGGCAGGTACAGCACAGGGTTAGATACAGAGTAAAGCTCCCTCTACACTGTCCCGTCAAACACTCCCAGGGCAGGTACAGCACGGGTTAGATACAGAGTAAAGCTCCCTCTACACTGCCCCATCAAACACTCCCAGGCAGGTACAGCACGGGTTAGACACAGAGTAAAGCTCCCTCTACACTGTCCCATCAAACACTCCCAGGGCAGGTACAGCACGGGTTAGATACAGAGTAATGCTCCCTCTACACTGTCCCATCAAACACTCCCAGGGCAGGTACAGGACGGGTTAGATACAGAGTGAAGCTCCCTCTACACTGTCCCATCAAACACTCCTAGGGCAGGTACAGCACGGGTTAGATACAGAGTAAACTCCCTTTGCACTGTCCCCTCAAACACTCCCAGGGCAGGTACAGGATGGGTTAGATACAGAGTAAAGCTACCTCTACACTGTCCCATCAAACACTCCCAGGGCAGGTACAGCACCGGTGAGATACAGAGTAAAGCTCCCTCTACACTGTCCCCTCAAACACTCCCAGGGCAGGTGCAGCACGGGGTTAGATACAGAGTAAAGCTCCCTCTACACTGTCCCATCAAACACTCCCAGGGCAGGTACAGCACGGTTTAGATACAGAGTGAAGCTCCCTCTACACTTTCCCATCAAACACCCAGGGCAGGTACAGCACGGGTTAGACACAAAGTAAAACTCCCTCTACACTGTCCCATGAAACACTCCCAGGGCAGGTACAGCATGGGTTAGATACAGAGTAAACCTCCCTCTACACTGTCCCATCAAACACTCCCAGGGCAGGTACAGCACGGGTTAGATACAGAGTAAATCTCCCTCTACACTGTCCCATCAAACACTCCCAGGGCAGCTCCAGCACGGGTTAGATACAGAGTAAAGCTCCCTCTACACTGTCCCATCAAACACTCCCAGGGCAGGTCCAGCACGGGGTTAGATACAGAGTAAAGCGCCCTCTACACTGTCCCATCAAACACTCCCAGGGCAGGTACTGTAAAGTATGTGTCTATACTTAATTCAATAATGAAGAGAAAGCTTGGAAGATTCAACGTAGGCCTTTACTTCAAAGCAACAGGCGGGAACTGAGGGGAAATCAGTGCCCACAGTACTATTTATACCCCTATGGCCAGGGGTGGAACTATGGTATCGCTACGACCTACAAAGTAGTGCTGCCCTGGCAATAGGTCTAAAGCAACATACATATTACATACACAACAGGTACAGCACAGGTTAGATACAGAGTAAAGCTCCCTCCACACTGTCCCATCAAACACTCCCAGGGCAGGTACAGCATGGGTTAGATACAGAGTAAAGCTCCCTCTACACTGTCCCATCAAACACTCCCAGGGCAGGTACAGCCCGGGTTAGATACAGAGTAAAGCTCCCTCTACACTGTCCCATCAAACACTCCCAGGGCAGGTACAGCACAGGTTAGATACAGAGTAAAGCTCCCTCTACACTGTCCCATCAAACATTCCCAGGGCAGGTACAGCACGGGTTAGATACAGAGGAAAGCTCCCTCTACACTGTCCCATCAAACACTCCCAGGGCAGGTACAGCATGGGGTTAGATACAGAGTAAAGCTCCCTCTACACTGTCCCCATCAAACACTCCCAGGGCAGGTACAGCATGGGGTTGGATACAGAGTAAAGCTCCCTCTACACTGTCCCATCAAACACTCCCAGGGCAGGTACAGCACGGGGTTAGATACAGAGTAAAGCTCCCTCTACACTGTCCCATCAAACACTCCCAGGGCAGGTACAGAACACGTTTGATACAGAGTAAAGCTCCCTCTACACTGTCCCATCAAACACTCCCAGGGCAGGTACAGCACGTGTTAGATACAGAGTAAAGCTCCCTCTACACTGTCCCATCAAACACTCCCAGGGCAGGTACAGCACGTGTTAGATACAGAGTATAGCTCCCTCTACACTGCCCCATCAAACACTCCCAGGCAGGTACAGCACGGGTTAGACACAGAGTAAAGCTCCCTCTACACTGTCCCATCAAACACTCCCAGGGCAGGTTCAGCATGGGTTAGATACAGAGTAAAATTTCATCTGCACTGTTCCATCAAACACTCCCAGTGCAGGTACAGCACGGGTAAGATACAGAGTAATGCTCCCTCTACACTGTCCCATCAAACACTCCCAGGGCAGGTACAGCACGGGTTAGATCCAGAGTAATGCTCCATCTACACTGTCCCATCAAGCACTCCCAGTGCAGGTACAGCACGGGTTACATACAGAGCAAAGCTTCCTCTACACTGTCCCATCAAAAACCCCCAGGGCAGGTACAGCATGGGTTAGATAGAGAGTAAAGCTCCCTCTACACTGTCCCATCAAACACTCCCAGGGCAGGTTCAGCATGGGTTAGATACAGAGTAAAGTTTCATCTGCACTGTCCCATCAAACACTCCCAGTGCAGGTACAGCACGGGTTAGATACAGAGTAATGCTCCCTCTACACTGTCCCATCAAACACTCCCAGGGCAGGTACAGCACGGTTTAGATACAGAGTGAAGCTCCCTCTACACTTTCCCATCAAACACCCAGGGCAGGTACAGCACGGGTTAGACACAAAGTAAAGCTCCCTCTACACTGTCCCATGAAACACTCCCAGGGCAGGTACAGCACGGGTTAGATACAGAGTAAACCTCCCTCTACACTGTCCCATCAAACACTCCCAGGGCAGGTACAGCACGGGTTAGATACAGAGTAAATCTCCCTCTACACTGTCCCATCAAACACTCCCAGGGCAGCTCCAGCACGGGTTAGATACAGAGTAAAGCTCCCTCTACACTGTCCCATCAAACACTCCCAGGGCAGGTCCAGCACGGGGTTAGATACAGAGTAAAGCGCCCTCTACACTGTCCCATCAAACACTCCCAGGGCAGGTACAGCACGGGGCTACATACAGAGTAAAGCGCCCTCTACACTGTCCCATCAAACACTCCCAGGGCAGGTACTGTAAAGTATGTGTCTATACTTAATTCAATAATGAAGAGAAAGCTTGGAAGATTCAACGTAGGCCTTTACTTCATACCAACAGGCGGGAACTGAGGGGAAATCAGTGCCCACAGTACTATTTATACCCCTATGGCCAGGGGTGGTACTATGGTATCGCTACGCCCTACAAAGTAGTGCTGCCCTGGCCATAGGTCTAAAGCAACATACATATTACATACACAACAGGTACAGCACAGGTTAGATACAGAGTAAAGCTCCCTCCACACTGTCCCATCAAACACTCCCAGGGCAGGTACAGCATGGGTTAGATACAGAGTAAAGCTCCCTCTACACTGTCCCATCAAACACTCCCAGGGCAGGTACAGCACAGGTTAGATACAGAGTAAAGCTCCCTCTACACTGTCCCATCAAACATTCCCAGGGCAGGTACAGCACGGGTTAGATACAGAGTAAAGCTCCCTCTACAATGTCCCCATCAAACACTCCCAGGGCAGGTACAGCATGGGGTTAGATACAGAGTAAAGCTCACTCTACACTGTCCCATCAAACACTCCCAGGGCAGGTACAGCACAGGTTAGATACAGAGTAAAGCTCCCTCTACACTGTCCCATCAAACATTCCCAGGACAGGTACAGCACGGGTTAGATACAGAGTAAAGCTCCCTCTACACTGTCCCCTCAAACACTCCCAGGGCAGGTACAGCACGGGGTTAGATACAGAGTAAAGCTCCCTCTACACTGTCCCATCAAACACTCCCACGGCAGGTACAGCACGGGTTAGATACAGAGTAAAGCTCCCTCTACACTTTCCCATTAAACACTCCCAGGGCAGGTACAGCAC
The DNA here is from genome assembly GCF_052327205.1 of Somniosus microcephalus. NCBI lineage: Eukaryota > Metazoa > Chordata > Chondrichthyes > Squaliformes > Somniosidae > Somniosus > Somniosus microcephalus. The sequence goes on from NW_028225181.1 coordinate 59,089,626, forward strand.
GGGTTGGATACAGAATAAAGCTTTCTCTACACTGTCCCATCAAACACTCCCAGGGCAGGTACAGCATGGGTTAGATACAGAGTAAAGCTCCCTCTACACTGTCCCATCAAACACTCCCAGGGCAGGTACAGCACAGGGTTAGATACAGAGTAAAGCTCCCTCTACACTGTCCCGTCAAACACTCCCAGGGCAGGTACAGCACGGGTTAGATACAGAGTAAAGCTCCCTCTACACTGCCCCATCAAACACTCCCAGGCAGGTACAGCACGGGTTAGACACAGAGTAAAGCTCCCTCTACACTGTCCCATCAAACACTCCCAGGGCAGGTACAGCACGGGTTAGATACAGAGTAATGCTCCCTCTACACTGTCCCATCAAACACTCCCAGGGCAGGTACAGCACGGGTTAGATCCAGAGTAATGCTCCATCTACACTGTCCCATCAAACACTCCCAGGGCAGGTACAGGACGGGTTAGATACAGAGTGAAGCTCCCTCTACACTGTCCCATCAAACACTCCTAGGGCAGGTACAGCACGGGTTAGATACAGAGTAAACTCCCTTTACACTGTCCCCTCAAACACTCCCAGGGCAGGTACAGGATGGGTTAGATACAGAGTAAAGCTACCTCTACACTGTCCCATCAAACACTCCCAGGGCAGGTACAGCACCGGTGAGATACAGAGTAAAGCTCCCTCTACACTGTCCCCTCAAACACTCCCAGGGCAGGTGCAGCACGGGGTTAGATACAGAGTAAAGCTCCCTCTACACTGTCCCATCAAACACTCCCAGGGCAGGTACAGCACGGTTTAGATACAGAGTGAAGCTCCCTCTACACTTTCCCATCAAACACCCAGGGCAGGTACAGCACGGGTTAGACACAAAGTAAAACTCCCTCTACACTGTCCCATGAAACACTCCTAGGGCAGGTACAGCACGGGTTAGATACAGAGTAAACTCCCTTTACACTGTCCCATCAAACACTCCCAGGGCAGGTACAGCACGGGTTAGATACAGAGTAAACCTCCCTCTACACTGTCCCATCAAACACTCCCAGGGCAGGTACAGCACGGGTTAGATACAGAGTAAATCTCCCTCTACACTGTCCCATCAAACACTCCCAGGGCAGCTCCAGCACGGGTTAGATACAGAGTAAAGCTCCCTCTACACTGTCCCATCAAACACTCCCAGGGCAGGTCCAGCACGGGGTTAGATACAGAGAAAACGCCCTCTACACTGTCCCATCAAACACTCCCAGGGCAGGTCCAGAACGGGGTTAGATACAGAGTAAAGCGCCCTCTACACTGTCCCATCAAACACTCCCAGGGCAGGTACAGCACGGGGTTAGATACAGAGTAAAGCGCCCTCTACACTGTCCCATCAAACACTCCCAGGGCAGGTACTGTAAAGTATGTGTCTATACTTAATTCAATAATGAAGAGAAAGCTTGGAAGATTCAACGTAGGCCTTTACTTCAAAGCAACAGGCGGGAACTGAGGGGAAATCAGTGCCCACAGAACTATTTATACCCCTATGGCCAGGGGTGGAAATATGGTATCGCTACGACCTACTAAGTAGTGCTGCCCTGGCAATAGGTCTAAAGCAACATACATATTACATACACAACAGGTACAGCACAGGTTAGATACAGAGTAAAGCTCCCTCCACACTGTCCCATCAAACACTCCCAGGGCAGGTACAGCATGGGTTAGATACAGAGTAAAGCTCCCTCTACACTGTCCCATCAAACACTCCCAGGGCAGGTACAGCACAGGTTAGATACAGAGTAAAGCTCCCTCTACACTGTCCCATCAAACATTCCCAGGGCAGGTACAGCACGGGTTAGATACAGAGTAAAGCTCCCTCTACAATGTCCCCATCAAACACTCCCAGGGCAGGTACAGCATGGGGTTAGATACAGAGTAAAGCTCCCTCTACACTGTCCCATCAAACACTCCCAGGGCAGGTACAGCATGGGGTTAGATACAGAGTAAAGCTCCCTCTACACTGTCCCCATCAAACACTCCCAGGGCAGGTACAGCATGGGGTTGGATACAGAGTAAAGCTCCCTCTACACTGTCCCATCAAACACTCCCAGGGCAGGTACAGCACGGGGTTAGATACAGAGTAAAGCTCCCTCTACACTGTCCCATCAAACACTCCCAGGGCAGGTACAGAACACGTTTGATACAGAGTAAAGCTCCCTCTACACTGTCCCATCAAACACTCCCAGGGCAGGTACAGCACGTGTTAGATACAGAGTAAAGCTCCCTCTACACTGTCCCATCAAACACTCCCAGGGCAGGTACAGCACGTGTTAGATACAGAGTATAGCTCCCTCTACACTGCCCCATCAAACACTCCCAGGCAGGTACAGCACGGGTTAGACACAGAGTAAAGCTCCCTCTACACTGTCCCATCAAACACTCCCAGGGCAGGTTCAGCATGGGTTAGATACAGAGTAAAATTTCATCTGCACTGTTCCATCAAACACTCCCAGTGCAGGTACAGCACGGGTAAGATACAGAGTAATGCTCCCTCTACACTGTCCCATCAAACACTCCCAGGGCAGGTACAGCACGGGTTAGATCCAGAGTAATGCTCCATCTACACTGTCCCATCAAGCACTCCCAGTGCAGGTACAGCACGGGTTACATACAGAGCAAAGCTTCCTCTACACTGTCCCATCAAAAACCCCCAGGGCAGGTACAGCATGGGTTAGATAGAGAGTAAAGCTCCCTCTACACTGTCCCATCAAACACTCCCAGGGCAGGTACAGGACGGGTTAGATACAGAGTAAAGCTCCCTCTACACTGTCCCATCAAACACTCCCAGGGCAGGTGCAGCATGGGTTAGATACAGAGTAAAGCTGTCTCTACACTGTCTCATCAAACACTCCCAGGGCAGGTACAGCACGGGTAAGATACAGAATAAAGCTCCCCCTACACTGTCCTATCAAACACTCCCAGGGCAGGTGCAGCATGGGTTAGATACAGAGTAAAGCTCCCCCTACACTGTCCCCTCAAACACTCCCAGGGCAGGTACAGGATGGGTTAGATACAGAGTAAAGCTACCTCTACACTGTCCCATCAAACATTCCCAGGGCAGGTACAGCACGGGTTAGATACAGAGTAAAGCTCCCTCTACACTGTCCCCTCAAACACTCCCAGGGCAGGTGCAGCACGGGGTTAGATACAGAGTAAAGCTACCTCTACACTGTCCCATCAAACACTCCCAGGGCAGGTACAGCACGTGTTAGATACAGAGTATAGCTCCCTCTACACTGCCCCATCAAACACTCCCAGGCAGGTACAGCACGGGTTAGACACAGAGTAAAGCTCCCTCTACAATGTCCCCATCAAACACTCCCAGGGCAGGTACAGCATGGGGTTAGATACAGAGTAAAGCTCCCTCTACACTGTCCCATCAAACACTCCCAGGGCAGGTACAGCATGGGGTTAGATACAGAGTAAAGCTCCCTCTACACTGTCCCCATCAAACACTCCCAGGGCAGGTACAGCATGGGGTTGGATACAGAGTAAAGCTCCCTCTACACTGTCCCATCAAACACTCCCAGGGCAGGTACAGCACGGGGTTAGATACAGAGTAAAGCTCCCTCTACACTGTCCCATCAAACACTCCCAGGGCAGGTACAGAACACGTTTGATACAGAGTAAAGCTCCCTCTACACTGTCCCATCAAACACTCCCAGGGCATGTACAGCACGTGTTAGATACAGAGTAAAGCTCCCTCTACACTGTCCCATCAAACACTCCCAGGGCAGGTACAGCACGTGTTAGATACAGAGTATAGCTCCCTCTACACTGCCCCATCAAACACTCCCAGGCAGGTACAGCACGGGTTAGACACAGAGTAAAGCTCCCTCTACACTGTCCCATCAAACACTCCCAGGGCAGGTTCAGCATGGGTTAGATACAGAGTAAAGTTTCATCTGCACTGTCCCATCAAACACTCCCAGTGCAGGTACAGCACGGGTTAGATACAGAGTAATGCTCCCTCTACACTGTCCCATCAAACACTCCCAGGGCAGGTACAGCACGGTTTAGATACAGAGTGAAGCTCCCTCTACACTTTCCCATCAAACACCCAGGGCAGGTACAGCACGGGTTAGACACAAAGTAAAGCTCCCTCTACACTGTCCCATGAAACACTCCCAGGGCAGGTACAGCACGGGTTAGATACAGAGTAAACCTCCCTCTACACTGTCCCATCAAACACTCCCAGGGCAGGTACAGCACGGGTTAGATACAGAGTAAATCTCCCTCTACACTGTCCCATCAAACACTCCCAGGGCAGCTCCAGCACGGGTTAGATACAGAGTAAAGCTCCCTCTACACTGTCCCATCAAACACTCCCAGGGCAGGTCCAGCACGGGGTTAGATACAGAGTAAAGCGCCCTCTACACTGTCCCATCAAACACTCCCAGGGCAGGTACAGCACGGGGCTACATACAGAGTAAAGCGCCCTCTACACTGTCCCATCAAACACTCCCAGGGCAGGTACTGTAAAGTATGTGTCTATACTTAATTCAATAATGAAGAGAAAGCTTGGAAGATTCAACGTAGGCCTTTACTTCATACCAACAGGCGGGAACTGAGGGGAAATCAGTGCCCACAGTACTATTTATACCCCTATGGCCAGGGGTGGTACTATGGTATCGCTACGCCCTACAAAGTAGTGCTGCCCTGGCCATAGGTCTAAAGCAACATACATATTACATACACAACAGGTACAGCACAGGTTAGATACAGAGTAAAGCTCCCTCCACACTGTCCCATCAAACACTCCCAGGGCAGGTACAGCATGGGTTAGATACAGAGTAAAGCTCCCTCTACACTGTCCCATCAAACACTCCCAGGGCAGGTACAGCACAGGTTAGATACAGAGTAAAGCTCCCTCTACACTGTCCCATCAAACATTCCCAGGGCAGGTACAGCACGGGTTAGATACAGAGTAAAGCTCCCTCTACAATGTCCCCATGAAACACTCCCAGGGCAGGTACAGCATGGGGTTAGATACAGAGTAAAGCTCACTCTACACTGTCCCATCAAACACTCCCAGGGCAGGTACAGCATGGGGTTAGATACAGAGTAAAGCTCCCTCTACACTGTCCCATCAAACACTCCCAGGGCAGGTACAGCACGGGGTTAGATACAGAGTAAAGCTCCCTCTACACTGTCCCATCAAACACTCCCAGGGCAGGTACAGAACACGTTTGATACAGAGTAAAGCTCCCTCTACACTGTCCCACCAAACACTCCCAGGTCAGGTACAGCACGGGTTAGATACAGAGTAAACTCCCTCTACACTGTCCCCTCAAACACTCCCAGGGCAGGTAGAGCATGGGTTAGATGCAGAGTAAAGCTACCTCTACACTGTCCCATCAAAAACTCCCAGGGCAGGTACAGCACGGGTTAGATACAGAGTAAAGCTCCCTCTACACTGTCCCCTCAAACACTCCCAGGGCAGGTGCAGCACGGGGTTAGATACAGAGTAAAGCTCCCTCTACACTGTCCCATCAAACACTCCCAGGGCAGGTACAGCACGGTTTAGATACAGAGTGAAGCTCCCTCTACACATTCCCATCAAACACCCAGGGCAGGTACAGCACGGGTTAGACACAGAGTAAAGCTCCCTCTACACTGTCCCATGAAACACTCCCAGGGCAGGTACAGCACGGGTTAGATACAGAGTAAACCTCCCTCTACACTGTCCCATCAAACACTCCCAGGGCAGGTACAGCACGGGTTAGATACAGAGTAAATCTCCCTCTACACTGTCCCATCAAACACTCCCAGGGCAGCTCCAGCACGGGTTAGATACAGAGTAAAGCTCCCTCTACACTGTCCCATCAAACACTCCCAGGGCAGGTCCAGCACGGGGTTAGATACAGAGAAAAGCGCCCTCTACACTGTCCCATCAAACACTCCCAGGGCAGGTACAGCACGGGCCAGATACAGAGTAAAGCGCCCTCTACACTGTCCCATCAAACACTCCCAGGGCAGGTACTGTAAAGTATGTGTCTATACTTAATTCAATAATGAAGAGACAGCTTGGAAGATTCAACGTAGGCCTTTACTTCAAAGCAACAGGCGGGAACTGAGGGGAAATCAGTGCCCACAGAACTATTTATACCCCTATGGCCAGGGGTGGTACTATGGTATCGCTCCGCCCTACAAAGTAGTGCTGCCCTGGCCATAGGTCTAAAGCAACATACATATTACATACACAACAGGTACAGCACAGGTTAGTTACAGAGTAAAGCTCCCTCCACATTGTCCCATCAAACACTCCCAGGGCAGGTACAGCACGGGTTAGATATAGAGTAAAGCTCCCTCTACACTGTCCCATCAAACACTCCCAGGGCAGGTACAGCACGGGTTAGATACAGCGTAAAGCTCCCTCTACACTGTCCCCATCAAACACTCCCAGGGCAGGTACAGCACGGGGTTAGATACAGAGTAAAGCTCCCTCTACACTGTCCCTTCAAACACTCCCAGGGCAGGTACAGCACGGTGTTAGATACAGAGTAAAGCTCCCTCTACACTGTCCCATCAAACACTCCCAGGGCAGGTACAGCATGCGTTAGATACAGAGTAAAGCTATCTCTACACTGCCCCATCAAACACTCCCAGGGCAGGTACAGCACGGGTTAGATACAGAGTAAAGCTCCCTCTACACTGTCCCCATCAAGCACTCCCAGGGCAGGAACAGCACGGGTTAGATACAGAGTAAAGCTCCCTCTACACTGTCCCATCAAACACTCCCAGGGCAGGTACAGCACTAGTTAGATACAGAGTAAAGCTCCCTCTACACTGTCCCATCAAACACTCCCAGGGCAGGCACAGCACGCGTTAGATACAGAGTAAAGCTCCCTCGCCCTGCCTCGTGGGTCCTGGGAGACCGGGGTACCTGTGGGCTGACGTCTGGCCCGAACCTGGGCGTTGGTTTTCATCTCAATAATTCCTACCCACAGCATTAGCATGGCGACGGAGAGAAATCCCAGCAATTTGACCAGGAGCCAGACCTGTAGGCCCAGCATCTCATCTCCAGGGTGCGGGGTGTTGGCAGCAAGCACGGGCTGGACAGGGAGGGAGATGAAAGGCCGCGCGCCTCTCAACTGGCTCGGCCTTCAGCCTGAGGGCACTAAGCTTTGGGCATTGTGACCTCGCCGTCACCCCCTCCTTGTGACACGGCCGGGGGGGGGAGCTGACACTGTCCAATTCAACCCCCTCCTTGCACAATCATCCTTGTTACAGGCATCTTCACCTCGCACTGCCCCTAGTTCGGAGCTGGCTGGTTCAGTGCAGGCCAGGATCGAGCCTGGGCCTCTCCTGCTCTCTGTGTGTGTGGGTGGGTGGGTGGGGTCAGGTATGAAAGCTCCAATTGACCCCCCAGCCTCAACAGCCTTTTTGGGGGAGTGGGGGGAGAGTTCCAGATTTCCACCACCCTTTGTGTGAAGTAGTGCTTCCTGATGTCACCCCTGAAAGGCCTGGCTCTTGGTTTAAGGTTAGTGGACAGGGGAATGTCTGTCGATGTTATTTATATGGTTAATATAGTGTATGTGCCTTTAAGTCAGAACAATTTACAGCTCCTGTATAGTGTAGTAGCGGCAGTGACCACAGCGGTATATAAGCTTTGCGCATGCCTCTGTACCCCCAGTCTAGAGACTACCCTCCTCCAGTAAAGACCTGTTATTTGTTAATGTACAGCATCCGTGTGATTATTTAATAATAACATATCCAGTGAACTACGGATACAACAGTGGCGACGAGTGTCGATTCGAATCTACCTACAACATAAAAAAACATTTTTTTTTTTAAATATTCGAGGCCAGGAACACGGGCGTCGACCACGAGCAACCGCCCAGCAGTCAGGCAGAGATCCAACTTCGCTGGGGAGGCTGTGGAGAGCCGGGCTTGGTTCCCCAGCCACAACGAGCAGTAAGAGACCGACGACAGGTCCAGCGCAGACCCTTCCCGAGCAGCGGCGGCTGGAGCCGACCGACGGCGGAGAGAAAGCCGAGCAGCGTCGATGGGGTAAGACAGAGGGTGAAGAGCGCAGGGCGCCGCCGGGGGTTGAACACCGAGCGGCGCCGAGAAAAAGAAAACAAACCGGAGAGAGAGAGGGTAAGAAACAGCCGGGTTCTAGACTGAGCGGCGTCGAAAAATATAAAAAGAAGAACGTGCAGAGCACAGCCAGTGCTCACGGGCTGAACAGGGTCCGCGGGGCGAAGAAAGGGGAGACGCCATTGAGCCGCGGAGAAGAAGGAAGAGCGCAGGAGGCGCCATTTTTAGAAGCCGCAGCAGAGAAGAAGCGCGAGCGCGGGAAGGAAGGAAAGCGCGGGAGATGCCATTTTGTGCCAGCGGAGAAAAAGGGGAAGCGCGGGAGGCGCCATTTGTGATAGTTAACTCATACCCAAGGATGCCGAAGAGTGGCAGTATCTCTACGTTCGAGAATGAAGTCGAAGATTGGGCGACATATGTGGAACGTATTGAGGTGTACTGCAGGGCGAATGAAGTGCCAGATGCTAATAAAGCACTGGTTCTGTTAAATTCCATGGGTGCAAAAACTTATGGGTTACTGCGAAATCTAATAACCCCAGAGAAGCCGGTAAACAAGAATTTTGAAAGCATAGTAGAAATCCTACAGGACCACGTAAACCCCACACCGCTGCTGATAGCAGAACGATTTAAGTTCCATAAAAGGAACCAACACAAAGACGAAAGCAATGCTGAGTACCTAACGGAACTGCGCAAGCTATCGAAACACTGCCAGTTTGGAGCGGGATTAGCAGACACGTTAAGGGACAAGTTTGTGTGTGGGTGTGATGAAATATGCCATTCATCACTCATCGGTATTCTCTGCCTGTGACTGTGGTTTGGTTTCAGTTTCATTTCCCTTACCTCAGTTCCGTTTCCTCACCATTGTATTGTATTGTGTGTAGGGCTCCGCCCATACCTGGCCCCTATGTAAGCAAGCCCAGCCTGCCTCACATCCAGTGCAGCAGACCTCTGGATGGAAGATACCTCTCCACTGTGTGTTACCTCCTAAGTTAACAAAAGCCTTGTTTTGTTCCGCTAACATTGAGTCTCGGATTTATTGAGGCACATCAGTGGGCTACAAAGTGAAGGAACCCAGAAACGGCTTCTATCAGAAAAGGACCTTACGGTGGACAAAGCTTTCTGTATGGCAGTGTAGTGCATGTAACCTGTACCACCTTAAGAGGCTACCTTAAGGTGATGGAGTACTTTCTGATGGCTCCTGTATATTGTAGTACCGGTGGTGACCACACCGGTATATAAACCCTGTGGAGCAAGTGTATTTCAGTTCAGCCCTGACCCTCAGTTACTAAAGACCTGTTTAAGTATTCTGTTGTCTGTGTCCAGTTATTCAGCATAGCTACATTTAAAAGCACAGACTCAACAGTGGCGACGAGTCTGATCGTACCTAGCGGCAGTTTTGCATCCAAGGAAGCTTCGTCCTCAGAATGGGCGTCGAAAAGGGGCATCCGCCCTCAACATCCTGCTGAGCACTGCATCGCACGGGAGGCCATCGGGAACCCGGGTTGGTTTGCTGGCCACGAAGTCTACCATCAGCAACAGGCAGTGATCATCCCTTCTACGACAGCGGCGGGTAAGCCCGATCGAGCGGCACGGAGGGGAAGTCGGCCGAGTTGTCAGTGGGAGAAGGGGAGGGAAAACGAAGAAAAGGGTGGAGAACATGACCGCAGCCGGTGTCAGGGGCCGGACTGCAATCGGGGCAGAGATGTGCAGCAGCCAGAAAAGCGTTGATGTCCACGAGGACCGCGGGAGCGGCGGGGAACAAGAGCAGCAGCGTCGGGGGAAATAAAGGACCGCTGGGAGGCGAGAACAGCAACAGCGTGGTAATCGCCATTTTAGTCGGCGGGGGAAGAAGACAAGCGCGGGAAAAGCCGCCAAGCGCGAGAAGCCGCCATTTTGAAAAATAAAATAAAATAAAGGAAACTCAACAAGGATGCCAAAAACGGGTAACATCACTGCTTTTGATAGCGATGTAGAAGATTGGGCCACTTATGTGGAACGCGTTGAAGTTTACTGTACAGCGAATGAGGTACCGGCGGATAAGAAAGCACTAACCCTATTAAACTCGATGGGTGCGAAGACGTACAGGTTATTAAGGCACCTTGTAACACCAGATAAACCGGTAGGAAAGAGTTTCGCGGATATTGTTACTATCCTGCAAAAGCATTTAAACCCCACGCCGCTGCTGATAGCGGAACGATTTAAATTTTACAAAAGAATTCAGCTTAAAGAGGAAAGCAACGCTGAATTCTTAATCGAACTGCGCAAGTTATCAAAGTACTGTCAGTTCGGTACAGGACTAGCAGACGCTCTGAGAGATATGTTTGTGTGTGGGCTACTAAAGGAAGGAACCCAGAAGCGACTGCTAGAGGAAAAGGATCTTACGCTGGACAAAGCTTTCAGCATTGCAGCATCGCACGAGGCAGCAGCACGAGGCACTGCAGAAATGCAGCAAAGGCCATCGGAATTCAGCACCAATGAAATGGCATTGGGCGCAGTAAAGTGCTATCGTTGCGGAAGGACAACTCATGACCAGAACCAGTGCTGGTTCAAAGATAAAGAATGCAGGCAATGTGGCAAACTTGGTCACATAGCGAGAGTATGCCGGTCAGGAAAGAAGACCAGCAGCAAAAAGTCGCCGCAGGAGAAGTACAAAAAAGTACACAAGGTGACAGAGAACAGTTCGGATGAACAGAAGACGGATTCAGACTCCAGCAGTAAGGAACTGGGTTGTCTAAAAATACATAATGTGGGTAACACAGCAGACCACCAAACTATCTGGGTCATGCTTCGGATAGCAGGAGTCCAAGTGAAGATGGAATTGGACACTGGATCGGCATTGACGGTCATGAATAAGCAAGATTACAAAAGGTTATTCTCACACATTCCGAGGGATACGGAGATTGTATTGAAAACATACACGGGGCAAAGAGTATACCCCATCGGAAAGATAAAGGTAAAGGTGGTCTACAATGGTAAAGAAAGTCAGGGAATGGACTTGTATGTGTTACCTGAGGGAGGTCCGCCACTACTGGGACGGGAATGGATCCGGAGAATAAATGTGGACTGGCATTCCTTACAAGCACTAACTGTAGATTCCTGTAAAGAGGACGACGTCAAACCTAAACGACTGTCCAAAATATTGGACGATGCTAAGGAGGTGTTCCAACAGGGATTGGGAACACTGAAAGGAATTACGGCAAACATCAAGGTTGAAGAACATGCAAACCCCAAATTTTTCAAAGCCAGACCAGTACCTTATGCGATACGACCTGCTGTGGAAGCAGAGCTGGAAGGGCTAGAACGTTCAGGAGTACTGTCAAAGGTGGACTGGAGCGAATGGGCCACACCAATTGTTCCTGTCATGAAGCGTTCGTTGAGCAACAAGCCGGGGGAACCTGGGAAGGTTCGCATCCGTGGCGATTTCAAGATCACTGTTAATCTGGTTCTCCACACGGTGCAATATCCGCTTCCGCGGATTGAGGATATCTTCGCTTCGCTGTCTGGCGGGAAACACTTCACCAAGATAGACCTGGCGCAGGCGTACCTACAGATGGAAGTTGATGAAGCGTCACGCCAGTATCTCACGATCAACACACATAAGGGCTTATATTGGTATAATAAACTGGTTTTTGGAGTGGCATCGGCTCCAGCGATTTGGCAAAGGGCCATGGAGCAGGTATTGCAGGGAATTCCAGGCACACAATGCTACCTGGACGACATTCTGATTACAGGAGATGATGATAAGGAACACCTCGCGAATTTGGAGCAGGTGCTCACCAGATTGAAAGAATATGGACTCAGAGTTAATCGCCAGAAATGTGAGTTCTTTCAGAAGCGAATCTCATACTGCGGCCACGTCATTGACCAGGAGGGGCTTCATAAGTTACCTGACAAGATCGAAGCTGTTGTGAAAGCTCCCGCTCTGGAAAATGTATCCCAGTTGAGGTCGTTCCTTGGGTTCATTAACTATTACCACAAGTTCCTTCCAAATTTATCCACGGTGTTATACCCGCTGAACACTCTTTTGCAAATGGGAGTACCACGGAAGTGGAGCGAGGACTGTAAGCGGGCTTTTCAAAAAAGCAAGGCACTGATCACCTCTAAGGAAGTGTTGGCTCACTTTAACCCAATGCTGCCTATTCATTTAGCTTGTGATGCTTCTCCATATGGTATCGGGGCAGTGCTCTCACATAAGTTGCCAAATGGCTTGGAAAGGCCAGTCGCATTTGCATCCAGATCATTGACCTCCGCAGAGCGCAACTATGCTCAGATAGATAGGGATGCTCTCAGCCTCGTGTGGGGAGTTAAGAAATTTAACCATTACCTGCAAGGCCAAAAGTTTACGCTGCTGACAGATCACCAGCCGTTGGTTTCCATCTTTAACCCTAAGAAGGGTGTTCCGGTTATGACGGCGCAGAGGCTTCAGAGATGGTCCCTTTTCCTAGGGGCACACCAATATGATATCGAATTCAAAGGTACAAAGCAACATGGTAATGCTGATGGGCTGTCGCGCCTGCCACTACCTACAGCGGAAGAGGCACCGGCAGTTGACCCTGTCGAGATATTTCACTCGACCATCATCGAATGCTTACCAGTCACCAATTCGAGTATTGAGAGAGAGACCCGAAACGACCCGACACTGTCTCGGGTCTACGATTTGACAGTGAAGGGATGGCCAGCACATGGCGACCCACTGTTACCAGCATTCTCAGCCAGACGAGAACAGCTGTCCATCTGTCAAGGAACATTGATGTATGGAACAAGGGTGATTATTCCTCCTACATTAATGGAGAGGGTTCTGAAGGAACTGCATGAAGGTCATCTGGGGGGAGTCAAGATGAAAGGCCTTGCTAGGGCTTATGTGTGGTGGCCAGGTATCGACAAACAAATAGAGGATCTGACTAAAAGCTGCTCAGGGTGTCAAAAAGTTCAAAACGCACCTCCAATTGCACCGCTGCATCCGTGGGAATGGCCTTCAACCCCATGGCAATGTGTGCATATCGACTTTGCAGGTCCATTCATGGATTCCATGTTTTTGATAGCGGTAGACGCACATTCTAAATGGCCAGAAGTGATTAAGATGTCGACCACTACCTCTGAAAAGACGATCACAGTTCTAAGAACCATATTTGCAAGGAATGGGTTGCCGGAACAAATATGTTCAGACAACGGACCGCAGTTCGTGTCAGAAGAATTCCAGAAATTCATGAAAAAGAATGGGGTGAAACACTATACATCTGCCCCATATCATCCGGCTACCAATGGGTTGGCCGAGAGATTTGTACAAACGTTCAAAAAGGCGATAAAGGCCATGAGCGAAGACCATATTCCACTACAACACAAGGTGGACAATTTCCTGATGGCATATCGAAACGCCACACATGCAGTGACAAATCAAAGCCCTGCCATAATGTTCTTTAACAGGATGTTGCGGTCCCGGTTGGATTTGTTAAAACCCAATGTGCGTAGGGAAGTCGAAAACAAGCAATTCCAGCACGTAAATAACAAGGCCACTCGGAGTTTCGAAATAGGACAACCAGTGCTGGCCAGGGACTATAGGAATGATAAATGGCAATCCGGAACAATTCGTGCCCGACAAGGACCCTTGATGTACACGGTAGACGTTGGTGAGAACGTAATACGACGTCATGCTGACCAACTTGTGGAATCGAGAACAAGGGTCGACCCCATGTCTACGGCAGAGACACCAGTTGAAGAAATTATTGAGCCTGTAGCATCTACCTCAGACTCGAACGTACATGATGATGTTCAATCCATAAGAGATCAAATGGATGAGTCACCCCAGCAACGAGAACCAGAGACCCCTGAAAGGCGTTATCCAACTCGGATCAGGAGGCCTCCTCAGAGACTGAATCTTTGAACAGTTTTGTATGAAAGTTGTATATATGTTATCCATGTTATGTTTAAATTGGGGTGTACACTGTTAAGCTAAAAGGGGAGGAATTGTAGTGTATGTAACCTGTACCACCTTAAGAGGCTACCTTAAAGTGATGGACTACTTTCTGATGGCTCCTGTATATTGTAGTACCGGTGGTGACCACACCGGTATATAAACCCTGTGGAGCAAGTGTATTTCAGTTCAGCCCTGACCCTCAGTTACTAAAGACCTGTTTAAGTATTCTGTTGTCTGTGTCCAGTTATTCAGCATAACTACATTTAAAAGCACAGACTCAACAGGCAGTATGAAGGATTTGAAATTTTTCATTATATAATCACACAAGACAACAGGATTAATAATACAGCTTTATTGACCAAAAGAAGCTTGCACAGATAAAACCTTTGATAAAAGGGCATACAAAATGGCCGCCGGACCTCGTGATCAGTTTCTGGACCATTTGATTTCTGTTACTGCAAGCCAGACAGGCTTGTGGATTGAAGACAGTAAGCCCGCGAAAGCCAGTATCGGGAAACCGAAACTCAGGGAAACAGCATACATATTCAATTGGATTCTAAGTACAAGACAGTTTCAGGCAAACAGGATGGGGCCCATCAAGATATAGGCGGACAATGCATGAACACTAAAACCCATTTAATGTACAAAGGAAAAACCGTTTAACAGCCATCAAGGGAAATCTCCAGACCGATCAATATACGAACCGAGTCACGGTGACAAAGTAAAAGACATTATCGGCCAGGAAGGCCAGTTAAGTTATCACCGGCTCCCGTTACAAGACAAAGCGCCCCTGCAGAGATTTCTGCCCGCCAAAATTATTACAAAGACTGGACTATGATCTGGCGGGAGATAAGGCTGGCCCAAAAAGGGTATAAATATGGATTTTGAAAAGTCCATCAGCGCCCCTTCTACCTCGGTAGCTTCGGGATTCGATCAGGAAGTTTCGGACGGACATTTCGGAAGGGACAACGTGGTCGGTGTTCAGCCAGACAAGGCTCGGCCACGACGAGAAGGCGACGAGGGTGGCCCGGGTACCATTGTCGGGAGATCATCGACGACCCAGGCCGAAGAAGAAGACACCCTCAGGAAAACCGACGATCCAGGCCGGAGAGAAAGGACATTCCGGGCCCAGCTCTTCTGTGCCTCAACATCCCATTGAGGTGTTGTTCTGTTGCATGAACCCAAATCCACAACAGACTTGGTGGATTTCAGCCATGACGAGCGCTCACCGAGGCTGTGTCCACTGCCTCATCGCCTGAGAGAGAGAGAGAAAAACAAGCTGCACCAGAAGTTTCCAAATCCACATGACGACGGAAAGCTGTGCCAGAAAGGCTGCGAACCCCTCCTTTTCGCGAGTTTGAAAGTGGTGAGCATGATCCCGAGTTCCTCAAGTCAAAACTTAGTTTAGGTATAAGGGGAGGGAGAGGGTAAGGGTAATCGTAATGTGTTTCCCCTTTTTCGATGTGCCGTGTGTTTCCCATTTCCATGGAATCAAGTTTATAGATATGTGCATGCTTGTAGTCGCTTTGATTTGTGCTAATGATGTGTATTTTGTAATGCTTCAAACTGTTTAATAATAAAAGCATCCATTTCGTGCTATTCAACCTGGTCTATTGAGTCTTTCTCTGCACTACAGTTCCCTGCACCTAAGTCCAAGGTCTAGAACCGTAGGGGAGAGTGGGTCGAACCACTCAAGGGTAATTATTGCACGAAGCCTGGTAGGAGACCAGAACGAGCAAGAGAAACCCCCTACAGAAATGGAGGCCGCGGCAGGACCTTGGCAGCAGGAATGTAGCGTGTTAGATCAAGGTTTAAATAAACGAAATGTGATGGATGAGAGGATAGCGGATTATGTTTTTGGGAAGGTAAACCTTACAAAACAATGGATATCTGACCTATTAAGGGATAGGCGCCCGCTAGACGCAGCCATCAAGTGGACAGAAGGTAAAGAGCATAAGAAGTCGGTAGAAAAGGCGGTCTGGCTGATGTGTTACAAGAAGCAAGTCCAGCTTTTGGACCAGGTCGTTGTGGCACAGACAACCCAGATCAAAGAGCTGCTCACAGAAGTAGAGGAAAAGGTTGCGGGAGGTCAAAAACTGATTCAATCGCTTAACGCGCTGAATCAGGAACGCCAATCTGCAACTCACCGCCATGAGACCCGGATAGAGTATTTGGAATGTCAGGTCATTGAGGCCAAGGCCAGTGAAGGTAGAATGAGAGAGAGGTGTTTCCGCCTAGCCAAGCAGGTAGCGACACAGGAGGAAAGTATCTTGGGGGCCAGGGCAGCCTATAAGATGGCCATGCAGGATAGATCTGAGAACACCAACCACAGCGCTTGCCACCGGGAGCTAGAGGACCTGAGAATGGCCCTAGCCAAGGCAAACGGATTGGTGTGTCTCATAAATCCGCCAGTGAGCCAGTTACTGTTAGCCAAGGAATCCAAATGACCAATTCCACAGGAGGCAGTTAGGGTACCAACCCCCGAGCCCTCAGCACCTCCCACCTATACCGAGTCTTGGACTCTGGGGGAGGAAACGGAGGAGTCAGACACAGGGGTACTTGAGGCAGAGCAACACCAGGTAGCAGAATCAGGACCGGCACCGGTGTGTCCCACACGACACCGGAGGCTCGGTCCGGACCAAGCGAATGGCGATGATGGACCCCTTGTGAATCAGATCATAATGCCCCATAGCGCACGACAGCTAAGGGAAATGATCAGTGACATCCCAAAACTCTCCGAGTCAGGAGATCGCTCAGTGCATTTTAGGGACGTGGAGCAAACCGCAGCAGTTAATGACTGCGACGGGGCCGAAATGTCCAAAATGCTGCTGTTCTCCCTGGACAGCTCGCTCCTCCAGTGTCTCCCTGACGAGAGCAAGAGAGGGCGCAAAACGTACGAGGAGATACGGAATGAGATCCTGGAGATTATAGGGGAGGGTGACGGAAGTCCATTCCTCCGATTGGAAAGGATGATACAGCTAGCGGGAGAACCCCCACGGGTTTTCGCCGGAAGGTTGTGGCCAGTGTACCGGCGCAGCTGTCCGGGAGGACCGGACCAGGACGCGCTAAATGATGACCAAAGGGCTCATTGGCTCCGGTGTCTGGTCGGCAATTGCTTGCCGCCGGTGAGGGAGCAGGCCAAAGCATGGTTTGACCCCACTAACCCCCGCTCCACGGAGGAAATAGTACTTGATCAGCTCACGATAGGTTACAGGAACAACAAGAGTAGGAGCGTGCCTTCCTCAAAGGGAAAGGTGCATGAGGCGAGGCCTGCAGCTCCTGCTAAAAAGGAATGGCATCAGGAGGGGAATCGCCCTCCCCAAGCCAAGAGCAGTTGTTACGGGTGTGGGAAGGAGGGTCACTGGCGCCGGGACTGTAGAAATCCGTGGAAGGATAATAGAGGGAAATTTCCCGCAGTCCAGGCCCAAGCCCAGACCGCTGCCCCAGCACCAGCCCAAAACCAAACCGTAGCTCCCGCCCCAGCACCAGCCCAAAACCAAACCATAGCTCCCGCCCCAGCACCAGCCCAAAACCAAACCGCAGCTCCTGCCCCAGCACCAGCCCAAAACCAAACCGTAGCTCCTGCCCCAGCACCAGCCCAAAACCAAACCGTAGCCCCTGCCCCAGCACCAACCCAAAACCAAACCGTAGCTCCTGCCCCAGCACCAACCCAAAACCAAACCGTAGCTCCTGCCCCAGCACCAGCCCAAAACCAAACCGTAGCTCCTGCCCCAGCACCAGCCCAAAACCAAACCGTAGCCCCTGCCCCAGCGCCAGCCCAAAACCAAACCGTAGCCCCTGCCCCAGCACCAACCCAAAACCAAACCGTAGCTCCTGCCCCAGCACCAACCCAAAACCAAACCGTAGCTCCTGCCCCAGCACCAGCCCAAAACCAAACCGTAGCTCCTGCCCCAGCACCAGCCCAAAACCAAACCGTAGCCCCTGCCCCAGCACCAGCCCAAAACCAAACCGTAGCTCCCGCCCCAGCACCAGCCCAAAACCAAACCGTAGCTCCCGCCCCAGCACCAGCCCAAAACCAAACCGTAGCTCCCGCCCCAGCACCAGCCCAAAACCAGACCGTAGCTCCCGCCCCAGCACCAGCCCAAAACCAGACCGTAGCTCCTGCCCCAGCACCAGCCCAAAACCAAACCGTAGCTCCCGCCCCAGCACCAGCCCAAAACCAAACCGTAGCTCCCGCCCCAGCACCAGCCCAAAACCAAACCGTAGCTCCCGCCCCAGCACCAGCCCAAAACCAAACCGTAGCTCCCGCCCCAGCACCAACCCAAAGCAAAACCGTAGCCCCTGCCCCAGCACCAACCCAAAACCAAACCGTAGCTCCTGCCCCAGCACCAACCCAAAACCAAACTGTAGCTCCTGCCCCAGCACCAGCCCAAAACCAAACCGTAGCTCCTGCCCCAGCACCAACCCAAAGCAAAACCGTAGCTCCTGCCCCAGCACCAACCCAAAACCAAACCGTAGCCCCCGCCCCAGCACCAACCCAAAACCAAACCGTAGCCCCCGCCCCAGCACCAACCCAAAACCAAACCGTAGCTCCTGCCCCAGCACCAACCCAAAACCAAACCGTAGCTCCCGCCCCAGCACCAACCCAAAACCAAACCGTAGCCCCCGCCCCAGCACCAGCCCAAAACCAAACCGTAGCTCCCGCCCCAGCACCAACCCAAAACCAAACCGTAGCTCCCGCCCCAGCACCAACCCAAAACCAAACCGTAGCCCCCGCCCCAGCACCAGCCCAAAACCAAACCGTAGCCCCTGCCCCAGCACCAACCCAAAACCAAACCGCAGCTCCCGCCCCAGCACCAACCCAAAGCAAAACCGTAGCCCCTGCCCCAGCACCAGCCCAAAACCAAACTGTAGCTCCTGCCCCAGCACCAACCCAAAACCAAACCGTAGCCCCCGCCCCAGCACCAGCCCAAAACCAAACTGTAGCTCCTGCCCCAGCACCAGCCCAAAACCAAACCGTAGCTCCTGCCCCAGCACCAGCCCAAAACCAGACCGTAGCTCCTGCCCCAGCACCAGCCCAAAACCAAACCGTAGCTCCTGCCCCAGCACCAGCCCAAAACCAAACCGTAGCCCCTGCCCCAGCACCAACCCAAAACCAAACTGTAGCTCCTGCCCCAGCACCAGCCCAAAACCAAACCGTAGCTCCTGCCCCAGCACCAGCCCAAAACCAGACCGTAGCCCCTGCCCCAGCACCAACCCAAAACCAAACCGCAGCTCCTGCCCCAGCACCAGCCCAAAACCAGACCGTAGCTCCTGCCCCAGCACCAGCCCAAAACCAAACCGTAGCTCCTGCCCCAGCACCAGCCCAAAACCAAACCGTAGCCCCTGCCCCAGCACCAACCCAAAACCAAACTGTAGCTCCTGCCCCAGCACCAGCCCAAAACCAAACCGTAGCTCCTGCCCCAGCACCAGCCCAAAACCAGACCGTAGCCCCTGCCCCAGCACCAACCCAAAACCAAACCGTAGCTCCCGCCCCAGCACCAGCCCAAAACCAAACCGTAGCTCCCGCCCCAGCACCAACCCAAAACCAAACCGTAGCTCCCGCCCCAGCACCAGCCCAAAACCAAACCGTAGCTCCCGCCCCAGCACCAGCCCAAAACCAAACCGTAGCTCCCGCCCCAGCACCAACCCAAAACCAAACCGTAGCTCCCGCCCCAGCACCAGCCCAAAACCAAACCGTAGCTCCCGCCCCAGCACCAGCCCAAAACCAAACCGTAGCTCCCGCCCCAGCACCAGCCCAAAACCAAACCGTAGCTCCCGCCCCAGCACCAACCCAAAGCCAAACCGTAGCCCCTGCCCCAGCACCAGCCCAAAACCAAACCGTAGCTCCCGCCCCAGCACCAGCCCAAAACCAAACCGTAGCTCCCGCCCCAGCACCAGCCCAAAACCAAACCGTAGCTCCCGCCCCAGCACCAGCCCAAAACCAAACCGTAGCTCCTGCCCCAGCACCAACCCAAAGCCAAACCGTAGCTCCCGCCCCAGCACCAACCCAAAGCCAAACCGTAGCTCCCGCCCCAGCACCAACCCAAAGCAAAACCGTAGCCCCTGCCCCAGCACCAGGAGCTGGTGCAGTTGTGGATCCCGCCGCGATTGAGTCGATTTTACAGACAATGCGGTCCCTAATGACCTCGCAGGGGAAGGTGTCAGTTGTCAACAACCCTGTTGCTCCCCCAGCCCCAACCGCTGCGCCCCAATGACTGAAGCCCGTGCAGCCCGTCTACCTGCGTCCGCTCCGTTATGACGCGTGGAGAAGACCCGTTGTGGAGATGGAGGTGGAGAAGGAAAAGGGTAGTTACCTGTTGGATACGGGAGCATCATGCACCATGATCCACACAGCTAAGCCTTTTGCCTCACCTCTGTCTACCCAGGCTCCATTCTCAGTAGCGGGTTTCACAGGCAGAGAACAGGCTGGCGCGTACTCCATCCTGCTCTCCATTCATTTGGGAGCACTCCACACCACATGGACGTGCATCCTATTGAAGTGGAATGAGGGGGGTGGGAAAGGCATCCTCGGGGCTGATTTCTTGGTGGAACACGGGATCCTCGTGGACCTTAGAAATCACTGTCTCTGGGGAGCCGAGAATGGATTAGGTAAGGTAGTTGTGATCCCAGGGAAGGGAGAAAAAGGGACCCTGTGCACCATGAAGCCGTCAGGGGGTTACGACCTCGAGCTTCTGGTCGCGGACGTCCCAACGGACTTGCAAGCGTTTGTGTCGGACAATCTGACCTCGTTTGCCACCCACAAGCACGACTGTGGGAGGGTCACCGGGTTTGAGGTCAGCGTAGACGGGGACCCCATGATCCGGCCCCAAAAGCAGTATAACTTCCCCAAGGAAGCAGAACCCGACATGGAGACCGCAATATCTTCATTGGTACAGCAGGGCGTATTGAGACCAATAGCCACTCACGTGAACTCCCCATTATGGCCGGTAAAGAAGCCGGACAATTCGTGGAGGGCCACGGTGGACTATAGAGTCCTCAACAGTAACATCCCAGCCTGCGCGCCCACGGTAGCAGCAGTTGCCGACCTAATAGGGAGTATTCCAGCATCCGCGAGCACGTTCACGGTGCTGGATATCTCGAACGGTTTCTGGTCCATTCCGCTGCGGCGGGAGGATCAGTGCAAGTTTGCCTTTACTTTTAAAGGGCAACAGTACACTTGGAACTGCTTGCCGCAGGGTTTTCACAACAGCCCCAGCATTTTCCATCAATGCATGGCGGGAAGTTTAAAAGAATTTAGCCAGCCCAATCAGATAGTGCAGTATGTGGACGACCTACTCCTGTTCACGGACTCACGGGAGGAGCACGGCCCACTATTAGCCGAATTATTGGAACTGCTGGAAAGGAAGGGTTTCAAGGTAAACCCAAAGAAAGCACAGATCGGCCAGCAAGAGGTGAAATTCCTGGGTCTGGCCATCCGCGCTGGAGAAAGGGCCATAGATAAGGCTAGAAGGGAATCGGTGCAAGATCTACCGATCCCCAACACAGTAACGGGTGTAAGGTCCTTTTTGGGGTTGACCGGGTACTGCAGGGATTTCATCGAGGACTATGCAGCCACAGCAGCCCCGCTACTCCGACTCTTACACAAGGGAGTCGAGTGGTCTTGGGATGAGGGGTGTCAGGCAGCATTTGAGAAGTTGAAAAGGGATCTGCAGACCGCGCCAGCCCGAGGGGCCATAGATGGGGGGGAGGAGTTTTTCCTGGAAGTAGCCGCTAGTGGGGACAGCCTGAGCGCCGTGCTGCTCCAGGAGCGACACGGCAAGCTGAGACCAGTGGTCTATTCCTCCAGGGTACTCACGGATGTGGAGAGGAGTTTTTCCAATTGCGAACGGCATCTCCTGGCCACGCATTGGGCTGTGAACAGATCAGTGATCTTCACAGGAACCTCTCCCATCACCCTCCTCACCCATCACACCCCCACAAAGATGCTTCTGGATGGAAGGATTAAGGATGGGACTGTAAGCAGCGCCCGGATTGCGCGCTGGACCCTCCTCCTTTCCCAGATGGATCTCAAAGTTAAAGGTCTTTGCGAGCCGAAGCTCGCAGCCAACATGGTATATCCCGGAACAGCCCATCGGTGTTCCGTCGAAGGGGTTAACATAGGTTTACGGGCCGGGATACACCCCACAGGCCGCGAGATCTATGTAGACGGTTCCAGCACGGTATCTGCTGGCGAACGACTCACAGGGTGTGGAGTTTATGACCCTGCGGCAAACATTGCCTTGGCAATTAAGCTCCCCAGCACGATGAGCGCACAGCAAGCTGAACTGTCCACGGTGGCGTACGTGGTCACCCAGCCCGAAATCTTCCTGACCCCATACACTATTTGCTCGGACAGCACGTTCACGTGCAATTCGTGTACGGAATACCTCGCCATCTGGTCCCGCCGCGGATATACCTCCGCGGACGGACGGCCTTTAACAGTTAAGCCCTTGCTGGAAAAGATCCTGGCAGCTGTGGGGGAGGAAGGGGAGGTGTTCATCCACAAGGTGAAGGCTCATTCCACCACAGAACCCCGCAGTCAGGGCAACCAGCAGGCGGATGCGCTAGCCAGGGAGGGTGCCCGCAACGGCACTTTCTGGGACCCCTATGGACCCGGACCCGTGGCGGCGATCCAAGGCGGGGAGGGGACTCCAGGGAACACAGGGGTGACACCGCCCCCAGACCTAAAAACCATCCAGACCCTGGATCCCGCCCTAAAAACGGTCCTCAAAGCCATTGTTGAGGGCAAGCAGGTAGAGGGTCCGTACAGTACGGCAGCCCTCTCAGTCAAGGAAGGCATGCTGTTCCGAGAGGAGCAGTGGGTTGTGCCGCAGCAGCATCGGAGGGAATTCCTTCAACTGGCCCACGAGGGTTCAGGGGCAGGACACCCCGGGCCTGAGGTTACTTGGCAACGGGTAGAGCAGGCGGGATGGTGGCCGGGACTTAGGGACGATGTCCGCGAGTTCTGTGCAAGCTGTCTTGTGTGCGCTGCAAACAACCCAGACCCCCAGAAAAGGAAGGTGCCCATGGGACACATCAGGAGGGTAGAGGGACCATGGCAGTCGATTCAGGTCGACTACATAGGGCCCCTGCCCACCGCCCAGGGCGGGTATAAGTATTGCCTTGTTCTGGTGGATGTGTTCACCAAATGGGTAGAAGCTTTCCCGTGCAGAACAGCTACGGCACTGGGTACTGCCAAGATCTTGATCCGGGAAGTGTTCTCACCGTGGGGACTTCCCCGTTTTGTAGAGTCTGACCAAGGGAGTCAGTTCACCGGTCAAGTAATGCAGAATGCCCTCATGCTCTTGGGCATTGAGGGGAAGTGGCACGTAGCATACAATCCCCAGTCATCCGGGATTGTTGAACGCATGAACCGGACCCTCAAGGAAAAGCTGAGGAAAGAGACAATGGGCTCGCCCCAGAAATGGGCGGAGGTCCTGCCTTTAGTCCTCATGGGGATCCGAGCCAGCCAGTCCAAAAGTACGGGGTATTCCCCGCACGAATTAATGACTGGAAGGATCATGTGAACACCCACCCATGTACTAGCCCCGGTGCTCACTGAGGGCTAGCTCCGAGAGGTGAAGCGAGACAAGTTCGTCCAGACCCTTTTGGAGCGCCTGAAACAGATTTATGGGCAGGCGGCTGGGAACATGGGAAGACAGCATCAGGGAAATCGACTGTTGCTGGAACCTCGTAAGCAACAAGAGTGGGAAGTCAGAGACCAGGTCATGGTTAGGAACTATGCCCGGGTGGGGAGTTTTGAACCACGGTACATGGGGCCTTACAGCATTGTAGACAAGGCCAGCCCCATGGTTTATGCAGTGAAGGTGCCCCGACGTACAAAATGGTTTCACATTAACCGGTGCAAACTGTTTAAGTCGGGTGCACAAGGGCCAACAACAGTGGCCAGGTCTGAGGACAAAAATCCTCAGCCTGCGACAGGGTCACAGACCACACAGGCTGGAACAGTGGCCTGCGTGAAGGGAGGAGTCATCCCATTGGAGTGGGAGGTCTCCCCTCTGATTTGGGATTCGGACGAGGAGGAGGCCGAACAGCTCGACCCCGCCCTTGACCCGATCACGGAGGAGGATGAGTCAGAGGACGAAGATCCCGCCCTCGACTCAAGCTTAGGGGAGGTAGGGATTGGGGGCGGAGACTCACTGCCTGTAGGGACAGGTGAGGTGGAGTCGGATGCCACAAATCCCGGCCCCGGGGGGGCGGAGCCTGAGGGAGGGGAGCCGGAGCCGGCAGCTGTGGTGGGACCACAGGCTGTAACGATGAAAGTCCCAACCCCCGGTCCGTCAGCCCTGGGAGCCTCACCCAAGGCAGCCCCTCGTAGATCGACTCGAAAGCCCCAGCCCAGAAAGCAATGGTCCAACTCTCCCTATCTTCCCCAACCTCGATACAGAGCAGCCCGAGAGAGGCACGATTCCCATTCAGCAGAGACAGGCTGCAGGGGATCAAAGCCGAAGGTCAGTGCAGCCCCACCACAGGAAGCGGCACGCTGCAGCCCTCACAGGAATTAGGTAGGCCGCCCGAAGGAGGGCGGCGCTGTATATAGGTTTAGGTAATGATGTTCAAGTGTAAGTCATTTTAATGTCAGTTTAAGTTGGGTAAAGTTTGAGATGACGGAATGTTTATAGAATAGTTTTCGGAGTCTGCCCAGAATGTGTGGTTGTTTGGAAGCGGGGTCAAGGGACCCCGGCGTCCGTTTAAATAAGCCAGCACCTGTCGGGAGCCTGGCTACATCATCTTATCGATTACAGAAACCAGGGATACAATGGAGAGGATTCTCGTGATACTCGCGGCGGTCGGGTGCGGGCTGGCCTACCGGGGCCGCACCAAGGACGTCATCGTGTTCGGATGTTCCGGGGACACAGCCCCCATCGCGACGGATGGGACGGGGAAGCGAGAGGTTGAGGAAACCGCCACCTACTTCCACCAAGGGAGATGGCCAGGATGGCTGGGGACAAATTCTACGGAATACTCCAGCAATTTCGGTTTCGCCTACCAAGAGACTTCATTAATGTGCCCTCGGGTGAGGATCCTTGCACCCAGAGTCAGCGTTACTGTGGGAAAGAGGATCTGTCTGGTGTGTAATGGGAACGTACCACTAAGGCGATGGTGGTGGCTGCGAAAGCTAGGGAAGGACATGAAGAACTCTACTATCGAGTGGGAGCGACTGGGTAACAATACCCATCGGACAATTACGGGGACTCACGGACAATTACGTGCGTGTTGGGACAAATGGTGGGAACCAGATGAAGGAATATATGTCTGTATGTGGGGTTCGAAACGCGTCTGCCCCTAGGGCGTATCCATCTTTTTCCAGAGGCAGTAGCAGGATGAAGGAAAGGGGATGAGATGGGATGTCAGCACTCGGGCATGCGGAGCCCCATACTCCCCGATTCCGGTAAACGCCACTGAACTCATCACCCGCCCACGCAAGCCCCTGCCCACAATCCCGGTAGCACTAGCCCAGAAAGGAGGGTGCCCAACCACCACAAAGGGACCCGGGAATGGTTTAGTATTGGTACCCACCGGTCAGGTGCTGTACCAAGGGGTACACTACGCGGTGGCCTCAGTGATTTTAAACCTCACTGAGGTACGATTGCCGGAGTGGTGTCCCAGAGAGACGGAACAGTTGTACCAGGTACTGTTAACCCGAATGTTCAGACAATTTTACGAGTTTGACTTTGCCGACATCGACAAGGCCAAATTATACACCACACCACAGGAAGTTTTGGATCGGGTAGGGAGGCAAAGAAGGGGTACAGTAAATGACATTTTCACTGCTTTTAACACCGGGACGTCTGTTGTCAACGCTCTAGACAACGTGGCGCTGCAGACACAGATCAATGGTTTAAAAACCCAGTTGAGGAACATACTGACAAGCGGAAATAAGGTAGTGGGTTCTGAGCTGCATGAAGACCAAGCCATGACACTACACTTAAAGGAAATAATTGCTGAGCTGGAGAAGCACGCTAGGACGGTAAATGGCTCATTAAGGAGGATTGGAATGCGTCCGATCAGGCTGCGCAGAACGAGGCTTGTGTGCTATACGGGGCGTGGTTACTGGGCGAGGGCCGCAGTAATCTGGAGGATTTAAAACAAGGTTTGGTCCCATCCTGGATCAGCAACAAGCACTTGCAAGCGCTCCACCCTTTCGAGAATGCATTAAGTCCGTGCCAGCTCAGACTAGCCGCAGAGGCATACCCAGTCCCAGTGGACTGCGGACGCTCGAATCACACTATCATGGGAATCGTAATAAGGATGCCGGTGTTGGGTCCCGCAGCAAGGCCCGCCCCGGTATACAGGGTGGAGAACATTGGAGTCATTCAGGGGGGCGCACACATTCGTTACGCAGTGGTCCCGCCTTATGTCATCAGATGGGAGCGTACGATGACAGGCACCAACCTCTCGGGGTGTCGTAGCCGGGGAGCACACATCATCCTGTGCCCCCAGCATTTGAATGCCTTTTTGAAACCACAGTGCGGGTTCAGAGCCGCTAGCGCGAAGCCGATAAATTGTACCATGGAGGCAATGGCAAAGGACCATGTGCCCCCGCAGGTGGCATATATCGGGGGTGGGACATACTGCGTCACCACTGCAGCGCCTCACTACCGCCACGGACAGCACGAGTGGTGTCCGGTCAGTGACAGCAGTTTCTGTTTCAAACCCAGGGATGAAGTTCAAGTGGCACAACAATGGATTGTCCCCATTCCTGCACCTTCCACCGTTCACCTAACTGTAAAAGAAAATTTCACGGACTTGCAGCGATTCATCACGCATTTTGGTTATGTCATTCCCCCTCTTCCCGAACACCTCACCAAGATTTTTAAAAGCTGTTATAGTTTCACAGAAGCATTTTCTACACACTGGAGCAGAAGACTTTAGAGATAGGAAAAGACATATTGGACATAGTCACCCCACCATGGTGGGACCTGTTCACCAATATAGAGATCCCGGCCTGGATTAGAATAGCATCCCACATCCTAGTAGTGTGTCAGGTTTTAATTGTAATATTTTTATTGTTCATGCATTGCAAGAGAGGCAAACGCCTCCAGAGGCACGAGACGGTTTCGGGACGGTTATCTGGACCAATATGTCGAGGAGCCGACTCGAGATCAGGCCATTTTAGACTGGGTATTGTGCAATGAGAAGGGACTTATCAGCAATCTTCTTGTACGAGGCCCCTTGGGTCAGAGCGATCATAATATGATCGAGCTCTCAGTCGAGATGGAGAGTGAGGAAATTGAATCAGAGACTAAGGTCCAGAACTTAAATAAAGGGAATTACGAGGGTATGAGACGAGAATTGGGTAAGATTGATTGGGTGGTGTTTCTGGGGGGATTGACAGTGGATAGACAATGGCAAGCATTCAAAGATAGAATGGAAGAATTCCAGAACATGTTTATACCGGTTTGGCATAAAAATAAACCTAAAAAGGTGACTCAACCGTGGATAACGAGGGAAATTAGGGACAGCATAAAATCAAAAAAAAGGGCATATCAACTGGCAAAAAAAAGCACCAGACCGGAAGATTGGGGGCAGTACAGGATACAGCAAAAGAGGACAAAGGGATTAATCAGGAAGGGGAAAATAGAATACGAAAGTAAACTTGCAGCAAACATAAAGACAGACTGCAAAAGCTTTTATCGGTATATCAGGAGGAAAAGACTGGTAAAATCCCAAGTCGGTCCCTTGCAGTCCGATTCGGGAGAATATATAATGGAGAATAAGGAAATGGCAGACCAATTAAACTCATACTTTGGTTCTGTATTCACAAAGGAGGACACAAATAACCTCCCAGGAATATCGGCAAACATAGGGACTAATGAGAGGGAGGAGCTGACAGAAATTAGTATCTCTAGGGATATGGTGTTGGGTAAGTTGAGGGGACTGAAGGCCGACAAATCCCCGGGGCCTGATAAACTACATCCTAGGGTACTTAAGGAGATGGCCCTGGAGATAGCAGATGCTCTAAGGATCATCTTCCGGAACTCCATTGACTCGGGAACAGTACCCGTGGATTGGAGGGTAGCTAATGTTACCCCAATATTTAAAAAGGGGGGTAGAGAGAAAGCAGGGAATTATAGACCAGTAAGCCTTACATCGGTTGTGGGCAAAATGCTAGAGTCCATTATTAAGGATAAAATAGCGGAGCACTTGACAAATGGGGAAAGGATCGGACAGAGTCAACATGGATTTACAAAGGGTAAATCGTGTTTGACTAATCTGCTGGAATTTTTTGAGGAAGTAACTGGTAAAATAGATGGGGGAGAGCCAGTGGATGTGGTGTACCTTGACTTCCAGAAAGCCTTCGATAAGGTTCCACACAAAAGATTATCATGCAAAATTAAGGCTCATGGGATTGGGGGCAAAGTATTAACGTGGATAGAGAACTGGCTGGCGGATAGAAAACAGAGAGTTGGAATAAACGGCTCGTTTTCGGAGTGGCAGGCAGTGACCAGCGGGGTGCCGCAAGGATCTGTCCTGGGACCCCAGCTGTTCACAATATATATAAATGATCTGGATCAGGGAATTGGATGCAATATTTCCAAATTCACTGACGACACTAAACTAGGAGGAGGGGTGGGCTCTGATGAGGATGTCAGGAGGCTACAGTGCGATTTGGACAGGTTGGGGGAATGGGCGGATACGTGGCAGATGCACTATAATGTGGATAAATGCGAGGTTATCCACTTTGGGGGTAAAAACAGGAGGGTAGATTATTATCTAAATGGCAATAGATTGGGAGATGGGGAAGTGCAGAGGGACCTGGGTGTTCTTGTGCACCAGTCACTGAAGGAGAGCATGCAGGTGCAACAGGCGATTAAGAAGGCAAATGGTATGTTGGCCTTCATATCAAGGGGGTTCGAGTATAGGAATAGGGATACCTTACTACAGCTGTACAAGGTGCTGGTGAGACCGCATCTGGAGTATTGTGTACAGTTTTGGTCGCCCCATCTGCGGAAGGATGTTCTTGCCATGGAAAGAGTGCAACGGCGATTCACCAGGCTGATACCTGGAATGGCGGGAATGACCTACGAAGAGAGATTAAATAGTTTGGGCTTGTACTCACTGGAGTTTAGAAGATTGAGAGGGGATCTCATCGAAACATATAAAATTATGGCAGGCCTGGACAGGCTGAATTCAGAGAGAATGTTTCCAATGGCCGGGGAGCACAGAACCAGGGGCCACAGTCTAAAAATAGCGGGCAAATCATTTAAAACAGAGATGAGGAAGAATTTCTTCACTCAAAGAGTGGTGAGCCTGTGGAATTCCCTGCCACAGAGGGCTGTGAAGGCTAATTCAATAAATATTTTCAAGAGAGAATTGGATATATTTCTGAAGGCTAAGGGGATTAAGGGTTACGGAGAAAAGGCGGGGACGGGGTACTGAACTGGTAAGATCAGCTATGATCTCAGACGAAGATCAGCCATGATCTCATTGAATGGCGGAGCAGGCTCGAAGGGCCGAATGGCCTACTCCTGTTCCTATCTCTATGTTTCTATGTTTCTAACACAGGAGAATGGAGAGAACGCTATGTACGAGTGGGGGAGGAGGACACCCCTGTGTAAACAGCTAGCGTTAAAAGTTAAAAGGCGTCCCTCCATTTTTTTTGATTTTCAGATACGGCAGGGCTTTAAGTGTGTGAATATTGTAATGTTATAGCCGTTTGGTGAAGTTTGTTTTTTTGATTAATAAAAGGTGTATGCAGGTGGTGCAAGGAGCATTGGGCCCTTCTCATCTGAAAGATTTAGTGTGTTATAGTTTATACTGCCTATGATTGTCCAATTGTACACAAGGTAATTTTCTGAAATGGGAACTGCATGTGTCATGGGGGTCATGGGTAGTTAATTACCGGGAATGTTTGGACGTGAGGAATCGGAAAAAATTTGCTCACCAAGGATTATTGATACTGTAAGCTAGCTATCAGTATCACAGGGTGGACTGTAAGATTCGAAATTTTTCATTATATAATCACACAAGACAACAGGATTAATAATACAGCTTTATTGACCAAAAGAAGCTTGTACTGATAAAACCTTTGATAAAAGGGCATACAAAATGGCCGCCGGACCTCGTGATCAGTTTCTGGACCATTTGATTTCTGTTACTGCAAGCCAGACAGGCTTGTGGATTGAAGACAGTAAGCACGCGAAAGCCAGTATCGGGAAACCGAAACTCAGGGAAATGGGCATACATATTCAATGGATTCTAAGTACAAGACAGTTTCAGGCAACAGGATGGGGCCCATCAAGATATGGGCGGACAATGCATGAACACTAAAACCCATTTAATGTACAAAGGAAAAACCGTTTAACAGCCATCAAGGGAAATCTCCAGACCGATCAATATGCGAACCGAGTTACGGTGACAAAGTAAAAGACATTATCGGCCAGGAAGGCCAGTTAAGTTATCACCGGCTCCCGTTACAAGACAAAGCGCCCCTGCAGAGATTTCTGCCCGCCAAAATTATTACAAAGACTGGAATATGATCTGGCGGGAGATAAGGCTGGCCCAAAAGGGTATAACTATGGATTTTGAAAAGTCCATCAGCGCCCCTTCTACCTCGGTAGCTTCGGAATTCGATCAGGACGTTTCGGACGGACATTTCGGAAAGGACAACGTGGTCGGTGTTCAGCCAGACAAGGCTCGGCCGCGACGAGAAGACGACGAGGGTGGCCCGGGTACCGTTGTCAGGAGATCATCGACGACCCAGGCCGAAGAAGAAGACACCCTCAGGAAAACCGACGATCCAGGCCGGAGGGAAAGGACATTCCGGGCCTAGCACCTCCGTGCCTCAACATCCCATTCTCGAGGTGTTTCCCTGTTCCATGAATCCAAATCCACAACAGACTTAGTGGATTTCAGCCATGACGAGCGCTCACCGAGGCTGTGTCCACTGCCTCATCGCCTGAGAGAGAGGGAAAAACAAGCTGCGCCAGAAGTTTCCAAATCCACGTGACGACGGAAAGCTGTGCCAGAAAGGCTGCGAACCCCTCCTTTTCGCGAGTTTGAAAGTGGTGAGCATGATCCCGAGTTCCTCAAGTCGAAACTTAGTTTAGGTATAAGGGGAGGGAGAGGGTAAGGGTAATCGTAATGTGATTCCCCTTTTTCAATGTGCCGTGTGTTTCCCATTTCCATGGAATCAAGTTTATAGATATGTGCATGCTTGTAGTCGCTTTGATTTGTGCTTATGATATGTATTTTGTAATGCTGCAAACTGATTTATAATAAAAGCCTCCATTTCGTGCTATTCAACCTGGTCTATTGAGTCTTTCTCTGCACTACAGTTCCCTGCACCTAAGTCCAAGGTCTAGAACCATAGGGAAGAGTGGGTCGAACCACTCAAGGGTAATTATTGCACGAAGCCTGGTAGGAGACCAGAACGAGCAAGAGAAACCCCCTACAGTATCACACGAAGCAGCCTCAAGGGGCGCTGCAGAGATACAACGGAGACCTCAAGAATATGGCACCAATGAAATGTCCTATGGAACAGGGAAGTGCTATCGCTGCGTCAGAACAACACATGACCAGAAAGATTGTTGGTTCAAGGACCAAGTGTGCAGACAGTGTGGGAAAGTAGGACACATAGCAAGAGTCTGCAGGTCTGGGAAGAAAACCAACAGTAAGAAATCTCCACAGGAGAAGTACAAAAAGGTACACCAGGTGATGGACAGTGGTTCAGACGAACAGAAAAGTGACACAGACTCCGGAAGCAAGGAGCTGGGTTGTCTGAAACTACATAAGGTAACCAAAATGGAGGATCACCAGGCTATCTGGGTTACACTCAAGATAGACGGAGTCCAAGTGGAAATGGAATTGGACACAGGGTCAGCTCTAACAGTCATAAATCAAAGAGACTACAAGCGGCTATTTTCACACATACCCTTGAAAGCTACAGAGGTTGTCTTGAGGACGTATACGGGGCAAAAATCTACCCCAAAGGAAAAATAAGGGTGAAAGTGACATATAAAGGCAAGGAAATACCTAAAATGGATATATATGTATTGCCAAATGGAGGACCACCACTGCTCGGACGTGAATGGATCCGGAAGATACAACTAGATTGGCATTCCATACAGGCACTGAAGGTTGAGGCCAAAACGGATGACGACGTCACACCTGGACGACTGTCAAAAATGCTAACTGACGCAAAAGAAGTGTTCCAGGAGGGACTAGGAACACTAAAAGGAACAACAGCAACAATTAAAATAGAGGAAAATGCAAGCCCAAAGTTTCTGAAGGCCAGACCAGTGCCTTATGCGATCAGACCAGCTGTTGAAGCAGAGCTGGAAGGGTTGGAATGTTCAGGAGTACTGTCCAAAGTGGACTGGAGCGAGTGGGCTACACCCATCGTTCCTGTAATGAAGAGGTCATTGAGTAATACGCCTGGGGAACCAAAGAAGGTCTGCATCTGTGGGGATTTTAAGGTGACAGTGAACCCAGTCCTTCACATGGTGCAATATCCGCTTCCACGAATTGAGGATATTTTCGCCTCGCTATCTGGAGGTAAATGCTTCACCAAAATTGATCTAGCCCAGGTGTACTTGCAAATGGAGGTAGAAGAAGCTTCGAAACATTACCTTATGATCAACACTCATAAAGGTCTCTATCAATACAACCGGCTGGTGTTCGGAGTAGCCTCGGCTCCGGCTATCTGGCAAAGGGCGATGGATCAGGTCCTGCAAGGGAT
This sequence comes from Somniosus microcephalus, assembly GCF_052327205.1. NCBI lineage: Eukaryota > Metazoa > Chordata > Chondrichthyes > Squaliformes > Somniosidae > Somniosus > Somniosus microcephalus. The sequence continues at coordinate 59,122,334 of NW_028225181.1, forward strand.
TCCAGGGACCCAGTGTTATTTGGACGACATCTTGGTCACGGGCGAAAATGACGGTGATCACCTCGCCAACTTGGAGAAGGTGCTCACCAGATTAAAGGAGTATGGGCTACGAGCTAATCGGCACAAGTGCGAGTTTTTCCAGAAACAGATCTCGTATTGTGGCCACGTCATCGATGAAGAGGGGTTACATAAGTCCCCTGACAAGATTGAGGCAGTAGTCAAGGCTCCAGCACTGGAAAATGTGTCACAACTGAGGTCGTTCCTCGGGCTGGTAAACTACTACCACAAGTTCTTACCAAATTTGTCTACGGTATTACACCCGCTGAACACCCTACTGCAAACAGGGGTACCATGGAAGTGGGATGACGAACGCAGATGAGCTTTCCAGAAGTGTAAAGAATTGATCACATCAAAAGAGGTGTTGGCCCATTTCAACCCAGCACTACCAATTCGTTTGGCATGTGATGCATCACCCTACGGTATTGGAGCGGTGCTGTCGCACAAATTCTCAGACGGGTTGGAGAGGCCAGTAGCCTTTGCGTCTCGGTCACTAACCTTAGCCAAGCGCAACTACACCCAGATTGACAGGGAGGCCCTCAGCCTAGTATGGGGAGTAAAAAAATTCAACCACTATCTGCACAGGCAGAAGTTCACCTTGCTGACTGATCACCAACCACTTGTCTCCATCTTTAATCCTAAGAAGGGCGTTCCAGTGATGACTGCACAGCGGTTACAAAGATGGTCCCTGTTTCTAGGGGCGAATCAATATGAAATAGAATATAAAGGCACGAAACAGCATGGGAACGCTGATGGGCAATCGCGCCTGCCACTGCCTACTGTGCAGGAAGCACCAGCAGTGGACCCTATCGAGATATTTTATTCATCAATAATTGAACGATTGCCAGTAACAAACGCGGATATAGAGAAGGAGACCCGCAATGATCCGACGATGTCACGGGTATATGAATTGACGGTGAGGGGATGGCCAACACATGGCGACTCACTGTTGCCAGCATTCTCATCCAGAAGAGAACAGCTGTCAGTGTGCCAGGGGACAGTGATGTTTGGATCCAGAGTGGTGATTCCACCCAAGTTAAGGGAGAGAGTGCTAAATGAGCTACATGAAGGTTATCTGGGGGGAGTGAAAATGAAAAGCCTTGCTAGGGCTTATGTGTGGTGGCCAGGAATCGATCAACAAATCGAAGACCTAACTAAGAGCTGCTTAGGATGCCAGAAGTTCCAAAATGCCACCACATGCCCCTCTACACCCATGGGAGTGGCCCTCCTCTCCATGGCAACGGGTGCATATTGATTTCGCTGGTCCATTCATGGACTCAATGTTCTTAATAGCAGTGGATGCTCATTCAAAGTGGCCTGAGGTGATAAAAATGTCTTCAACCACTGCAGAGAAAACGATTGCAGTCCTACGGACCATATTTGCCAGAAACGGTTTGCCAGAGCAGATCTGCTCTGATAATGGACCACAGTTTGTGTCCGACGAGTTCCAAAAATTCATGAAAAGGAATGGGATAAGGCATTACACATCCACCCCGTATCATCCAGCCACAAATGGATTGGCTGAGAGGTTCGTACAAACCTTTAAGAAGGCGATAAAGGTCATGTGCGACGAGGAAATTCCACTACAGCATAAGATGGACAATTTCTTATTAGCCTACCGAAACGCGACACATGCAGTTACCAACCAGACCCCGGCCATGATGTTCTTTAACCGAAGGTTGAGATCTCGTCTGGACTTGCTCAGACCAAATGTGCGAAGAAATGTTGAGGACAAACAATTCCAGCACATCAATGAGAAGCCGACAAGGAGCTTCAATGTAGGGCAACCAGTCTTGGCCCGTGACTATCGAACAGAGAACGTTATGTACAAGGCAGGGGCCATTAATGTACACAGTGGATGTCGGGGAGAACATTGTGAGACGCCACGTCGATCAGATCTTAGCGTCACAGGAACGCGTCAACCCCATGTCTCGAGTACCTGGGGATGAACCCGACATACCGGTAGCATCTACTTCAGACCCAGTAACAGTGGAACCCGATGAACTACCCGATGAAAAGGGGTCAGAATCGCCTCTGCACCAAGAACAAGAACCTCTGGAAAGGCGCTATCCCGAAAGGGTCAGGAAGCCGCCCCAAAGACTGAATCTATAAATGGACTTTTGTTGTTTAATGTACATGTTGAAATGTTAATTGTTATTTCAATATTAGGGGTATTACTAATCTAAAAGGGGAGGAATTGTAGTGTGTGTGCCTTTAAGTCAGAACTACTTTTACAGCTCGTTGAGTAATACGCCTGGGGAACCAAAGAAGGTCTGCATCTGTGGGGATTTTAAGGTGACAGTGAACCCAGTCCTTCACATGGTGCAATATCCGCTTCCACGAATTGAGGATATTTTCGCCTCGCTATCTGGAGGTAAATGCTTCACCAAAATTGATCTAGCCCAGGCGTACTTGCAAATGGAGGTAGAAGAAGCTTCGAAACATTACCTTATGATCAACACTCATAAAGGTCTCTATCAATACAACCGGCTGGTGTTTGGAGTAGCCTCGGCTCCGGCTATCTGGCAAAGGGCGATGGATCAGGTCCTGCAAGGGATTCCAGGGACCCAGTGTTATTTGGACGACATCTTGGTCACGGGCGAAAATGACGGTGATCACCTCGCCAACTTGGAGAAGGTGCTCACCAGATTAAAGGAGTATGGGCTACGAGCTAATCGGCACAAGTGCGAGTTTTTCCAGAAACAGATCTCGTATTGTGGCCACGTCATCGATGAAGAGGGGTTACATAAGTCCCCTGACAAGATTGAGGCAGTAGTCAAGGCTCCAGCACCGGAAAATGTGTCACAACTGAGGTCGTTCCTCGGGCTGGTAAACTACTACCACAAGTTCTTACCAAATTTGTCTGCAGTATTACACCCGCTGAACACCCTACTGCAAACAGGGGTACCATGGAAGTGGGATGACGAACGCAGACGAGCTTTCCAGAAGTGTAAAGAATTGATCACATCAAAAGAGGAGTTGGCCCATTTCAACCCAGCACTACCAATTCGTTTGGCATGTGATGCATCACCCTACGGTATTGGAGCGGTGCTGTCGCACAAATTCTCAGACGGGTTGGAGAGGCCAGTAGCCTTTGCGTCTCGGTCACTAACCTTAGCCAAGCGCAACTACACCCAGATTGACAGGGAGGCCCTCAGCCTAGTGTGGGGAGTGAAAAAATTCAACCACTATCTGCACAGGCAGAAGTTCACCTTGCTGACTGATCACCAACCACTTGTCTCCATCTTTAATCCTAAGAAGGGCGTTCCAGTGATGACTGCACAGCGGTTACAAAGATGGTCCCTGTTTCTAGGGGCGAATCAATATGAAATAGAATATAAAGGCACGAAACAGCATGGGAACGCTGATGGGCTATCGCGCCTGCCACTGCCTACTGTGCAGGAAGCACCAGCAGTGGACCCTATCGAGGTATTTTATTCATCAATAATTGAACGATTGCCAGTAACAAACGCGGATATAGAGAAGGAGACCCGCAATGATCCGACGATGTCACGGGTATATGAATTGACGGTGAGGGGATGGCCAACACATGGCGACTCACTGTTGCCAGCATTCTCATCCAGTAGAGAACAGCTGTCAGTGTGCCAGGGGACAGTGATGTTTGGATCCAGAGTGGTGATTCCACCCAAGTTAAGGGAGAGAGTGCTAAATGAGCTACATGAAGGTTATCTGGGGGGAGTGAAAATGAAAAGCCTTGCTAGGGCTTATGTGTGGTGGCCAGGAATCGATCAACAAATCGAAGACCTAACTAAGAGCTGCTTAGGATGCCAGAAGTTCCAAAATGCCACCACATGCCCCTCTACACCCATGGGGGTGGCCCTCCTCTCCATGGCAACGGGTGCATATTGATTTCGCTGGTCCATTCATGGACTCAATGTTCTTAATAGCAGTGGATGCTCATTCGAAGTGGCCTGAGGTGATAAAAATGTCTTCAACCACTGCAGAGAAAATGATTGCAGTCCTACGGACCATATTTGCCAGAAACGGTTTGCCAGAGCAGATCTGCTCTGATAATGGACCACAGTTTGTGTCCGACGAGTTCCAAAAATTCATGAAAAGGAATGGGATAAGGCATTACACATCCACCCCGTATCATCCAGCCACAAGTGGATTGGCTGAGAGGTTTGTACAAACCTTTAAGAAGGCGATAAAGGCCATGTGCGACGAGGAAATTCCACTACAGCATAAGATGGACAATTTCTTATTAGCCTACCGAAACGCGACACATGCAGTTACCAACCAGACCCCGGCCATGGTGTTCTTTAACCGAAGGTTGAGATCTCGTCTGGACTTGCTCAGACCAAATGTGCAAAGAAATGTTGAGGACAAACAATTCCAGCACATCAATGAGAAGCCGACAAGGAGCTTCAATGTAGGGCAACCAGTCTTGGCCCGTGACTATCGAACAGAGAAGTGGCAACCCGGAACGATATGTACAAGGGAGGGGCCATTAATGTACACAGTGGATGGCGGGGAGAACATTGTGAGACGCCACGTCGATCAGATCTTAGCGTCACAGGAACGCGTCAACCCCATGTCTCGAGTACCTGGGGATGAACCCGACATACCGGTAGCATATGCTTCAGACCCAGTAGCAGTGGAACCCGATGAACTACCCGATGAAAAGGGGTCAGAATCGCCTCTGCACCAAGAACAAGAACCTCTGGAAAGGCGCTATCCCGAAAGGGTCAGGAAGCCGCCCCAAAGACTGAATCTATAAATGGACTTTTGTTGTTTAATGTACATGTTGAAATATTAATTGTTATTTGAATATTAGGGGTATTACTAATCTAAAAGGGGAGGAATTGTAGTGTGTGTGCCTTTAAGTCAGGACTACTTTTACAGCTCCTGTATACTGTAGTACCGGCAGTGACCACACCGGTATATAAGCTTTGCGCATGCCTCTGTACCCCCAGTCTAGAGACTACACTCCTCCAGTAAAGACCTGTTATTTGTTAGTGTACAGCATCCGTGTGATTAATTAATAATAACATATCCACTGAACCACGGATCCAACAGTTAAAGTCCCACATAAGAGACTGTTAACTGAGGTAGAAGCCCACGGAACTGAGGGGAAATTATTGACCTGGTTAGGAACTAGGCTGAGCGTCAGGAGAAAGAGAGTAAGGATGTGACGAGTGGTGTCTCACAGGGGTTACCAAGAGGACTCAGAAAACTGTCCTCCTAATTTTGCCCCGGTATCATTCTGGTGAATCTGGGCAGCACCATCTCCTAGGCCACTATATCTGTCCTGAGGAGCGGGGCCCAGAACTGGACACAGTGATCCAGGTGGGGTCTAACCAGACCAAGCATCTCTCCTCCACTCCCGACCCCCCATCTCCACTCTCCTCTCCTCTCCTCCGTCTCCCCTCCTCTCCACTCCTTCTCTCCCCACCTCTCCTCCCCTCACCTCTTCTCCTATCACCACTCCTCCGCACCTCCCAATCCATCCCATCCCCTCCCCTCTCCTCCTCTCCCCTCCTCTACCCTCCACTCCCAGGGGTCACTAGACAGGGATCAGGAGCAAGAAACCGGTCTGATTCATCCCACTCCATAAAAAAGGGGTCACTGCACAGGGATCAGGAGCAGGAACCCGGGCTGATTCACCCCGCTCCCTAACCCAGGGGTCACTGGACAGGGATCAGGAGCAGGAACCCGGGCTGATTCACCCTGCTCCCTAACCCAGGGGTCACTGGACGGGGATCAGGAGCAAGAACCCGGGCTGATTCACCCCTCCCTAACCCAGGGGTCACTGGACAGTGATCAGGAGCAGGAACCCGGGCTGATTCACCCTCCTCCCTAACCCAGGGGTCACTGCACAGGGATCAGGAGCAGGAACCCGGGCTGATTCACCCTCCTCCCTAACCCAGGGGTCACTGGACAGGGATCAGGAGCAGGAACCCGGTCTGATTCATCCCGTCCCTAACCCAGGGATCACTGGACAGGGACCAGGAGCAGGAACCCGGGCTGATTCACCCCCTCCCTAACGCAGGGGTTACTGGACAGGGATCAGGAGAAGGAACCCAGGCTGATTAATACACTCCCTAACCCAGGGGTCACTGGACAGTGATCAGGAGCAGGAACCCGGGCTGATTCACCCTCCTCCCTAACCCAGGGGTCACTGCACAGGGATCAGGAGCAGGAACCCGGGCTGATTCACCCTCCTCCCTAACCCAGGGGTCACTGGACAGGGATCAGGAGCAGGAACCCGGTCTGATTCATCCCGTCCCTAACCCAGGGATCACTGGACAGGGACCAGGAGCAGGAACCCGGGCTGATTCACCCCCTCCCTAACGCAGGGGTTACTGGACAGGGATCAGGAGAAGGAACCCAGGCTGATTAATACACTCCCTAACCCAGGGGTCACTGGACAGTGATCAGGAGCAGGAACCCGGGCTGATTCACCCCGCTCCCTAACCCAGGGGTCACTGGACAGGGATCAGGAGCAGGAACCCGGGCTGATTCACCCTGCTCCCTAACCCAGGGGTCACTGGACGGGGATCAGGAGCAAGAACCCGGGCTGATTCACCCCTCCCTAACCCAGGGGTCACTGGACAGTGATCAGGAGCAGGAACCCGGGCTGATTCACCCTCCTCCCTAACCCAGGGGTCACTGCACAGGGATCAGGAGCAGGAACCCGGGCTGATTCACCCTCCTCCCTAACCCAGGGGTCACTGGACAGGGATCAGGAGCAGGAACCCGGTCTGATTCATCCCGTCCCTAACCCAGGGATCACTGGACAGGGACCAGGAGCAGGAACCCGGGCTGATTCACCCCCTCCCTAACGCAGGGGTTACTGGACAGGGATCAGGAGAAGGAACCCAGGCTGATTAATACACTCCCTAACCCAGGGGTCACTGGACAGTGATCAGGAGCAGGAACCCGGGCTGATTCATCCCACTCCCTAACCCAGGGTTCACTGGACAGGGATCAGGAGCAGGAACCCGGGCTGATTCACCCCGCTCCCTAACCCAGGGGTCACTGGACAGGGATCAGCAGCAGGAACCTGGGCTGATTCACCCCGCTCCCTAACCCAGGGGTCACTGGACAGGGATCAGGAGCAGGAACCTGGGCTGATTCACCCCCTCCCTAACCCAGGGGTCACTGGACAGGGATCAGGAGCAGGAACCCGGGCTGATTCACCCCCTCCCTAACCCAGGGGTCACTGGACAAGGACCAGGAGCAGGAACCCGGGCTGATTCACCCCCTCCCTAATACAGAGGTCACTGGACAGGGATCAGGAGAAGGAACCTATTATGTCCGTGTATAATTGAGACACGGACTGCAGGAGTTGGTTATAACAGGTCTTTACTGAATGGAGGCAACCTGGAACTACTATGCAAATGTTACTACACAGTCTTATATACAGGGGTGGTCACTACTGGTACTGCAGTATACAGGGGCTGCAGAATATAGTTCCTTCTGCAAAGTACATACACTACAATTCCTCCCCTTTTAGCTAAACAGTACATAATATTCGATTAACAATGAAAGAACATATTTACAATTACAGTTGCTAGATACATTAGTTGAAGTTAAGCAATTATAAGTTCAGTCTTTGAGGAGGCTTCCTGATTCTGTCTGGATAACGCCTCTTTGGGATATCAGGTTCTTCTGGCAAAGTTGAGTCGGGCTCAATGTCGTTGTTTGGTTCGTCTGCTTCCAATATCACCGATTCTGCGGTAGATGCAATTGGTACTTCAGTTTCATCGCCAGGTGTATCAGATCGTGGTGTGGAGTTGACGTTTTCCAGTGACTCTAGAATCTGGTCAGCATGGTGTCTTACAATGCTCTCTCCAACGTCCATGGTATACATTAGAGGTCCTTGCCGTGTACAGATCGTTCCTGGCTCCCATTTTTCTGTGCGGTAGTCCCGGGCCAAAACTGGTTGACCTGTCTTAAAACTCCTGGTCGGCCTTTCATTCATATTCTGAAACTGCCTGTTCTCCACATCTCTTCGGACGTTTGGCTTAACCAAATCCAAGCGGCATCGTAGTCTTCGATTGAAGAACATCATGGCTGGAGTTTGGTTGGCAACCGCATGTGTCGCATTCCGGTAGGCAAACAAGAATTTATCCACCTCGTGCTGTAGGGGTATATCCTCATTACACATTGCCTTGATAGCCTTCTTGAATGTTTGAATGAACCTCTCAGCCAATCCATTGGTGGCTGGAAGTTATGGGGCGGATGTGCAATGCTTAACACCATTGTTCTTTAAGAACCTCCGGAACTCTTCAGACACAAACTGTGGTCCATTGTCAGAGCAAATCTGTTCAGGCAGCCCATTCCTGGCGAATATGGGTCGTAAGACTGTGATAGTTTTTTCTGTGGTGGTTGAGGACATTTTTATTACCTCTGGCCACTTTGAATGTGAATCCACCGCAATTAAAAACATCGAGTCCATAAATGGACCAGCAAAATCAATGTGCACCCTTTGCCATGGAGATGAGGGCCACTCCTGTTGTGTATGTACCTTTAAGGGAATAACTGGTCTCAGAGTGCAGTACCGGCAGTGACCACCCCTGTATAAAAGGCACTAGCAGCCTTCTGTAGTTTCAGTTCCAGGTTGTCTCCATTCAGTAAAGACTTGTTATAATCAACTCCTGCCGTCTGTGTCTCAATTATACACGGACATAATAACTCCCATGGTTGTAGAGGGGCTTGTGGTGGGGCGTTTTGGACCTTCTGGTCATCTCTTCGATTTCTCTATCGATTCCCGGCCACCACACAAATGCTCTGGCTAAGTTTTTCATTTTTACCCCTCTGAGATGACCCTCATGAAGCTCATTGAGCACTCTATCCTTCAATTTGGGTGGAATTACTACTCTGGATCCACACATCAAGGTTCCCCTGCACACTGACAGCTGTTCTCTTCTTGGCGAGAATGCTGGCAGCAGTGGTTCGCCATGTGCTGGCCATCCCTTCACCGTTAAATCATAGACCCAGGAGAGTGTCGGGTCATTTCGTGTTTCCTTTTCTATGTTTGCATTCGTCACAGGGAGACATTCGACTATGGTCGAGTGGAATATCTCCACCGGATCCACTGCAAGTTCTTCTTCCACCACCGGCAATGGTAGGCGCGACAATCCATCAGCATTCCCATGCTGTTTAGTTCCTTTGTACTCGATGTCATTTTGGTGTGCCCCTAGGAAAAGGGACCACCTCTGCAGCCGTTGTGCTGTCATTATCGGTACGCCCTTCTGAGGGTTGAAAATGGAGACAAGAGGTTGATGATCGGTTAGTAGAGTAAATTTCTGACCGTGCAGGTAGTGATTGAACTTCTTCACCCCCCACACTAGGCTGAGGGCCTCTCTGTCAATCTGGGCGTAGTTACGCTCGGCTGAAGTTAACGAGCGTGACGCAAAAGCTATCGGCCTCTCTGAACCATCAAGGAATTTATGTGACAGTACCGCCCCAATGCCGTAGGGAGATGCATCACTCGCCAGTCTTATCGGGAGTGATGGGTTGTAGTGAGCCAATACTTCTCTTGAAGTGGTTAGGTCCTTACTCTTCTGAAAGGCCCGCTTACATTCATCACTCCATTTCCATGCTACTCCCGTTTGTAGTCGGGCATTCAGTGGGTGCAGAATTGTGGACAAATTCGGCAAAAGCTTATGGTAGTAATTCACCAATCCGAGGAATGACCTCAGTTGCGACACATTTTCAGGCGCTGGAGCCTTAACTACCGCTTCAATTTTGTCAGGGGACTTATGTAACCCCTCTTCATCAATCACGTGGCCACAATACGATACCTGTTTCTTAAAAAACTCGCACTTGGGGCGATTCGCCTGTAGCCCATGTTCACGTAGTCTAGTGAGCACCTGCTCTAGGTTGGCAAGGTGTTCACTGTCATCTTCACCTGTCACTAGGATGTCGTCCAAGTAACACTGAGTCCCCGGAATTCCTTGCAGGACTTGTTCCATCACTCTTTGCCATATCGCCGGAGCTGATGCTACTCCGAATACCAGCCGATTATACTGGTAAAGACCTTTGTGAGTGTTTATCGTGAGATACTTCCGAGAGGATTCTTCAACCTCCATCTGCAAATATGATTGTGCTAGGTCAATTTTTGTAAAACGCTTCCCTCCAGATAGTGAGGCGAAGATATCTTCTACCCTTGGAAGAGGATATTGTACTGTGTGAAGGACTGGGTTCACTGTCACCTTGAAGTCCCCACAGATGCGAACCTTCCTTGGCTCCTCAGACTTATTGTTTAATGTTTTCTTCATGACAGGAATGATGGGTGTCGCCCACTCGCTCCAGTCTACCTTAGATAACACGCCTGCATTCTCCAGATTCTCTAGCTCTGCCTCGACGGCTGGGCGAATTGCATATGGTACCGGTCTTGCTTTGAAAAACTTGGGAATTGCATTCTCTTCTATTTTTATCGAGGCGGTTACGCCTTTAAGAGTTCCCAGTTCTTGTTGAAATACCTCCTTGGCGTTAGCTAAGATTGTTGACAATCGTCCAGAAGTGACGTCGTCATCCTTTTTACCAGCCACCGTCAGTGCCTGAATGGAGTGCCAGTCTAAACTTATCTTTCTGATCCATTCATGTCCCAATAATGGTGGTCCACCATCTTGCAGTATGTACAGATACAATTTCTGTATTTCCTTGCCGTTGTATTCGACAGGCACCATTATTTTTCCTCTGGGGTGTACTTTTTGCCCCGTATACGTCTTCAAGATAATGGATGTCTCTTTCAAGGGTATGTGTGAGAATAGCCGCTCGTAGTCTCGTCGATTCATGACGGTTAGAGCTGATCCTGTATCCAATTCCATTTTGACTTGGGACCCTGCTATCGTGAGGGTGACCCAAATGGTTCGGTGATCCTCTTTTGCGATTATGTTGTGAAGTTTGAGACAGCTTAGTCTCTTGTTCTCGGATTCACTATCGCTCATCTGGTCTTCGGAACTACTGTCCGTCATCTTTTGTACTTTCCTGTACGGTTCCTTAGTAGCCTTTTTGTTGTCGTTGGTCTTCTTCCCAGACCTGCAAACTCGTGCAATGTGTCCCATCTTTCCGCATTGCCTGCATATTTTGTCCTTGGACCAGCAGTCCTTCTGGTCATGGGTTGTTCTGCCGCAGCGATAACATTTTGCAAATCCCCGTGTCATTTCGTGGGTGCTGTATTCCTGTGGCTTTTGCTGTATTTCCGCAGCTCCCCTTGCTGCTGCTTTGTACGATACTGCCACGCTGAAAGCCTTATCTAGCATCAGCTCTTTCTCTGAGAGTAACCTCTTCTGGGTTCCTTCACTCAGGAGTCCACAGACAAATTTGTCCCGTAAGGTATCTGCCAGTCCTGCTCCGAACTGGCAGTGCTTTGATAGCTTGCGTAGCTCCATAAGGTAATCAGCATTGCTCTCATCTTTATGCTGATTTCTCCTGTGGAATTTAAATCTTTCTGCTATCAGCAGCGGTGTAGGATTTAGGTGTTCCTGTAGGATAGCAACAATTTCATTAAAACTCTTCGCCTTCGGTTTGGCTGGAGTAATCAGGTCCCGCAATAGGCCGTACGTTCTTGCGCCCATTAAGTTTAGCAGTACCGATGCCTTTTTCTCATCGGCTACTTCGTTTGCCTCGCAATATACCTCAACTCTTTCCACATACGTGGTCCAGTCTTCTATTGCATTATCGAAGGCAATGATATTGCCAGTCTTCGGCATTTTGGAAATCTAAGATGGCGCCTCCCGCGCTTTGCCTTCTTCCCCGATTTAACAAAATGGTGCCTCCCGTGCTTTGCCTTCTCCGCTGTTGCTAGCGCTGTTGCTGGCGTTTTATGCCTTGATGGCGATGCCCTATGGTCTTCGCGCACTTCCCCCCGTGCTGCTGCTAACGCCGCGCTCCGCGGTTCCCGTGGCAAACTGCAGCTCCTCGCGGCTTTCTGCGCGTTTAATTTTTATTCTTTCCTCGTCGTCGGAACAACCCTGCGGGACACTTGCCTCCCTCTTCTCGGGTCTGTACGCTGCCCGGCTTCGTAGCACCAGCCGCGCCCTGTGTGCTCCACGCTCTCTCTCTCCTCTTCCCGACAATGCTGCTCGGCCCCGTTGCAAGCCACCCGCTCGAGTTCTAGACCGCCGCAGCCCAGGAAGGATCAGTGTACTACCTGCCACCAGCCCGATTAGCTGAAACACCATCGACAGGAACCAAGCCCCGCTCTCGACAGCCTCTCCTGCAAAGCTTCAACTCCGCTGACTCAGGGGCGGATGCCCACGGTCGACGCCCGTTTCTTCTGTTTCTTTCTTCCTTCTGGCCTCGACCTCTGGTAACTTCGCTTCAGGATGGATCCCCATGAGGTCGTGCAGACTGTAGGTAAGTTCGTATCTGCTCGTCGCCAGTATTATGTCCGTGTATAATTGAGACACGGACTGCAGGAGTTGGTTATAACAGGTCTTTACTGAATGGAGACAACCTGGAACTACTATGCAAATGTTACTACACAGGCTTATATACAGGGGTGGTCACTACTGGTACTGCAGTATAGAGGGGCTGCAGAATATAGTTCCTTCTGCAAAGTACATACACTACAGAACCCGGGCTGATTCACCCTGCTCCCTAACCCAGGGGTCACTGGACAGGGATCAGAAGCAGGAACCCGGGCTGAGTCACCCCCTCTTATAATGAGAGGAGATCTTATTGAAACATATAAGATTGTGAAGGGGTTGGATCGGGTGGATGCAGGGAGGATGTTCCCGATGATGGGTAAAACTAGAACTAGGGGGCATAGTCTTAGAATAAGGGGCTGCTCTTTCAAAACTGAGATGAGGAGGAACTACTTCACTCAGAGGGTGGTAGGTCCATGGAATATGCTGCCCCAAAAAGCTGTCGAAGCTACATCATTACATAAATTTAAAACAGAAATAGACAGTTTCCTAGAAGTAAAGGGAATTAAGGGTTATGGGTGTGGGCAGGAATTTGGACATGAGTCTAGGTTCGGATCGGTCATGGCCCTGTGGGTAGCGGAGCGGGCCCAGGGGCCATGTTGCCTGATCCTGCTCCTATTTCGTGTGTCTAATTCTGTTAGATTCAGGAGATGGTTCTGTGATAGTAGATTGGCGGTTAGGATCAGATCAGCCATGATCTTATTGAATGGCGGAGCAGGCTCGAGGGGCCGATTGGCCTACTCCTGCTCCTATTTCTTATGTTCTTATGATTCACCCCCTCCCTAACCCAGGGGTCACTGGACAATGAGCAGGAGCAGGAACCCGGGCTGATCCACCCACTCCATAACCCAGGGTTCTCTGGACAGGGGTCAGGAGCAGGAACCCGGGCTGATTCATCCCGCTCCCTAATCCAGGGGTCACTGGACAGGGGTCAGGAGCAGGAACCCGGGCTGTTTCAACCCGCTCCCTAACCCAGGGGTCACTGGACAGGGACCAGGAGCAGGAACCTGGGCTGATTTTTAAATTTTTAAAAAATTCATTAATGGGATGTGGGTGTTGCTGGCTGGCTAGGCCTGCATTTAGTGCCCATCCCTAATTGCACTTGAGAAGATGGTGGTGAGCCGCCTTCTTGAACTGCTGCAGTCAATATGGTGTAGGTACACCCACAATGCTGTTAGGAAGGGAGTTCCAGGATTTTGGCCCAGCGACAGTGAAGGAACGGCGATACAGGTCCAAGTCAGGATGGTGTGTGGCTTGGAGGGGAACTTGTAGGTGGTGATGTTCCCATGCGTCTGCTGCCCTTGTCCTTCTAAGTGGTAGAGGTCGCGGGTTTGGAAGGTGCTGTTGAAGAAGCTTTGGCGAGTTGCTGCAGTGCATCTTGTAGATGGTACACACTGCAGCCACAGTGCGCCGGTGGTGGAGGGAATGAATGTAGAAGGTGCTGGATGGAGTGCCAATCAAGCGGGCTGCTTTATCCTGAATGGTGTCGAGCTTCTTGAGTGTTGTTGGAGCTGCACTCATCCAGGCAAGTGGAGAGTATTCCATCACACTCCTGACTTGTGCCTTGTAGATGGTGGAAAGGCTTTGGGGAGTCAGGAGGTGAGACACTCGCTGCAGAATTCCCAGCCTCTGACCTGCTCTTGTAGCCACAGTATTTATATGGCTGGTCCAGTTAAGTTTCTGACCAATGGCAACCCCCAGGATGTTGATAGTGGGGGATTCAGCGATGGTAACTGTTGTGTATGTATCTTTAAGAGAATAACTGGTCTCAGACTGCAGTACCGGCAGTGACCACCCCTGTATAAAAGGCGCTAGTGAGCCTTTGTTTTTTTAGTTTCACTATTGACTTCCATCAGTAAAGACTTGTTTTGTTCAACTCCTGCTGTCCGTGTCTCAATCATTCACGGACGTAATACTGGCGACGAGCAGATACGAACCTACCTACAGTCTGCACCACCTCCTGGGATCCATTCCTACAGCGAAGTGAGCAGAGGTCGAGGTCAGAAAGAAAAGAAAGTAAGAGGCAGTAGAAACGGGCATCAACCGTGGGCATCCGCCCCTGTGTTAGCGGAGTTGAAGATTGCTGGAGAAGCTGTCGGAAGCGGGGCCTGGTTCCTGTCGACGGTGCTTCAGCTAATCGGGCTGGTGGCAGGTAGTGCACTGATCCTTCCTGGGCTGCGGCGGTCGCGAACTCGAGCGGGTGGTTTGCAACGGGGCCGAGCAGCGTTGTCGGGAAGAAGAGAGAGAGAGGGTGGAGCACACAGGGCGCGGCCGGTGCTATGCGGCCGGTGCTATGAAGCCGGGCTGCGTATAGACCCGCGAAGAGGGAGGCAAGAGTCCCACAGGGTTGTTCCACGACGGGAAAATAATAAAAAAAAGAAATATTAAACGCGCAAGAAACCGCGAGGAGATGCAGATTGCAACGGGAACGGCGGAAAGCAGCGCTAGCAACAGCGGGGAAGAAGGCAAAGCGCGGGAGGTGCCATTTTGTTAAATTGGGGAAGAAGGCAAAGCGCGGGAGGCGCCATTTTAGATTTGCAAGATGCCGAAGACTGGCTGTATCACTGCTTTTGATAATACAATAGAGGACTGGACCACGTATGTGGAAAGAGTCGAGGTATATTTCGAGGCAAACGAAATAGCTGAGGAGAAAAAGGCATCGATATTGCTAAATTTAATCGGCGCTAGAATGTACGGCCTATTGCGGGACCTGATTACTCCAGCCAAACCGAAGGTGAAGAGTTTTAACGAAATTGTTGCTGTCCTACAGGAACACCTAAATCCTACACCGCTGCTGATAGCAGAAAGATTTAAATTCCACAGGAGAAATCAGCATAAAGCTGACGCTAGATAAGGCTTTCAGCGTGGTAGTATCGTATGAAGCAGCAGCCAGGGGAGCTGCAGAAATTCAACAAAAACCACAGGAATACGGCACCCACGAAATGACACGGGATTTGCAAAATGTTATCGCTGCGGCAGAACTAACCATGACCAGAAGGACTGCTGGTCCAAAGACAAAATATGCAGGCAATGCAGGAAGGTGGGACACATTGCACGAGTTTGCAGGTCTGGGAAGAAGACCAGCGACAACAAAAAGGCTACTAAGGAACCGTACAAGAAAGTACAAAAGATGACGGACAGTAGTTCCAAAGACCAGATGAGCGATAGTGAATCCGGGAACAGGAGACTAAGCTGTCTCAAACTTCACAATGTAATCGCAAAAGAGGATCACCGAACCATTTGGGTCACCCTCACGATACCAGGGTCCCAAGTTAGAATGGAATTGGATACAGGATCAGCGCTAACCGTCATGAATCGACGAGACTACGAGCGGCTATTTTCACACATAATCTTGCGAGAGACATCCATCGTCTTGATGACATATACGGGGCAAAAAGTATACCCCAGAGGAAAAATAAGGGTGCCTGTCGAATACAACGGCAAGAAAATACGGAAATTGTATCTCTACATACTGCCAAATGGTGGACCACCGTTATTGGGACGGGAATGGATCAGGAAGATAAACTTAGATTGGCACTCCATTCATGCAATGAAGGTGGACGGTAAAAAAGATGAAGACGTCACTCCTGGACGATTGTCAACAATCTTAGCTAACGCCAAAGAGGTATTTCAACAAGAACTGGGCACGCTTAAAGGCATAACCGCCTCGATAAAAACAGAAGAGAATGCAGTTCCCAAGTTTTTCAAAGCAAGACCGGTACCATATGCAATTCGCCCAGCCGTCGAGGCAGAGCTGGAGAATCTGGAGAAGGCAGGCGTGTTGTCTAAGGTCAACTGGAGCGAGTGGGCGACACCCATCGTTCCTGTCATGAAGAAAACGTTAAGTAATAAGTCCGGGGAGCCAAGGAAGATTCGCATCTGTGGGGATTTCAAGGTGACGGTGAACCAATCCTTCACACAGTACAATATCCTCTTCCAAGGATAGAAGACATCTTCGCCTCACTGTCTGGAGGGAAGTGTTTTACAAAAATTGACCTAGCACAAGCATATTTGCAGATGGAGGTTGAAGAGTCCTCTAGGAAGTATCTCACGATAAACACTCACAAAGGTCTTTACCAGTATCATCGATTGATATTCGGAGTAGCATCGGCTCCGGCGATATGGCAAAGAGCGATGGAACAAGTCCTGCAAGGGATTCCGGAGACTCAGTGTTACTTGGACGACATCCTAGTGACAGGTGAAGATGACAGTGAACACCTTGCCAACCTAGAGCAGGTGCTCACTAGACTAAGAGAACATGGGCTACGAGCCAATCGCCCCAAGTGCGAGTTTTTTAAGAAACAGATATCGTATTGTGGCCACGTGATTGATGAAGAGGGGTTACATACGTCCCCTGACAAAATTGAAGCGGTTGTTAAGGCCCCAGCGCCTGAAAATGTGTCGCAACTGAGGTCATTCCTCGGATTGGTGAATAACTACCATAAGTTTTTGCCGAATTTGTCCACAATTCTGCACCCACTGAATGCCCTATTACAAACTGGAGTAGCATGGCAATGGAGCGATGAATGTAAGCAGGCCTTTCAGAAGAGTAAAGACCTAATCACTTCAAGAGAAGTATTGGCTCACTGCAACCCATCACTACCGATAAGACTGGCGTGTGATGCGTCTCCCTACGGCATTGGAGCGGTACTGTCACATAAATTCCTTGATGGTTCAGAGAGGCCGATAGCTTTTGCGTCACGCTCGTTAACTTCAGCCGAGCGTAACTACGCCCAGATTGACAGAGAGGCCCTCAGCCTGGTGTGGGGGGTGAAGTAGTTCAATCACTACCTGCATGGTGAGAAATTTACTCTACTAACTGATCATCAACCTCTTGTCTCCATTTTCAACCCTCAGAAGGGCGTCCCGATAATGACAGCACAACAGCTACAGAGGTGGTCCCTTTTCCTAGGGGCACACCAATCTGACATCGAGTACAAAGGAACTAAACAGCATGGGAATGCTGATGGATTGTCGCGCCTACCGTTGCCGACGGTGGAAGAAGCACCTGCTGTGGATCCAGTGGAGATATTCCACTCGACCATAGTCGAATGTCTCCCTGTGATGGATGCAAACATAGAAAAGGAAACACGAAATGACCCGACACTCTCCTGGGTCTATGATTTAACGGTGAAGGGATGGCCAGCACATGGCGAACCACTGTTGCCAGCGTTCTCGCCAAGAAGATAACAGCTGTCAGTGTGCAGAGGAACCTTGATGTGTGGATCCAGAGTAGTAATTCCACCAAAATTGAAGGATAGAGTGCTCAATGAGCTTCATGAGGGTCATCTGGGAGGGGTAAAAATGAAGAACTTAGCCAGAGCGTTTGTGTGGTGGCCGGGAATCGATAGAGAAATCGAAGAGATGACCAAGAGCTGTACAGGATGCCAGAAGGTCCAAAATGCCCCACCAAAAGCCCCTCTACATCCATGGGAGTGGCCCTCATCTCCATGGCAAAGGGTGCACATTGATTTTGCTGGTCCATTTATGGACTCGATGTTTTTAATTGCGGTGGATGCACATTCAAAGTAGCCAGAGGTAATAAAAATGTCCTCAACCACCACAGAAAAAACTATCACAGTCTTACGAACCATATTCACCAGAAATGGGCTGCCTAAACAGATTTGCTCCGACAATGGACCACAGTTTGTGTCTGAAGAGTTCCGGATGTTCTTAAAGAACAATGGTGTTAAGCATTACACATCCGCCCCATATCATCCAGCCACCAATGGATTGGCTGAGAGGTTCGTTCAAACATTCAAGAAGGCTATCAAGGCAATGTGTAATGAAGACATACCCCTACAACACAAGGTGGATAACTTCTTGTTTGCCTACCGGAATGCGACACATGCGGTTACCAACCAAACTCCAGCCATGATGTTCTTCAATCGAAGACTACGATGCCGCTTGGATTTGGTTAAGCCAAACGTCCGAAGAGATGTGGAGAACAGGCAGTTTCAGAATATGAATGAAAGGCCGAACAGGAGTTTTAAGATAGGTCAACCAGTTTTGGCCCGGAACTACCGCACAGAGAAATGGCTGCCAGGAACGATCTGTACATGGCAAGGACCTCTAATATATACCGTGGACGTTGGAGAGAGCATTGTAAGACGCCATGCTGACCAGATTCTAGAGTCACTGGAAAACGTCAATTCCACACCACGATCCGATACACCTGGTGATGAAACCGAAGTACCAATTGCAGCTACCTCAGAATCGGTGATATTGGAAGCAGACGGACCCAACAACGACGTTGATTCCGAATCAACTCTGCCAAAGAACCTGATACCCAAAAGAGGCGTTATCCAGACAGAATCAGGAAGCCTCCTCAAAGACTGAACTTATAATTGCTTAACTTCAGCTAATGTATATGACAACTGTAATTGTAAATATGTTATTTAATTATTAATCGAATGTTATGTACTGTTTAGCTAAAAGGGGAGGAATTGTAGTGTATGTACTTTGCAGAAGGAACTATATTCTGCAGCCCCTGTATACTGCAGTACCAGTAGTGACCACCCCTGTATATAAGCCTGTGTAGTAACTTTGCATAGTTAGTTCCAGTTTGTCTCCACTCAGTAAAGACCTGTTATAACCAACTCCTGCAGTCCGTGTCACAATTACACACGGACATAATATTCCTGCTCCTGATCCCTGTCCAGTGACCCCTGGGTTAGGGAGGGGGTGAATCAGCCCGGGTTCCTGCTCCTGATCCCTGTCCAGTGACCCCTGGGTTAGGGAGGGGGTGAATCAGCCCGGGTTCCTGCTCCTGATCCCTGTCCAGTGACCCCTGGGTTAGGGAGGGGGTGAATCAGCCCGGGTTCCTGCTCCTGATCCCAGTCCAGTGACCCCTGGGTTAGGGAGTGGGGTGAATCAGCCCGGGTTCCTGCTCCTGATCCCTGTCCAGTTACCCCTGGGTTAGGGAGTGGGGTGAATCAGCCCGGGTTCCTGCTCCTGATCCCTGTCCAGTGACCCCTGGGTTAGGGAGGGGGTGAATCAGCCCGAGTTCCTGCTCCTGATCACGGTCCAGTGACACCTGGGTTTGGGAGCGGGTGAATCAGCTCAGGTTTTTCCTCCTGATCCCTGTCCAGTGACCCCTCTGTTAGGGAGGGGGTGAATCAGCCTGGGATCTTGCTCCTGATCCCTGTCCAGAGACCCCTGGTTTAGGCAGCGGGGTGAATCAGCCCGGGTTCCTGCTCCTGATCCCTGTCCAGTGACCCCTGGGTTGGGGGATGGTGAATCAGCCCGGGTTCCTGCTCCTGATCCCTGTCCAGTGACCCCTGGGTTAGGGAGAGGGTTAATCAGCCCGGGTTACTGCTCTTGATCACTGTCCAGTGACCCCTGGCTTAGGGAGCGGGTGAATCAGCTCGGGTTCCTGCCCCTGATCACTGTCCAGTGACCCCCTGGGTTAGGGAGCGGGTGAATCAGCCCGGGTTCCTGCTCCTGATCCCTGTCCAGTGACCCCCTGGGTTAGGGAGCGGGTGAATCAGCCTGGGTTCCTGCTCCTGATCGCTGTCCAGTGGCCCCCTGGGTTAGGGAGTGGGTGAATCAGCCCGGGTTCCTGCTCCTGATCACTGTCCAGTGACCCCCTGGGTTAGGGAGCGGGTGAATCAGCCCGGGTTCCTGCTCCTGATCACTGTCCAGTGACCCCTGGGTTAGGGAGCGGGTGAATCAGCCTGGGTTCCTGCTCCTGATCGCTGTCCAGCGACCCCTGGGCTTGGGAGCGGGTGAATCAGCCTTGATTCCTGCTCCTGATCGCTGTCCGGTGACCCCTGGGTTAGGGAGCGGGGTGAATCAGCCTTGGTTCCTGCTCCTGATCGCTGTCCAGTGACCCCTGGGTTAGGGAGCGGGTGAATCAGCCTTGGTTCCTGCTCCTGATCACTGTCCAGTGACCCCCTGGGTTAGGGAGCGGGTGAATCAGCCCGGGTTCCTGCTCCTGATCCCTGTCCAGTGACCCCTGGGTTAGGGAGTGGGTGAATCAGCCCGGGTTCCTGCTCCTGATCACTGTCCAGTGACCCCCTGGGTTAGGGAGCGGGTGAATCAGCCTGGGTTCCTGCTCCTGATCACTGTCCAGTGACCCCTGGGTTAGGGAGGGGGTGAATCAGCCCGGGCTCCTGCTCCTCATCACTGTCCAGTGACCCCCTGGGTTAGGGAGCGGGTGAATCAGCCTGGGTTCCTGCTCCTGATCGCTGTCCAGTGACCCCTGGGTTAGGGAGCGGGTGAATCAGCCCGGGTTCCTGCTCCTGATCCCTGTCTAGTGACCCCCTGGGTTAGGGAGCGGGTGAATCAGCCTTGGTTCCTGCTCCTGATCCCTGTCCAGTGACCCCCTGGGCTTGGGAGCGGGGTGAATCAGCCCGTCTTTTTGGATATTCAGGATAGCAGGCGACATGGGGATCGGGCGTGAAAGTGGAGTTGAGGTCGAAGATCAGCCATGATCTTATTGAATGGCGGAGCAGGCTCGAGGACTGTATGGCCGACTCCTGCTCCTATTTCTTATGTGCGTATTGTGATGAAATATGCCATTCATCACTCATCTATATTCTCTGTGTGATTGTGACTGTGACTGTGGTTTAGTTTCAGTTTCATTTCCCTTACCTCAGTTCCGTTTCCTCACCTTGTATTGTATTGTGTGTAGGGCTCCGCCCATACCTGGCCCCTATGTAAGCAGGCTCAGCGTGCCTCACATCTAGTACTGCAGACCTCTGGATGGAAGACACCTCTCCACTGTGTGTTACCTTCTAAGTTAATAAAAGCCTTGTTTTGTTCCGCTAACATTGAGTCTCAGATTTATTGAGGCACATCAATTTTATTAACTTACTTTTCAA
Source organism: Somniosus microcephalus (assembly GCF_052327205.1). NCBI lineage: Eukaryota > Metazoa > Chordata > Chondrichthyes > Squaliformes > Somniosidae > Somniosus > Somniosus microcephalus. The sequence goes on from NW_028225181.1 coordinate 59,143,620, forward strand.
CACAATGGATCAACTCTTGAAACCCGAACGTTTGAATTTGGACCAGCATGCTTCGGACGCATTGGCACGCTTCGGACACTGGTTTATGTGTATGGAATTCTTCCTGGACAATTCCGCAGCCGTCACAGGCGCTACGGACGCTGAAAGTATGAAACTCGGAATCCTGCGGAATTGGGTGAGCCACAGGGTTTACCCCCTCATCCAAGACGCCGACACGTACCCGGCCGCCTGCGACATCTTAAAGGCGCATTACCAGCAGCCTACGAATGAGGTGTATGCTAGGCATCTGCTCGCTACTCGCGCACAGCGACCTGGGGAATCGCTGGATGAGTTCCTAGTCACCCTGAAAACGCTTGGTAAAGACTGCAAGTGCCAAGACGTAAAAGCCGCAGTGTACACTGACGAGCTTGTTCACGATGCCTTCATCACAGGCCTCAGCTCCACTTACATCCGGCAGAGACTGCTGGAAAAAACGGGATTGGACCTGAAACAGGCTGTGGACACAGCGCGATCCCTGGATGTGGTCCAGAGAAACTCGGACGCCTACTCTTCAGCCCGCGCCGCCCACGCCACCACATGTGCACCAAGGGCGCCGCCATCTTGGAAGGCATCTTCCCCGCCCGGCAGCCCGACACTGTCGGGGCCCCGCTCTCCCCCCAGAAGCCCTACGACAGCCGCGACGCGTCGGGGACCCAACTGCTACTTCTGCGGGCAGTCGAAGCACACCAGAAACCTGTGCCCGGCGAAAGGCACCACCTGCTTTAAGTGCGGTAAGAAGGGGCACTTCGGGAAGGTGTGCAGAGGGAATCCCGCCGGAAAACCCGCCACCGCCACGTGTGCGCCGTGGGAGCGGCCATCTTGGACGCCATCTTGCCCGACCTCGTGGGGTCCGCCATCTTGTGAGCAGACAGCGTGGACGCCATCTTGTCTCGATCAGGGCCCTACAGTGGCATTGGTCACAGTGGACCAGACCAGGCCGCACCCGCTATCCAAATCAATGGTGGACATCGAGGTAAACAGGTGCGGGGTTAAATGTTTAATTGACAGTGGAAGCACGGAGAGTTTTATCCACCCTGAACTAGCACAACAACTCTCCCTAAAGGTGGTCCCTACTTGGGGTACCATCTCTATGGCTGATAAAACCCAGACATCGACCATTATGGGTTACTGCACGGTACAATTGTCTGTTAACGGAACTGTATACGATAATTTTAAAGTACTAATCATGAAGAATCTATGTGCGAGAGTGATCTTGGGCCTGGATTTCCAGTGCCACCACCAAAGCATCACGCTCAATTACGGTGGGTCCCAGCCGCCCCTCACAGTGTGCGGTCTGGCTACCCTGAAGGTAAAGCCGCCTTCGCTATTCGCGAACCTTACCCCTAACTGCCGGCCAATAGCAACCAAAAGCAGGAGGTACAGCTGGGAGGACAGGCGGTTTATCGTGACCGAGGTAGACAGGCTCCTGAAGGAGCACATTATTGAACGCAGCAACAGCCCGTGGCGCGCCCAAGTGGTGGTGGTAAGGGGTAGCGAGAAGAAACGGATGGTGATCGAGTATAGCCAAATGATCAACAGGTACACCCAACTAGACGCCTACCCGCTACCCCGCATATCAGAAATGGTGAACCAAATCGCCCAATACCGGGTGTTCTCCACCATCGACCTCAAGTCAGCATACCACCAGCTCCCTATCAGACCAGAGGACTGCCCGTACACCGCCTTCGAGGCGAACGGACGCCTCTACCAATTCCTCAGAGTCCCCTTTGGGGTGACGAATGGGGTCTCGGTCTTCCAGAGGGAGATGGACCGCATGGTTGATGACCACCACTTGCAGGCAACCTTCCCCTACCTCGACAATGTCACCATCTGTGGTCACAACCAGCAGGATCACGACTCGAACCTCGAGAGGTTCCTGAAAACCGCACAAAAACTCAACCTCACTTACAACGAGGACAAGTGCGTTTACAACACCACGCGCCTCTGCATACTAGGCAGCGTGGTGGAGAATGGGGAAATCGGACCAGACCCAGACCGATTGAGCCCCCTACGGGAGCTGCCCCTGCCCAACACTCCCAAAGCCCTGAAAAGGTGCCTGGGGTTATTTTCTTATTATTCCCAATGGGTCCCTGTGGTGATTATTCCTTGTTTAGTAAAAGTATTGTGATTGGTTGTTTGTTAACTACCTTGGGATATATGTTGTAATCTCATTGGTAGTTGATGTCACATGATGTGTGGTGGCCACCTTAAATTCAGTTCTTTTCCAGCTTTGGTTGGGACTGGATGTGGAAAGATGTGCTGCAGATTTTAAAGTTAATAAAGCCTAGCTTTGGAAGGCAAATCTATTCTTTATTTCAATTTATTAACTTTATGTTAGAATTGAGCGATATCTTCAACCAGAATGATTCAAGGCTGACCCCAATTCTGCTGGAGTGGATGATAAATGGAAACATTGGTATTGTACATTTAAAAACTTTTTGGGCGTGTTGGATCAAGAGTCTCTAAATAAGCTGAATATGCTGATCAACTACATTGCTCCGGATGTATATAAATATATTTTGGACTGTAAAACTTATGAAGTGGCTATTTCTACATTGGAAAAGATTTTTGTTAAACCAAAGAATGAGGTATTTGCACGTCACCTTCTATCTGTCCGTAGGCAGCAGGTGGGATAATCTTTGGATACTTATTTACAAGCACTTCGGTGCCTTAGTGTTAACTGTAATTATAAGGCCGTGACGGCTGAAGAATATAAGGAAGAATCGGTACGGGATGCTTTTATTAATGGATTACTGTCTAGATCAATTCGTCAGCAGTTGTTAGAAAATAAGACTTTGGATCTTAAGAGTGCTTTTGAGCAAGCTTCTACATTGGATGTGGCTCAGAGAAGTTCGGATTCTTATGCTCTTTTTAATCGGCCTGTGACTGTGGTTTTGGCAGTTCCGGATGAAAAGGAATTATGTGGACTTAATAGGAGTGGTTTACTAGATTCTGAAACAGTTTCTACTTCAGCGGCTGTTGCCTCTGGGATTCAGAAGTGTTATTTTTGTGGGAATATCCGGCACCCTTGTCTGAAGTGTCCTGCTCGGGAGGCTGTGTGTAGTAAATGCGGCAAGAGAGGTCATTATGCACGCGTGTGCAAATCATCAGGTTCAATTACCTCCTCCTCTGTGACTATTCAGCCTTTAGATAGGGCGTTTATTGCATCAATTTCTGCTGCATTTGCTCATGGCCTAAACAAAGCTATAGTTACGGCTCAAGTTAATGGGTTGGAAGTGAAGGCCCTTATAGATACGGGCAGTACTGAGAGTTTTATAAGTCTTCAGTTTGTGAAGGAGAAGCATTTGAAAATTTCGCCTGTTACGTATCAGGTGTGTATGGCTCAGACGACCCTTACTTCACAAATAGCTGGTTGTTGCTTTGTGAAAATGATTCTTTTAGGTAATACGTATACTGATATACGCCTATCTGTTTTGCCTAATCTCTGTGCGGATATTTTGATTGGACATGATGTGCTTCAGTTACACGAGTCTCTTAGTCTTTCATTTGGAGGGACTAAGTCACCTTTATCTATTTGTGGATTAACCTCTTTATCCATTTCTCCATTATCACTTTTTTCCAATTTGATGCCGGATTGTAAGCCAATTGCTACCAAGTCAAGAAGATATAGTAGTCAGGATAGAGAATTTATTAATTCTGAAGTTCAACGTCTCTTATTGGAAGGAATCATTGAACCTAGTTGTTCGCCTTGGCGAGCACAGGTAGTTGCCACGACTAACGAGAGACACAAGAAATGAATGGTGATAGACTATTCCCAAACTATTAATAGGTATACTCAATTAGATGCGTACCCTTTGCCTAAGATTGATGAGCTTATCAATAAAGTATCTCAGTATAAGGTTTTTAGCACTATTGACTTAAAGAGTGCTTATCATCAGATTCCTATTGTTAAGAAGGATCAACCATATACGGCCTTTGAGGCTGGTGGAAAGCTGTATCAGTTTTGCCGAATACCATTTGGTGTTACTAATGGTGTTGCTTGTTTTCAACGGGCAATGGATGCTTTTATAAGTGATAACTCCCTCTTTGACACCTTTTCATACTTAGATGACATCACAGTGTGTGGCAAATCAAGGGTGGAGCATGATTCTAATTTAAAAAGATTCCGTCAAGCTGTGGAAAAAGTTGGTTTAACTTTTAATAAAGAGAAATGTATCTTTTTGACTACTGAGGTAAATCTATTGGGGTATATTATCTCGGGAAACAAGATTAAACCAGATCCAGAACGTCTGCGACCATTGATTGTTTTACCTTGTCCTACTAATTCTAAGGCTTTGCAACGAGTTGTTGGACTGTTTTCTTATTATTCTAATTGGATTGCAAATTTTTCACGGAAGATCCGGCCTCTTATTCGGGTTACGACATATCCTCCATCATGGGAGGCCAGGACATGTTTTGAGAATTTTAAAAAGGATATTTTAGGAGCAGTTGTGCATTCTATTGATGAGCAGGTTCCTTTTGTGATCGAGACGGATGCTTCTGATTTTGCAATTGGGGCTACTCTGAACCAAAATGGAAGACCTGTGGCCTTTTTCTCACGTACTTTGAACAATAGTGAAAAAAGACATTCTTCAATAGAGAAAGAGGCATACGCAATAGTAGAAGCATTGCGTAAATGGAGACATTATTTATCGGGGCGACATTTCACGTTGGTAACTGATCAAAAATCTGTGTCCTTTATGTTTGATGTTAAACATTTTGGAAAGATTTAAAATGATAAAATAATGAGATGGAGGATTGAGTTGGCATGTTACCATTTTGACATAGTTTATCGTCCGGGGAAGGATAATGTTGCTGCTGATGCGCTGTCGAGGGCTTATTGTTCTGTGATTCACGGAGATACGCTTATTAATCTTCACAATGCCTTATGTCATCCTGGGGTTACGAGGATGATACACTTCGTACACAGTAAGAATTTGCCCTTTTCAGTTGAAGACGTCAAGCGGATGACTTCATCATGTTCTATCTGCGCTCGGTGTAAACCAAATTTCTTTTAGCCTCAACGAGCTCATCTTATAAAGGCTACTTCTCCTTTTGAAAGTTTGAGCGTTGATTTTAAGGGGCCTCTTCCTTCAACTACTCAAAACCGATATATTTTTACTGTTGTGGATGAGTTTTCAAGGTTCCCTTTTGCTTTTCCTTGTGCAGATGTATCAGCTGCTACAGTTATCAAATGTCTGACTCAACTTTTTGTCATCTTTGGGATGCCCGCGTATATCCATTTGGATCAGGGAAGTTCTTTTATGTCTTCCCAGTTGAAGGAATATCTTCAGAGTCGGGGAATTTCTACGAGTAGAACTACCCCGTATAATCCCCAAGGTAATGGACAGTGCGAACGATACAATGGGGTGATCTGGAAGGCAGTTATGTTGGCTTTGACATCCCGGAACCTTAAGAATACACAGTGGGAAATGGTACTGCCTGATGCCCTGCATTCCATTAGATCATTGCTTTCAATGGCTACTAATGTGACCCCCCATGAAAGGCTCTTTAACTATCCGCGGAGATCTACTACGGGATATTCGGTACCTTCATGGCTTACTATGCAGGGACCTGTGCTGCTTCGACGCCATGTTAGATTGTCAAAATATGATCCTTTAGTGGAGGAGGTGGAGCTGTTGGAGGCAAATTCCCAATATGCTCATATTCGATTCCAAGATGGGAAAGAAAGTATCGTTTCAATTAAAGACTTGGCTTCTTGTGGTGGCCAGCCCTCTTCTCAGGATATTAACAATAGTCATAATTTAGATAATGTGGATGCTGTTACAGATACTCCGAATGTCTCCAATCCAATTGCAGATAATTATACTTCTATTAGTCAGCCATTGATGGATGTTTATGACCATCCCAGTTTACCTTCTGATGGGATTTCTAATCCGGAAACCGTTGAAAATCGGGATATGGATAGCCTTCCTGCTGAAGATACTTCTGTGCCTTCTGGTGTGGGAGGGCAAGGAATTTCACCAAGGTTAAGAAGGTCGACACGAACAAGATATCCGGTCGACCGATTGAAAATGGACTTTTAAATTGATAGTAATGTTTTAAAATTGTTGAAATATTATATTATATTGTTTTAGTTGAGAGATACTTAATACTTATGTGCAATGTTATTATTTGTTGTTGTTCACTTAGTATTGTGTCATGTAAACAGTTTTACTCTTGTTGTGCATAGTTTTAGTTGTAAATAATTAATTATAAATTGTAAAGGTTATTTAGGTTGGAGTATATTTTAAAAGGAGGGGTGAATGTGGTGATTATTCCTTGTTTAGTAAAAGTATTGCGATTGGTTGTTTGTTAACTGCCTTGGGATATATGTTGTAATCTCATTGGTAGTTGATGCCACATGATGTGTGGTGGCCATCTTAAATTCCGTTCTTTTCCAGCTTTGGTTGGGACTGGATGTGGAAAGATGTGCTGCAGATTTTAAAGTTAATAAAGCCTAGCTTTGGAAGGCAAATCTATTCTTTATTTCAGTCCCCAACTACTCCGACAACTTTTCCGCTCTCTGCTGAGGCCCACGCCGCCTTCAAAAGCATTAAGCGGGATATTGAGCGGGCCACGCTACAGGCAGTGGACGAGAACACTCCCTTTCAAGTGGAAAGTGATGCGTCTGACTTTGCCTTGGCGGCCACCCTCAACCAGGCGGGGCAGCCCGTAGCTTTCTTCTCGAGGACCCTCCAAGGGCCCGAGATCAGACACTCCTCCGTGGAAAAGGAGGCCCAAGCCATCGTGGAGGCAGTGCGCCACTGGCGCCACTACCTAGCCGGCAAACGCTTCACCCTACTTACCGACCAGCGGTCGGTAGCGTTTATGTTCAATAATAAACAGAGGGGGAAGATTAAAATGATAAGATTCTTAGGTGGCGGATCGAGCTCTCCACCTTCGATTATGACATCATTTACCGGCCAGGGGCCCTTAACGAATCCCCCGACGCCCTCTCATGAGGGATGTGTGCCAGCGCCACCGGGGATCGGCTACAGACCCTCCACAATGACCTCTGCCACCCAGGGGTCACGCGGCTGTTCCACTTCATAAAGTCCCGTAACTTACCCTACTCGATTGAGGAAGTTCGGTCTCTGACCAGGAACTGCTGCACTTGCGCTGAGTGCAAGCCTCGGTTCTACCGCCCAGATACAGCCCACTTAATCAAAGCTACACGGCCCTTTGAGCGGCTCAGCTTAGATTTCAAGGGCCCCCTCCCGTCCGCCGACCACAATGTTTACTTCCTGAACATTGTGGACGAATACTCCCGTTTCCCATTCGCCTTCCCCTGCCCAGACATGACCAGCGCCACGGTCATTAAATGCCTCAACAGCCTGTTCTGCCTGTTCAGTATGCCGAGCTACATCCATACGGATAGGGGGGCGTCCTTCATGAGTGAAGAGCTACGCCAGTACATGCTGTCCAAGGGGATCGCCACGAGCCGTACCACCAGCTACAACCCCCGGGGTAACGGTCAAGTGGAGCGAGAGAACGGGACAGTATGGAAAGCAGTCACTCTAGATCTAAGGACCAAGGGCCTCCTTATCTCCCGCTGGCAGGAAGTCCTCCCAGATGTGCTCCATTCGATACGGTCGCTATTGTGTACTTACACTAATGCCACGCCTCATGAACGAATGTTTGTCTTTCCCCGGAAATCCACCTCAGGCGTATCCATGCCATCATGGCTCTCCACCCCAGGTCCGGTATTCGTGCGAAGGCATGTGAGGGGCCACAAGACGGACCCTCTTGTGGACTCAGTGCACCTACACCACGCCAACCCCCAATACGCGTATGTCCGGCACGCCGACGGAAGGGAGGACACCGTGTCCATAAAAGACGTCGCCCCAGCCGGCAACGACAACAACCACGACAACAGCAGCAACAACGATCACAGCAACTCTTACCCACCCACTACTCTTTCATCACCCCCGGAAGAACATCGACCAACGGTACCCCCACCAACTACCCCTTCAACAACCCTGGCGGCGCCCCCGGCAGAGACCCAGGAGGCCACCGGGGACACCCAGCCGACACCCGCGGCACCACAACAGCCACGTCGGTCACAGAGGACTATCAAACCCCCGAACAGACTATATCTATAGAAGGGGTGAATGTAATGAAATATGCCATTCATCACTCATCTGTATTCTCTGTGTGATTGTGCCTGTGACTGTGGTTTAGTTTCAGTTTCATTTCCCTTACCTCAGTTCTGTTTCCTCACCTTGTATTGTATTGTGTGTAGGGCTCCGCCCATACCTGGCCCCTATGTAAGCAGGCTCAGCGTGCCTCACATCTAGTACTGCAGACCTCTGGATGGAAGACACCTCTCCACTGTGTGTTACCTTCTAAGTTAATAAAAGCCTTGTTTTGTTCCGCTAACATTGAGTCTCGGATTTATTGAGGCACATTGCGTATGTTAACAGCCCAGAGTGCATGTATTGAATAGAACTGGATAGCGGAGTGTGTGCGTGTATTATATTGATAACAGGGACCCTGATCTCGTTCACAGTCTGTCTTTATTGCTGTTTCCCGGTATTGCTCAGTGATGCTTTAACTCCTCAGTTGCTCCCAGTTTACATGGGGTTATGCAGAGAGGGAGTGCAGGGCAAGCTGTGTGATATCATCATCCTCTAACCAGTGCCACAGCAGCTCAGCCAAATCGTTGGGTTGGAGGATGATCAGCAGATCCATCACCTTGGAGAACATCGCCGCATCGAAGAGAGGGAATAGTCTGGGTCGGAATACAAGTTCCGTCAGTCCAACAAAGGAGGAGAGGAGACGGAGGGGATTGAACTCACTGTCGCTGCTCAGAGAGCCCAGTCTCATTAACATCCAATGTGTGCCTGCAGTCAGGACAGGTACAGTACGGGTTAGATACAGAGTAAAGCTCCCTCTACACTGTCCCATCAAACACTCCCAGGGCAGGTACAGCACGGGTTAGATACAGAGTAAAGCTCCCTCTACACTGTCCCATCAAACACTCCCAGGGCAGGTACAGCACGGGTTAGATACAGAGTAAAGCTCCCTCTACACTGTCCCATCAAACACTCCCAGGGCAGGTACAGCACGGGTTAGATACAGAGTAAAGCTCCCTCTACACTGTCCCATCAAACACTCCCAGGGCAGGTACAGCACGGGTTAGATACAGAGTAAATCTCCCTCTACACTGTCCCCATCAAACACTCCCAGGGCAGGTACAGCACGGGTTAGATACAGAGTAAAGCTTCTGCTACACTATCCCATCAAACACTCCCAGGGCAGGTACAGCACAGGTTAGATACAGAGTAAAGCTCCCTCTACACTGTCCCATCAAACACTCCCAGGGCAGGTACAGCACGGGTTAGATACAGAGTAAATCTCCCTCTACACTGTCCCCATCAAACACTCCTAGGGCAGGTACAGCACGGGTTAGATACAGAGTAAAGCTCCCTCTACACTGTCCCATCAAACACTCGCAGGGCAGGTACTGCACGGGTTAGATACAGAGTAAAACTCCCTCGACACTGTCCCATCAAACACTCCCAGGGCAGGTACAGCACGGGGTAAGATACAGAGTAAAGCTCCCTCTACACTGTCCCATCAAACACTTCCAGGGCAGGTACAGCACGGGGTTAGATACAGAGTAAAGCTTCATCTACACTGCCCCATCAAACACTCCCAGGGCAGGTACAGCTCGGGTTAGATAGAGTAAAGCTCCCTCTACACTGTCCCATCAAACACTCCCAGGGCAGGTACAGCATGGGTTAGATACAGAATAAAGCTCTCTCTGCACTGTCCCCTCAAACACTCACAGGGCAGGTACAGCACGGGTTAGATACAGAGTAAAGCTCCCTCTGGTGTCCCATCAAACACTCACAAGCAGGTACTTCATGGGATAGATACAGAGTAAAGCTCCCTCTACACTGTCCCATCAAACACTCCCAGGGCAGGTACAGCACGGGTTAGATACAGAGTAAAGCTCCCCCTACACTGTTCCATCAAACACTCCCAGGGCAGGTACAGCACGGGGTTAGGTACAGAGTAAAGCTCCCTGTACACTGTCCCATCAAGCACTCCCAGGGCAGGTACAGCACTGGTTAGATACAGAGTAAAGCAACCTCTATACCGTACCATCAAACACTCCCAGGGCAGGTACAGCACGGGTTAGATGCAGGGTAATGCTCCCTCTACACTGTCCCATCAAACACTCCCAGGGCAGGTAGAGCACGGGTTAGATACAGAGTAAAGCTCCCCCTACACTTTCCCATCAAACACTCCCAGGGCAGGTACAGTACGGGTTAGATACAGAGTAAAGCTCCCTTTACACTGTCCCATCAAATATTCCCGGGGCAGGTACAGCATGGGTTGGATACAGAGTAAAGCTCCCTCTACACTGTCCCATCAAACACTCCCAGGGTAGGTACAGCACGGGTTAGATACAGAGTAAATCTCCCTCTACACTGTCCCATCAAACACTCCCAGGGCAGGTACAGCACGGGTTAGATACAGAGTAAAACACCCCCTACACTGTCCCATCAAACACTCCCAGGGCAGGTACAGCACAGGTTAGGTACAGAGTAAAGCTCCCTCTACACTGTCCCATCAAACACTCCCAGGGCAGGTACAGCACGGTTTAGATACAGAGTAAAGCTCCCTCTACACTGTCCCATCAAACACTCCCAGGGCAGGTACAGCACGGGTTAGATACAGAGTAAAGCTCCCTCTACACTGTCCCATCAAACACTCCCAGAGCAGGTGCAGCACGGGTTGGATACAGAGTAAAGCTCCCACTACACTGTCCCCATCAAACACTCCCAGGGCAGGTACAGCATGGGTTAGATACAGAGTAATGCTCCATCTACACTCTCCCATCAAACACTCCCAGTGCAAGTACAGCACGGGTTAGATACAGAGTAATGCTCCCTCTACACTGTTCCATCAAACACTCCCAGGGCAGGTACTGCACGGGTTAGATACAGAGTAAAGCTCCCCCTACACTGTCCCATCAAACACTCCCAGGGCAGGTACAGCACGGGGTTAGATACAGAGTAAAACTCCCTCTCCACTGTCCCATCAAACACTCTCAGGGCAGGTACAGCACAGGTTAGATACAGAGTAAAGCAAACTCTATACTGTCCCTTCAAACACTCCCAGGGCAGGTGCAGCACGGGGTTAGATACAGAGTAAAGCTCCCTCTACACTGTCCCATCAAACACTCCCAGGGCAGCTCCAGCACAGGTAAGATACAGAGTAAAGCTCCCCCTACACTGTCCCACCAAACACTCCCAGGGCAGGTACAGCACGGGTTAGATACAGAGTAAATCTCCCTCTACACTGTCCTCATCAAACACTCCCAGGGCAGGTACAGCACGGGTTAGATTCAGAGTAAAGCTTCCGCTACACTATCCCATCAAACACTCCCAGGGCAGGTTCAGCACAGGTTAGATGCAGAGTAAAGCTCCCTCTACACTGTCCCATCAAACACTCCCAGGGTAGGTACAGCACGGGTTAGATACAGAGTAAAGCTTCCTCTACACTATCCCATCAAACACTCCCAGGGCAGGTACAGCACGGGTTAGATACAGAGTAAAGCTCCTTCTACACTGTCCCATCAAACACTCCCAGGGCAGGTACAGCACAGGTTATATACAGAGTAAAGCTACCTCTACACTGTCCCATCAAACACTCCCAGGGCAGGAACAGCACGGGTTAGATACAGAGTAAAGCTCCCTCTACACTGTCCCATCAAACACTCCCAGGGCAGGTATAGCACGGGGTTAGATACAGAGTAAAGCACCCTCTACACTGTCCACATCAAACACTCCCAGGGCAGGTACAGCACGGGGTTAGATACAGAGTAAAGCTCCCTCTACACTGTCCCCATCAAACACTCCCAGGGCAGGTACAGCACGGGGTTAGATACAGAGTAAAGCTCCCTCTACACTGTCCCCATCAAACACTCCCAGGGCAGGTACAGCACGGGGTTAGATACAGAGTAAAGCTCCCTCTACACTGTCCCATCAAACACTTCCAGGGCAGGTACAGCACGGGGTTAGATACAGAGTAAAGCTTCCTCTACACTGTCCCATCAAACACTCCCAGGGCAGGTACAGCACGGGTTAGATAGAGTAAAGCTCCCTCTACACTATCCCCTCAAACACTCCCAGGGCAGGTACAGCATGGGTTAGATACAGAATAAAGCTCTCTCTGCACTGTCCCCTCAAACACTCACAGGGCAGGTACAGCACGGGTTAGATACAGAGTAAAGCTCCCTCTAGTGTCCCATCAAACACTCACAAGCAGGTACATCATGGGATAGATACAGAGTAAAGCTCCCTCTAAACTCTCCCATCAAACACTCCCAGGGCAGGAACAGCACGGGTTAGATACAGAGTTAAGCTCCCTCTACACTCCCATCAAACACTCCTAGGGCAGGTACAGCACGGGGTTAGATACAGAGTAAAGCTCCCTCTACACTGTCCCATCAAACACTCCCAGGGCAGGTACAGCACGGGGTTAGATACAGAGAAAAGCTCCCTCTACACTGTCCCTATCAAACACTCCCAGGGCAGGTACAGCACGGGGTTAGATACAGAGTAAAGCTCCCTCTACACTGTCCCCATCAAACACTCGCAGGGCAGGTACAGCACGGGTTAGATACAGAGTAAAGCTCCCTCTACACTGTCCCATCAAAGACTCCCATGGTCGGTACAGCACGAGGTTAGATACAGAGTAAAGCTCCCTCTACACTGTCCCATCAAACACTCCCAGGGCAGGTACAGCACGGGTTAGATACAGAGTAAAGCAACCTCTATACTGTCCCATCAAACACTCCCAGGGCAGGTACAGCACGGGTTAGATACAGAGTAAAGCTCCCTCTACACTGTCCCATCAAACACTCCCAGGGCAGGTACAGCACAGGTAAGACACAGAGTAAAGCAACCTCTACACTGGCCCATCAAACACTCCCAGGGCAGGTACAGTACGGGTTAGATACAGAGTAAAGCTCCCTCTACACTGTGCCATCAAACATTCCCGGGGCAGGTACAGCATGGGTTGGATACAGAGTAAAGCTCCCTCTACACTGTCCCATCAAACACTCCCAGGGTAGGTACAGCACGGGTTAGATACAAATAAAGCACCCTCTACAGTGTCCCATCAAACACTCCCAGGGCAGGTACAGTCCCAGGGCAGGTACAGCACCGGTTAGATACAGAGTAATGCTCCCTCTACACTGTCCCATCAAACACTCCCAGGGCAGGTACAGCATGCGTTAGATACAGAGTAAAGCTCCCCCTACACTGTCCCATCAAACACTCCCAGGGCAGGTACAGCACGGGGTTAGATACAGAGTAAAGCTCCCTCTACACTGTCCCATCAAACACTCCCAGGGCAGGTACAGCATGGGTTAGATACAGAGTAAAGCTCCCTCTACACTGTCCCATCAAACACTCCCAGGGCAGGTACAGCACGGGGTTAGATACAGAGTAATGCTCCCTCTACACTGTCCCATCAAACACTCCCAGGGCAGGTACAGCACGCGTTAGATACAGAGTAAAGCTCCCTCTACACTGTCCCATCAAACACTCCCAGGGCAGGTACAGCAAAGGTTAGATACAGAGTAAAGCATACTCGATACTGTCCCATCAAACACTCCCAGGGCAGGTAAAGCGCGGGTTAGATACAGTGTAAAGCTCCCTCTACACTGTCCCATCAAACAATCCCGGGGCAGGTACAGCATGGGTTAGATACAGAGTAAAGCTCCCTCTACACTGTCCCATCAAACACTCCCAGGGCAGGTACAGCACGCTTTAGATACAGAGTGAAGCTCCCTCTACACTTTCCCATCAAACATTCCTGGGGCAGGTACAGCATGGGTTAGATACAGGGTAAATCTCCCTCTACACTGTCCCATCAAACACTCCCCGGGTAGGTACAGCACGGTTTAGATACAGAGTAAAGCTCCCTCTACACTGTCCCATCAAACACTCCCAGGGCAGGTACAGCACGGGTTAGATACAGAGTAAAGCTCCCTCTATACTGTCCCATCAAACACTCCCAGGGCAGCTACAGCACGGGTTAGATACAGAGTAAAGCTCCCTCTACACTGTCCCATCAAACACTCCCAGGGCATGTACAGCACGTGTTAGATACGGAGTAAATCTCCCTCTCCACTGTCCCATCAAATCCTCCCAGGGCAGGCACAGCACGGGTTAGATGCAGAGTAAAGCTCCCTCTACACTGTCCCATCAAACACTCCCAGGGCAGGTACATCATGGGATAGATACAGAGTAAAGGTCCCTCTACACTGTCCAATCAAACACTCCCAGGGCAGGTACAGCACGGGTTAGATACAGAGTAATGCTCCCTCTACACTGTCACATCCAACACTCCCAGGGCAGGTACAGCATGGGTTAGATACAGAGTAAAGCTCCCTCCACACTGTCCCATCAAACACTCCCAGGGCAGGTACAGCACGGGCTTAGGTACAGAATAAAGATCCCTGTACACTGTCCCATCAAACACTCCCAGGGCAGGTACAGCACAGGTTAGATACAGAGCAAAGCAACCTCTATACCGTACCATCAAACACTCCCAGGGCAGGTACAGCACGGGTTAGATGCAGGGTAATGCTCCCTCTACACTGTCCCATCAAACACTCCCAGGGCAGGTACAGCACGGGTTAGATACAGAGTAAAGCTCCCCCTACACTGTCCCATCAAACACTCCCAGTGCAAGTACATCACGGGTTAGATACAGAGTAATGCTCCCTCTACACTGTCCCATCAAACACTCCCAGGGCAGGTACAGCACGGGTTAGATACAGAATAAAGCTCCCCCTACACGGTCCCTTCAAACACTCCCAGGGCAGGTACAGCACGGGTTAGATACAGAGTAAAGCTCCCCCGACACTGTCCCATCAAACACTCCCAGGGCAGGTACAGCACGGGGTTAGGTACAGAGTAAAGCTCCCTGTACACTGTCCCATCAAGCACTCCCAGGGCAGGTACAGCACAGGTTAGATACAGAGTAAAGCAACCTCTATACCGTACCATCAAACACTCCCAGGGCAGGTACAGCACGGGTTAGATGCAGAGTAAAGCTCCCCCTAAACTTTCCCATCAAACACTCCCAGGGCAGGTACAGCACGGGTAAGATACAGAGTAAAGCTCCCCCTACACTTTCCCATCAAACACTCCCAGGGCAGGTACAGTACGGGTTAGATACAGAGTAAAGCTCCCTTTACACTGTCCCATCAAATATTCCCAGGGCAGGTACAGCATGGATTGGATACAGAGTAAAGCTCCCTCTACACTGTCCCATCAAACACTCCCAGGGTAGGTACAGCACGGGTTAGATACAGAGTAAAGCTCCCGCTATACTGTCCCTTCAAACACTCCCAGGTCAGCTACAGCATGGGCTAGATACAGAGTAAATCTCCCTCTACACTGTCCCATCAAACACTCCCAGGGCAGGTACAGCACGGGTTAGATACAGAGTAAAACACCCCCTACACTGTCCCATCAAACACTCCCAGGGCAGGTACAGCACAGGTTAGGTACAGAGTAAAGCTCCCTCTACACTGTCCCATCAAACACACCCAGGGCAGGTACAGCACGGGTTAGATACAGAGTAAAGCTCCCTCTACACTGTCCCATCAAACACTCCCAGGGCAGGTACAGCACGGGTTAGATACAGAGTAAAGCTCCCTCTACACTGTCCCATCAAACACTCCCAGAGCAGGTACAGCACGGGTTGGATACAGAGGAAAGCTCCCACTACACTGTCCCCATCAAAAACTCCCAGGGCAGGTACAGCATGGGTTAGATACAGAGTAATGCTCCATCTACACTCTCCCATCAAACACTCCCAGTGCAAGTACAGCACGGGTTAGATACAGAGTAATGCTCCCTCTACACTGTCCCATCAAACACTCCCAGGGCAGGTACTGCACGGGTTAGATACAGAGTAAAGCTCCCCCTACACTGTCCCATCAAACACTCCCAGGGCAGGTACAGCACGGGGTTAGATACAGAGTAAAACTTCCTCTCCACTGTCCCATCAAACACTCTCATTTCAGGTACAGCACAGGTTAGATACAGAGTAAAGCAACCTCTATACCGTACCATCAAACACTCCCAGGGCAGGTACAGCACGGGTTAGATGCAGAGTAAAGCTCCCCCTAAACTTTCCCATCAAACACTCCCAGGGCAGGTACAGCACGGGTAAGATACAGAGTAAAGCTCCCCCTACACTTTCCCATCAAACACTCCCAGGGCAGGTACAGTACGGGTTAGATACAGAGTAAAGCTCCCTTTACACTGTCCCATCAAATATTCCCAGGGCAGGTACAGCATGGATTGGATACAGAGTAAAGCTCCCTCTACACTGTCCCATCAAACACTCCCAGGGTAGGTACAGCACGGGTTAGATACAGAGTAAAGCTCCCGCTATACTGTCCCTTCAAACACTCCCAGGTCAGCTACAGCATGGGCTAGATACAGAGTAAATCTCCCTCTACACTGTCCCATCAAACACTCCCAGGGCAGGTACAGCACGGGTTAGATACAGAGTAAAACACCCCCTACACTGTCCCATCAAACACTCCCAGGGCAGGTACAGCACAGGTTAGGTACAGAGTAAAGCTCCCTCTACACTGTCCCATCAAACACACCCAGGGCAGGTACAGCACGGGTTAGATACAGAGTAAAGCTCCCTCTACACTGTCCCATCAAACACTCCCAGGGCAGGTACAGCACGGGTTAGATACAGAGTAAAGCTCCCTCTACACTGTCCCATCAAACACTCCCAGAGCAGGTACAGCACGGGTTGGATACAGAGGAAAGCTCCCACTACACTGTCCCCATCAAAAACTCCCAGGGCAGGTACAGCATGGGTTAGATACAGAGTAATGCTCCATCTACACTCTCCCATCAAACACTCCCAGTGCAAGTACAGCACGGGTTAGATACAGAGTAATGCTCCCTCTACACTGTCCCATCAAACACTCCCAGGGCAGGTACTGCACGGGTTAGATACAGAGTAAAGCTCCCCCTACACTGTCCCATCAAACACTCCCAGGGCAGGTACAGCACGGGGTTAGATACAGAGTAAAACTTCCTCTCCACTGTCCCATCAAACACTCTCATTTCAGGTACAGCACAGGTTAGATACAGAGTAAAGCAAACTCTATACTGTCGCTTCAAACACTCCCAGGGCAGCTACAGCACGGGGTTAGATACAGAGTAAAGCTCCCTCTACACTGTCCCATCAAACACTCCCAGGGCAGCTCCAGCACAGGTAAGATACAGAGTAAAGCTACCTCTACACTGTCCCCATCAAACACTCCCAGGGCAGGTACAGCACGGGGTTAGATACAGAGTAAAGCTCCCTCTACACTGTCCCCATCAAACACTCCCAGGGCAAGTACAGCACGGGGTTAGATACAGAGTAAAGCTCCCTCTACACTGTCCCCATCAAACACTCCCATGGCAGGTACAGCACGGGGTTAGATACAGAGTAAAGCTCCCTCTACACTGTCCCATCAAACACTTCCAGGGCAGGGACAGCACGGGGTTAGATACAGAGTAAAGCTTCCTCTACACTGTCCCATCAAACACTCCCAGGGCAGGTACAGCACGGGTTAGATCGAGTAAAGCTCCCTCTACACTATCCCCTCAAACACTCCCAGGGCAGGTACAGCATGGATTAGATACAGAATAAAGCTCTCTCTGCACTGTCCCCTCAAACACTCACAGGGCAGGTACAGCACAGGTTAGATACAGAGTAAAGCTCCCTCTCGTGTCCCATCAAACACTCACAAGCAGGTACATCATGGGATAGATACAGAGTAAAGCTCCCTCTACACTCTCCCATCAAACACTCCCAGGGCAGGAACAGCACGGGTTAGATACAGAGTAAAGCTCCCTCTACACTGTCCCATCAAACACTCCCAGGGCAGGTACAGCACGGGGTTAGATACAGAGTAAAGCTCCCTCTACACTGTCCCTATCAAACACTCCCAGGGCAGGTACAGCACGGGGTTTGATACAGAGTAAAGCTCCCTCTACACTGCCCCCATCAAACACTCGCAGAGCAGGTACTGCACGGGTTAGATACAGAGTAAAGCTCCCTCTACACTGTCCCATCAAACACTCCCAGGGCAGGTACAGCACGGGTTAGATACAGAGTAAAGCAACCTCTACACTGTCCCATCAAACACTCCCAGGGCAGGTACAGCACAGGTAAGATACAGAGTAAAGCAACCTCTACACTGGCCCATCAAACACTCCCAGGGCAGGTACAGTACGGGTTAGATACAGAGTAAAGCTCCCTCTACACTGTCCCATCAAACATTCCCGGGGCAGGTACAGCATCGGTTAGATACAGAGTAAAGCTCCCTCTACACTGTCCCATCAAACACTCCCAGGGTAGGTACAGCACGGGTTAGATACAGAGTAATGCTCCCTCTACACTGTCCCATCAAACACTCCCAGGGCAGGTACAGCACGCGTTAGATACAGAGTAAAGCTCCCCCTACACTGTCCCATCAAACACTCCCAGGGCAGGTACAGCACGGGGTTAGATACAGAGTAAAGCTCCCTCTACACTGTCCCATCAAACACTCCCAGGGCAGGTACAGCAAAGGTTAGATACAGAGTAAAGCATACTCGATACTGTCCCATCAAACACTCCCAGGGCAGGTAAAGCGCGGGTTAGATACAGTGTAAAGCTCCCTCTACACTGTCCCATCAAACAATCCCGGGGCAGGTACAGCATGGGTTAGATACAGAGTAAAGCTCCCTCTACACTGTCACATCAAACACTCCCACGGCAGGTACAGCACGCTTTAGATACAGAGTGAAGCTCCCTCTACACTGTCCCATCAAACATTCCTGGGGCAGGTACAGCATGGGTTAGATACAGGGTAAATCTCCCTCTACACTGTCCCATCAAACACTCCCCGGGTAGGTACAGCACGGTTTAGATACAGAGTAAAGCTCCCTCGACACTGTCCCATCAAACACTCCCAGGGCAGGTACAGCACGGGTTAGATACAGAGTAAAGCTCCCTCTATACTGTCCCATCAAACACTCCCAGGGCAGCTACAGCACGGGTTAGATACAGAGTAAAGCTCCCTCTACACTGTCCCATCAAACACTCCCAGGGCATGTACTGCACGTGTTAGATACGGAGTAAATCTCCCTCTACACTGTCCCATCAAACACTCCCAGGGCAGGTACAGCACGGGTTAGATACAGAGCAAAGCTCCCTCTACACTGTCCCATCAAATCCTCCCAGGGCAGGCACAGCACGGGTTAGATGCAGAGTAAAGCTCCCTCTAGTGTCCCATCAAACACTCACAAGCAGGTACAGCACGGGTTAGATACAGAGTAATGCTCCATCTACACTGTCCCATCAAACACTCCCAGTGCAAGTACATCACGGGTTAGATACAGAGTAAAGCTCCCTCTACACTGTCCCATCAAACACTCCCAGGGCAGGTACAGCACGGGGTTAGGTACAGAGTAAAGATCCCTGTACACTGTCCCATCAAACACGCCCAGGGCAGGTACAGCACAGGTTAGATACAGAGCAAAGCAACCTCTATACCGTACCATCAAACTCTCCCAGGGCAGGTACAGCACGGGTTAGATGCAGGGTAATGCTCCCTCTACACTGTCCCATCAAACACTCCCAGGGCAGGTACAGCACGGGTTAGATACAGAGTAAAGCTCCCTCTGCACTGTCCCATCAAACACTCCCAGGGCAGGTACAGCACGGGTTAGATACAGAGTAAGGCTCCCTCTGCACTGTCCCATCAAACACTCCCAGGGCAGGTACAGCACGGGTTAGATACAGAGTAAAGCTCCCCCTACACTGTCCCATCAAACACTCCCAGGGCAGGTACAGCACAGGTTAGATACAGAGTAAAGCTCCCCCGACACTTTCCCATCAAACACTCCCAGGGCAGTTACAGCACGGGTTAGATACAGAGTAAAGCTCCCTCTATACTGTCCCATCAAACACTCCCAGGGCAGCTACAGCACGGGTTAGATACAGAGTAAAGCTACCTTTACACTGTCCCATCAAACACTCCCAGGGCAGGTACAGCACGTGTTAGCTCCGGAGTAAATCTCCCTCTACACTATCCCATCAAATCCTCCCAGGGCAGGTGCAGCACGGGTTAGTTACAGAGTAAAGCTCCCTCTACACTGTCCCATCAAACACTTCCAAAGCAGGTACAGCACGGGTTAGATACAGAGTTAAGCTCCCTCTACACTGTCCCCATCAAACACTCGCACGGCAGGTACTGCACGGGTTAGATACAGAGTATAGCTCCCTCTACACTGTCCCATCAAACACTTCCAGGGCTGGTACAGCACGGGGTTAGATACAGAGTAAAGCTTCATCTACACTATCCCATCAAACACTCCCAGGGCAGGTACAGCATGGGTTAGATACAGAATAAAGCTCTCTCTACACTGTGCCCTCAAACACTCCCAGGGCAGGTACAGCACGGGTTAGATACAGAGTAAAGCTCCCTCCAGTCTCCCATCAAACACTCACAAGCAGGTACATCATGGGATAGATACAGAGTAAAGCTCCCTCTACACTGTCCCATCAAACAATCCCAGGGCAGGTACAGCACGGGATAGATACAGAGTAATGCTCCCTCTACACTGTCCCATCAAACACTCCCAGTGCAAGTACATCACGGGTTAGATACAGAGTAATGCTCCCTCTACACTGTCCCATCAAACACTCCCAGGGCAGGTACAGCACGGGTTAGATACTGAGTAAAGCTCCCTCTACACTGTCCCATCAAACGCTCCCAGGGCAGGTACAGCACGGGTTAGATACAGAGTAAAGCCCCCCATACACTGTTCCATCAAACACTCCCAGGGCAGGTGCAGCACGGGGTTAGGTACAGAGACAAGCTCCCTGTACACTGTCCCATCAAACACTCCCAGGGCAGGTACAGCACAGGTTAGATACAGAGTAAAGCAACCTCTATAACGTACCATCAAACACTCCCAGGGCAGGTACAGCACGGAGTTAGATACAGAGTAAAGCTCCCTCTACACTGTCCCATCAAACACTCCCAGGGCAGGTACAGCACGTGTTAGATACAGAGTAAAGCTCCCCCTACACTTTCCCATCAAACACTCCCAGGGCAGGTACAGCACGTGGTTAGATACAGAGGAAAGCTCCCTCTACACTGTCCCATCAAACACTCCCAGGGCAGGTACAGCACAGGTTAGATACGAAGTAAATCTCCCTCTACATTTTCCCATCAAATCCTCCCAGGGCAGGTACAGCACGGGTTAGATACAGAGTAAAGCTCCCTCTACACTGTCCCATCAAACACTCCCAGAGCAGGTACAGCACGGGTTAGATACAGAGTTAAGCCAACTCTACACTGTCCCCATTAAACACTCGCAGGGCAGGTACAGCACGGGTTTGATACAGAGTATAGCTCCCTCTACACTGTCCCATCAAACAATCCCAGGGCAGGTACAGCACGGGGTTAGATACAGAGTAAAGCTCCCTCTGCACTGTCCCATCAAACACTCCCAGGGCAGGTACAGCACGGGGTTAGATACAGAGTAAAGCTCCCTCTACACTGTCCCATCAAACACTCCCAGGGCAAGTACAGCACGTGTTAGATACAAATAAAGCACCCTCTACACTGTCTCATCAAAAACTCCCAGGGCAGGTACAGCACGGGTTAGATACAGAGTAAAGCTCCCACTATACTGTCCCTTCAAACACTCCCAGGGCAGGTACAGCACGGGTTAGATACAGAGTAAATCTCCCTCTGCACTGTCCCATCAAACACTCCCAGGGCAGGTACAGCACGGGTTAGATACAGAGTAAAGCTCCCTCTACACTGTCCCATCAAACACTCCCAGGGCAGGTACAGCACGGGTTAGATACAGAGTAAATCTCCCTCTACACTGACCCATCAAACACTCCCAGGGCAGGTAAAGCACG
Organism: Somniosus microcephalus; assembly: GCF_052327205.1. Taxonomy (NCBI): domain Eukaryota; kingdom Metazoa; phylum Chordata; class Chondrichthyes; order Squaliformes; family Somniosidae; genus Somniosus; species Somniosus microcephalus. The sequence continues at coordinate 59,165,640 of NW_028225181.1, forward strand.
GGTAAGATACAGAGTAAAGCTCCCTCTACACTATCCCATCAAACACTCCCAGAGCAGGTACAGCATGGGTTGGGTACAGAGTAAAGCTCCCACTACACTGTCCCCATCAAACACTCCCAGGGCAGGTACAGCACGGGTTAGATACAGAGTAATGCTCCATCTACACTGTCCCATCAAACACTCCCTGGGCAGGTACAGCACGGGTTAGATACAGAGTAAAGCTCCCCCTACACTGTCCCATCAAACACTCCCAGGGCAGGTACAGCACGGGGTTAGATACAGAGTAAAACTCCCTCTACACTGTCCCATCAAACACTCTCAGGGCAGGTACAGCACAGGTTAGATACAGAGTAAAGCAAACTCTGTACTGTCCCTTCAAACACTCCCAGAGCAGGTACAGCACGGGGTTAGATACAGAGTAAAGCTGCTCTACACTGTCCCATCAAACACTCCCAGGGCAGCTCCAGCACGGGTTAGATGCAGAGTAAAGCTCCCTCTACACTGTCCCATCAAACACTCCCAGGGCAGGTTCAGCACAGGTTAGATACAGAGTAAAGCTCCCTCTACACTGTCCCATCAAACACTCCCAGGGCAGGTACAGCACAGGTTAGATACAGAGTAAATCTCCCTCTACACTGTCCCCATCAAACACTCCCAGGGCAGGTACAGCATGGGTTAGATACAGAGTAAAGCTCCCTCTACACTGTCCCATCAAACACTCCCAGGGCAGGTACAGCATGGGTTAGATACAGAGTAAAGCTCCCTCTACACTGTCCCATCAAACACTCCCAGGGCAGGTACAGCAAGGGTTAGATGCAGAGTAAAGCTTCCTCTACACTATCCCATCAAACACTCCCAGGGCAGGTACAGCACGGGTTAGATACAGAGTAAAGCTCCCTCTACACTGTCCCATCAAACACTCCCAGGGCAGGTACAGCATGGGTTAGACACAGAATAAAGCTGTCTCTACACTGTCCCATCAAACACTTCCAGGGCAGGTACAGCACGGGGTTAGATACAGAGTAAAGCTCCCTCTACACTGTCCCATCAAACAGTCCCAGGGCAGGTACAGCACAGGGTTAGATACAGAGTAAAGCTGCCCCTACACTGTCCCATCAAACACTCCCAGGGCAGGTACAGCACGGGGTTAGATACAGAGTAAAGCTCCCTCTACACTGTCCCATCAAACACTCCCAGGGCAGGTACAGCACGGGGTTAGATACAGAGTAAAGCTCCCTCTACACTGTCCCATCAAACACTCCCAGGGCAGGTACAGCAAAGGTTAGATACAGAGTAAAGCAAACTCTATACTGTCCCATCAAACACTCCCAGGGGAGGTAAAGCGCGGGTTCGATACATTGTAAAGCTCCCTCTACACTGTCCCATCAAACACTCTCATTTCAGGTACAGCACAGGTTAGATACAGAGTAAAGCAAACTCTATACTGTCGCTTCAAACACTCCCAGGGCAGGTACAGCACGGGGTTAGATACAGAGTAAAGCTCCCTCTACACTGTCCCATCAAACACTCCCAGGGCAGCTCCAGCACAGGTAAGATACAGAGTAAAGCTCCCCCTACACTGTCCCATCAAACACTCCCAGGGCAGGTACAGCACGGGTTAGATACAGAGTAAAGCTCCCTCTACACTGTCCCATCAAACACTCCCAGGGCAGGTACAGCACGGGTTAGATTCAGAGTAAAGCTTCCGCTACACTATCCCATCAAACACTCCCAGGGCAGGTTCAGCACAGGTTAGATGCAGAGTAAAGCTCCCTCTACACTGTCCCATCAAACACTCCCAGGGTAGGCACAGCACGGGTTAGATACAGAGTAAAGCTTCCTCTACACTATCCCATCAAACACTCCCAGGGCAGGTACAGCACGGGTTAGATACAGAGTAAATCTCCCTCTACACTGTCCCATCAAACACTCCCAGGGCAGGTGCAGCACAGGTTAGATACAGAGTAAAGCTACCTCTACACTGTCCCATCAAACACTCCCAGGGCAGGAACAGCACGGGTTAGATACAGAGTAAAGCTCACTCTACACTGTCCCATCAAACACTCCCAGGGCAGGTATAGCACGGGGTTAGATACAGAGTAAAGCACCCTCTACACTGTCCCCATCAAACACTCCCAGGGCAGGTACAGCACGGGGTTAGATACAGAGTAAAGCTCCCTCTACACTGTCCCCATCAAACACTCCCAGGGCAAGTACAGCACGGGGTTAGATACAGAGTAAAGCTCCCTCTACACTGTCCCCATCAAACACTCCCATGGCAGGTACAGCACGGGGTTAGATACAGAGTAAAGCTCCCTCTACACTGTCCCATCAAACACTTCCAGGGCAGGGACAGCACGGGGTTAGATACAGAGTAAAGCTTCCTCTACACTGTCCCATCAAACACTCCCAGGGCAGGTACAGCACGGGTTAGATCGAGTAAAGCTCCCTCTACACTATCCCCTCAAACACTCCCAGGGCAGGTACAGCATGGATTAGATACAGAATAAAGCTCTCTCTGCACTGTCCCCTCAAACACTCACAGGGCAGGTACAGCACAGGTTAGATACAGAGTAAAGCTCCCTCTCGTGTCCCATCAAACACTCACAAGCAGGTACATCATGGGATAGATACAGAGTAAAGCTCCCTCTACACTCTCCCATCAAACACTCCCAGGGCAGGAACAGCACGGGTTAGATACAGAGTAAAGCTCCCTCTACACTGTCCCATCAAACACTCCCAGGGCAGGTACAGCACGGGGTTAGATACAGAGTAAAGCTCCCTCTACACTGTCCCTATCAAACACTCCCAGGGCAGGTACAGCACGGGGTTTGATACAGAGTAAAGCTCCCTCTACACTGCCCCCATCAAACACTCGCAGAGCAGGTACTGCACGGGTTAGATACAGAGTAAAGCTCCCTCTACACTGTCCCATCAAACACTCCCAGGGCAGGTACAGCACGGGTTAGATACAGAGTAAAGCAACCTCTATACTGTCCCATCAAACACTCCCAGGGCAGGTACAGCACAGGTAAGATACAGAGTAAAGCAACCTCTACACTGGCCCATCAAACACTCCCAGGGCAGGTACAGTACGGGTTAGATACAGAGTAAAGCTCCCTCTACACTGTCCCATCAAACATTCCCGGGGCAGATACAGCATGGGTTGGATACAGAGTAAAGCTCCCTCTACACTGTCCCATCAAACATTCCCGGGGCAGGTACAGCATGGGTTGGATACAGAGTAAAGCTCCCTCTACACTGGCCCATCAAACACTCCCAGGACAGGTACAGCACGGGTTAGATACAGAGTAATGCTCCCTCTACACTGTCCCATCAAACACTCCCAGGGCAGGTACAGCACGCGTTAGATACAGAGTAAAGCTCCCCCTACACTGTCCCATCAAACACTCCCAGGGCAGGTACAGCACGGGGTTAGATACAGAGTAAAGCTCCCTCTACACTGTCCCATCAAACACTCCCAGGGCAGGTACAGCAAAGGTTAGATACAGAGTAAAGCATACTCGATACTGTCCCATCAAACACTCCCAGGGCAGGTAAAGCGCGGGTTAGATACAGTGTAAAGCTCCCTCTACACTGTCCCATCAAACAATCCCGGGGCAGGTACAGCATGGGTTAGATACAGAGTAAAGCTCCCCCTACACTTTCCCATCAAACACTCCCAGGGCAGGTACAGCACGTGGTTAGATACAGAGGAAAGCTCCCTCTACACTGTCCCATCAAACACTCCCAGGGCAGGTACAGCACAGGTTAGATACGAAGTAAATCTCCCTCTACATTTTCCCATCAAATCCTCCCAGGGCAGGTACAGCACGGGTTAGATACAGAGTAAAGCTCCCTCTACACTTTCCCATCAAACACTCCCAGAGCAGGTACAGCACGGGTTAGATACAGAGTTAAGCCAACTCTACACTGTCCCCATTAAACACTCGCAGGGCAGGTACAGCACGGGTTTGATACAGAGTATAGCTCCCTCTACACTGTCCCATCAAACAATCCCAGGGCAGGTACAGCACGGGGTTAGATACAGAGTAAAGCTCCCTCTGCACTGTCCCATCAAACACTCCCAGGGCAGGTACAGCACGGGGTTAGATACAGAGTAAAGCTCCCTCTACACTGTCCCATCAAACACTCCCAGGGCAAGTACAGCACGTGTTAGATACAAATAAAGCACCCTCTACACTGTCTCATCAAAAACTCCCAGGGCAGGTACAGCACGGGTTAGATACAGAGTAAAGCTCCCACTATACTGTCCCTTCAAACACTCCCAGGGCAGGTACAGCACGGGTTAGATACAGAGTAAATCTCCCTCTGCACTGTCCCATCAAACACTCCCAGGGCAGGTACAGCACGGGTTAGATACAGAGTAAAGCTCCCTCTACACTGTCCCATCAAACACTCCCAGGGCAGGTACAGCACGGGTTAGATACAGAGTAAATCTCCCTCTACACTGACCCATCAAACACTCCCAGGGCAGGTAAAGCACGGGTAAGATACAGAGTAAAGCTCCCTCTACACTATCCCATCAAACACTCCCAGAGCAGGTACAGCATGGGTTGGGTACAGAGTAAAGCTCCCACTACACTGTCCCCATCAAACACTCCCAGGGCAGGTACAGCACGGGTTAGATACAGAGTAATGCTCCATCTACACTGTCCCATCAAACACTCCCTGGGCAGGTACAGCACGGGTTAGATACAGAGTAAAGCTCCCCCTACACTGTCCCATCAAACACTCCCAGGGCAGGTACAGCACGGGGTTAGATACAGAGTAAAACTCCCTCTACACTGTCCCATCAAACACTCTCAGGGCAGGTAAAGCACAGGTTAGATACAGAGTAAAGCAAACTCTGTACTGTCCCTTCAAACACTCCCAGAGCAGGTACAGCACGGGGTTAGATACAGAGTAAAGCTGCTCTACACTGTCCCATCAAACACTCCCAGGGCAGCTCCAGCACGGGTTAGATGCAGAGTAAAGCTCCCTCTACACTGTCCCATCAAACACTCCCAGGGCAGGTTCAGCACAGGTTAGATACAGAGTAAAGCTCCCTCTACACTGTCCCATCAAACACTCCCAGGGCAGGTACAGCACGGGTTAGATACAGAGTAAATCTCCCTCTACACTGTCCCCATCAAACACTCCCAGGGCAGGTACAGCATGGGTTAGATACAGAGTAAAGCTCCCTCTACACTGTCCCATCAAACACTCCCAGGGCAGGTACAGCACGGGTTAGATACAGAGTAAAGCTCCCTCTACACTGTCCCATCAAACACTCCCAGGGCAGGTACAGCAAGGGTTAGATGCAGAGTAAAGCTTCCTCTACACTATCCCATCAAACACTCCCAGGGCAGGTACAGCACGGGTTAGATACAGAGTAAAGCTCCCTCTACACTGTCCCATCAAACACTCCCAGGGCAGGTACAGCATGGGTTAGACACAGAATAAAGCTGTCTCTACACTGTCCCATCAAACACTTCCAGGGCAGGTACAGCACGGGGTTAGATACAGAGTAAAGCTCCCTCTACACTGTCCCATCAAACAGTCCCAGGGCAGGTACAGCACAGGGTTAGATACAGAGTAAAGCTCCCTCTACACTGTCCCATCAAACACTCCCAGGGCAGGTACAGCACAGGGTTAGATACAGAGTAAAGCTCCCTCTACACTGTCCCATCAAACACTCCCAGGGCAGGTACAGCATGGGTTAGATACAGAATAAAGCTCTCTCTACACTGTCCCCTCAAACACTCACAGGGCAGGTACAGCACGGGTTAGATACAGAGTAAAGCTACCTCTCGTGTCCCATCAAACACTCACAAGCAGGTACATCATGGGATAGATACAGAGTAAAGCTCCCTCTAGACTGTCCCATCAAACACTCCCAGGGCAGGTACAGCACGGGTTAGATACAGAGTAAAGCTCCCTCTGCACTGTCCCATCAAACACTCCCAGTGGAAGTACAGCACGGGTTAGATGCAGAGTAATGCTCCCTCTACACTGCCCCATCAAACACTCCCAGGGCAGGTACAGCACGGGTTCGATACAGAGTAAAGCAACCTCTATACCGTACCAACAAACACTCCCAGGGCAGGTACAGCACGGGTTAGATGCAGGGTTATGCTCCCTCTACACTGTCCCATCAAACACACCCAGGGCAGGTACAGCACATGGTTAGATAGAGAGTAAAGCTCCCTCTACACTGTCCCATCAAACACTCCCAGGGCAGGTACAACACTGGTAAGATACAGAGTAAAGCAACCTCTACACTGTCCCATCAAACACTCCCAGGGCAGGTACAGCACGGGTTAGATACAGAGTAAAGCTCCCTCTACACTGTCCCATCAAACACTCCCAGGGCAGGTACAGCGCGGATTAGATAGAGTGTAAAGCTCCCTCTGCACTGTCCCATTAAACAATCCCGGGGCAGGTACAGCATGGGTTAGATGCAGAGTAAAGCTCCCTCTACACTGGCCCATCAAACACTCCCAGGGCAGGTACAGTACGGGTTAGATACAGAGTAAAGCTCCCTCTACACTGTCCCATCAAACACTCCCAGGGCAGGTACAGCACGAGTTAGTTACAGAGTAAAGCTCCCTCTACACTGTCCCATCAAACATTCCCGGGGCAGGTACAGCATGGATTGTATACAGAGTAAAGCTCCCTCTACACTGTCCCATCAAACACTCCCAGGGCAGCTCCAGCACAGGTAAGATACAGAGTAAAGCTCCCCCTACACTGTCCCATCAAACACTCCCAGGGCAGGTACAGCACGGGTTAGATACAGAGTAAAGCTCCCTCTACACTGTCCCATCAAACACTCCCAGGGCAGGTACAGCACGGGTTAGATTCAGAGTAAAGCTTCCGCTACACTATCCCATCAAACACTCCCAGGGCAGGTTCAGCACAGGTTAGATGCAGAGTAAAGCTCCCTCTACACTGTCCCATCAAACACTCCCAGGGTAGGCACAGCACGGGTTAGATACAGAGTAAAGCTTCCTCTACACTATCCCATCAAACACTCCCAGGGCAGGTACAGCACGGGTTAGATACAGAGTAAATCTCCCTCTACACTGTCCCATCAAACACTCCCAGGGCAGGTGCAGCACAGGTTAGATACAGAGTAAAGCTACCTCTACACTGTCCCATCAAACACTCCCAGGGCAGGAACAGCACGGGTTAGATACAGAGTAAAGCTCACTCTACACTGTCCCATCAAACACTCCCAGGGCAGGTATAGCACGGGGTTAGATACAGAGTAAAGCACCCTCTACACTGTCCCCATCAAACACTCCCAGGGCAGGTACAGCACGGGGTTAGATACAGAGTAAAGCTCCCTCTACACTGTCCCCATCAAACACTCCCAGGGCAAGTACAGCACGGGGTTAGATACAGAGTAAAGCTCCCTCTACACTGTCCCCATCAAACACTCCCATGGCAGGTACAGCACGGGGTTAGATACAGAGTAAAGCTCCCTCTACACTGTCCCATCAAACACTTCCAGGGCAGGGACAGCACGGGGTTAGATACAGAGTAAAGCTTCCTCTACACTGTCCCATCAAACACTCCCAGGGCAGGTACAGCACTGGTTAGATCGAGTAAAGCTCCCTCTACACTATCCCCTCAAACACTCCCAGGGCAGGTACAGCATGGATTAGATACAGAATAAAGCTCTCTCTGCACTGTCCCCTCAAACACTCACAGGGCAGGTACAGCACAGGTTAGATACAGAGTAAAGCTCCCTCTCGTGTCCCATCAAACACTCACAAGCAGGTACATCATGGGATAGATACAGAGTAAAGCTCCCTCTACACTCTCCCATCAAACACTCCCAGGGCAGGAACAGCACGGGTTAGATACAGAGTAAAGCTCCCTCTACACTCTCCCATCAAACACTCCCAGGGCAGGAACAGCACGGGTTAGATACAGAGTAAAGCTCCCTCTACACTGTCCCATCAAACACTCCCAGGGCAGGTACAGCACGGGGTTAGATACAGAGTAAAGCTCCCTCTACACTGCCCCATCAAACACTCCCAGGGCAGGTACAGCACAGGTAAGATACAGAGTAAAGCAACCTCTACACTGGCCCATCAAACACTCCCAGGGCAGGTACAGTACGGGTTAGATACAGAGTAAAGCTCCCTCTACACTGTCCCATCAAACATTCCCGGGGCAGGTACAGCATGGGTTGGATACAGAGTAAAGCTCCCTCTACACTGTCCCATCAAACATTCCCGGGGCAGGTACAGCATGGGTTGGATACAGAGTAAAGCTCCCTCTACACTGGCCCATCAAACACTCCCAGGACAGGTACAGCACGGGTTAGATACAGAGTAATGCTCCCTCTACACTGTCCCATCAAACACTCCCAGGGCAGGTACAGCACGCGTTAGATACAGAGTAAAGCTCCCCCTACACTGTCCCATCAAACACTCCCAGGGCAGGTACAGCACGGGGTTAGATACAGAGTAAAGCTCCCTCTACACTGTCCCATCAAACACTCCCAGGGCAGGTACAGCAAAGGTTAGATACAGAGTAAAGCATACTCGATACTGTCCCATCAAACACTCCCAGGGCAGGTAAAGCGCGGGTTAGATACAGTGTAAAGCTCCCTCTACACTGTCCCATCAAACAATCCCGGGGCAGGTACAGCATGGGTTAGATACAGAGTAAAGCTCCCCCTACACTTTCCCATCAAACACTCCCAGGGCAGGTACAGCACGTGGTTAGATACAGAGGAAAGCTCCCTCTACACTGTCCCATCAAACACTCCCAGGGCAGGTACAGCACAGGTTAGATACGAAGTAAATCTCCCTCTACATTTTCCCATCAAATCCTCCCAGGGCAGGTACAGCACGGGTTAGATACAGAGTAAAGCTCCCTCTACACTGTCCCATCAAACACTCCCAGAGCAGGTACAGCACGGGTTAGATACAGAGTTAAGCCAACTCTACACTGTCCCCATTAAACACTCGCAGGGCAGGTACAGCACGGGTTTGATACAGAGTATAGCTCCCTCTACACTGTCCCATCAAACAATCCCAGGGCAGGTACAGCACGGGGTTAGATACAGAGTAAAGCTCCCTCTGCACTGTCCCATCAAACACTCCCAGGGCAGGTACAGCACGGGGTTAGATACAGAGTAAAGCTCCCTCTACACTGTCCCATCAAACACTCCCAGGGCAAGTACAGCACGTGTTAGATACAAATAAAGCACCCTCTACACTGTCTCATCAAAAACTCCCAGGGCAGGTACAGCACGGGTTAGATACAGAGTAAAGCTCCCACTATACTGTCCCTTCAAACACTCCCAGGGCAGGTACAGCACGGGTTAGATACAGAGTAAATCTCCCTCTGCACTGTCCCATCAAACACTCCCAGGGCAGGTACAGCACGGGTTAGATACAGAGTAAAGCTCCCTCTACACTGTCCCATCAAACACTCCCAGGGCAGGTACAGCACGGGTTAGATACAGAGTAAATCTCCCTCTACACTGACCCATCAAACACTCCCAGGGCAGGTAAAGCACGGGTAAGATACAGAGTAAAGCTCCCTCTACACTATCCCATCAAACACTCCCAGAGCAGGTACAGCATGGGTTGGGTACAGAGTAAAGCTCCCACTACACTGTCCCCATCAAACACTCCCAGGGCAGGTACAGCACGGGTTAGACACAGAATAAAGCTGTCTCTACACTGTCCCATCAAACACTTCCAGGGCAGGTACAGCACGGGGTTAGATACAGAGTAAAGCTCCCTCTACACTGTCCCATCAAACAGTCCCAGGGCAGGTACAGCACAGGGTTAGATACAGAGTAATGCTCCATCTACACTGTCCCATCAAACACTCCCTGGGCAGGTACAGCACGGGTTAGATACAGAGTAAAACTCCCCCTACACTGTCCCATCAAACACTCCCAGGGCAGGTACAGCACGGGGTTAGATACAGAGTAAAACTCCCTCTACACTGTCCCATCAAACACTCTCAGGGCAGGTAAAGCACAGGTTAGATACAGAGTAAAGCAAACTCTGTACTGTCCCTTCAAACACTCCCAGAGCAGGTACAGCACGGGGTTAGATACAGAGTAAAGCTGCTCTACACTGTCCCATCAAACACTCCCAGGGCAGCTCCAGCACGGGTTAGATGCAGAGTAAAGCTCCCTCTACACTGTCCCATCAAACACTCCCAGGGCAGGTTCAGCACAGGTTAGATACAGAGTAAAGCTCCCTCTACACTGTCCCATCAAACACTCCCAGGGCAGGTACAGCACGGGTTAGATACAGAGTAAATCTCCCTCTACACTGTCCCCATCAAACACTCCCAGGGCAGGTACAGCATGGGTTAGATACAGAGTAAAGCTCCCTCTACACTGTCCCATCAAACACTCCCAGGGCAGGTACAGCACGGGTTAGATACAGAGTAAAGCTCCCTCTACACTGTCCCATCAAACACTCCCAGGGCAGGTACAGCAAGGGTTAGATGCAGAGTAAAGCTTCCTCTACACTATCCCATCAAACACTCCCAGGGCAGGTACAGCACGGGTTAGATACAGAGTAAAGCTCCCTCTACACTGTCCCATCAAACAGTCCCAGGGCAGGTACAGCACAGGGTTAGATACAGAGTAAAGCTCCCTCTACACTGTCCCATCAAACACTCCCAGGGCAGGTACAGCACAGGGTTAGATACAGAGTAAAGCTCCCTCTACACTGTCCCATCAAACACTCCCAGGGCAGGTACAGCATGGGTTAGATACAGAATAAAGCTCTCTCTACACTGTCCCCTCAAACACTCACAGGGCAGGTACAGCACGGGTTAGATACAGAGTAAAGCTACCTCTCGTGTCCCATCAAACACTCACAAGCAGGTACATCATGGGATAGATACAGAGTAAAGCTCCCTCTAGACTGTCCCATCAAACACTCCCAGGGCAGGTACAGCACGGGTTAGATACAGAGTAAAGCTCCCTCTGCACTGTCCCATCAAACACTCCCAGTGGAAGTACAGCACGGGTTAGATGCAGAGTAATGCTCCCTCTACACTGCCCCATCAAACACTCCCAGGGCAGGTACAGCACGGGTTCGATACAGAGTAAAGCAACCTCTATACCGTACCAACAAACACTCCCAGGGCAGGTACAGCACGGGTTAGATGCAGGGTTATGCTCCCTCTACACTGTCCCATCAAACACTCCCAGGGCAGGTACAGCACAGGTTAGGTACAGAGTAAAGCTCCCCCTGCACTTTCCCATCAAACACACCCAGGGCAGGTACAGCACATGGTTAGATAGAGAGTAAAGCTCCCTCTACACTGTCCCATCAAACACTCCCAGGGCAGGTACAACACTGGTAAGATACAGAGTAAAGCAACCTCTACACTGTCCCATCAAACACTCCCAGGGCAGGTACAGCACGGGTTAGATACAGAGTAAAGCTCCCTCTACACTGTCCCATCAAACACTCCCAGGGCAGGTACAGCGCGGATTAGATAGAGTGTAAAGCTCCCTCTGCACTGTCCCATTAAACAATCCCGGGGCAGGTACAGCATGGGTTAGATGCAGAGTAAAGCTCCCTCTACACTGGCCCATCAAACACTCCCAGGGCAGGTACAGTACGGGTTAGATACAGAGTAAAGCTCCCTCTACACTGTCCCATCAAACACTCCCAGGGCAGGTACAGCACGAGTTAGTTACAGAGTAAAGCTCCCTCTACACTGTCCCATCAAACATTCCCGGGGCAGGTACAGCATGGATTGTATACAGAGTAAAGCTCCCTCTACACTGTCCCATCAAACACTCCCAGGGCAGGTACAGCAGGGGTTAGATACAGAGTAAAGCTCCCTCTACACTGTCCCATCAAACACTCCCAGGGCAGGTACAGCACGGGTTAGATACAGAGTAATGCTCCCTCTACACTGTCCCATCAAACACTCCCAGGGCAGGTACAGCACAGGTTAGATACAGAGTAAAGCTCCCTCTACACTGTCCCATCAAACACTCCCAGGGCAGGTACAGCAGGGGTTAGATACAGAGTAAAGCTCCCTCTACACTGTCCCATCAAACACTCCCAGGGCAGGTACAGCACGGGTTAGATACAGAGTAAAGCTCCCTCTACACTGTCCCATCAAACACTCCCAGGGCAGGTACAGCACGGGTTAGATACAGAGTAAAGCTCCCTCTACACTATCCCATCAAACACTCCCAGGGCAGGTACAGCACGGGTTAGATACAGAGTAATGCTCCCTCTACACTGTCCCATCAAACACTCCCAGGGCAGGTACAGCACGGGGTTAGATACAGAGTAAAGCTCCCTCTACACTGTCCCATCAAACACTCCCAGGGCAGGTGCAGCATCCGTTAGATACAGAGTAAAGCTGCCCCTACACTGTCCCATCAAACACTCCCAGGGCAGGTACAGCACGGGGTTAGATACAGAGTAAAGCTCCCTCTACACTGTCCCATCAAACACTCCCAGGGCAGGTACAGCACGGGGTTAGATACAGAGTAAAGCTCCCTCTACACTGTCCCATCAAACACTCCCAGGGCAGGTACAGCAAAGGTTAGATACAGAGTAAAGCAAACTCTATACTGTCCCATCAAACACTCCCAGGGGAGGTAAAGCGTGGGTTCGATACATTGTAAAGCTCCCTCTACACTGTCCCATCAAACACTCTCATTTCAGGTACAGCACAGGTTAGATACAGAGTAAAGCAAACTCTATACTGTCGCTTCAAACACTCCCAGGGCAGGTACAGCACGGGGTTAGATACAGAGTAAAGCTCCCTCTACACTGTCCCATCAAACACTCCCAGGGCAGCTCCAGCACAGGTAAGATACAGAGTAAAGCTCCCCCTACACTGTCCCATCAAACACTCCCAGGGCAGGTACAGCACGGGTTAGATACAGAGTAAAGCTCCCTCTACACTGTCCCATCAAACACTCCCAGGGCAGGTACAGCACGGGTTAGATTCAGAGTAAAGCTTCCGCTACACTATCCCATCAAACACTCCCAGGGCAGGTTCAGCACAGGTTAGATGCAGAGTAAAGCTCCCTCTACACTGTCCCATCAAACACTCCCAGGGTAGGCACAGCACGGGTTAGATACAGAGTAAAGCTTCCTCTACACTATCCCATCAAACACTCCCAGGGCAGGTACAGCACGGGTTAGATACAGAGTAAATCTCCCTCTACACTGTCCCATCAAACACTCCCAGGGCAGGTGCAGCACAGGTTAGATACAGAGTAAAGCTACCTCTACACTGTCCCATCAAACACTCCCAGGGCAGGAACAGCACGGGTTAGATACAGAGTAAAGCTCACTCTACACTGTCCCATCAAACACTCCCAGGGCAGGTATAGCACGGGGTTAGATACAGAGTAAAGCACCCTCTACACTGTCCCCATCAAACACTCCCAGGGCAGGTACAGCACGGGGTTAGATACAGAGTAAAGCTCCCTCTACACTGTCCCCATCAAACACTCCCAGGGCAAGTACAGCACGGGGTTAGATACAGAGTAAAGCTCCCTCTACACTGTCCCCATCAAACACTCCCATGGCAGGTACAGCACGGGGTTAGATACAGAGTAAAGCTCCCTCTACACTGTCCCATCAAACACTTCCAGGGCAGGGACAGCACGGGGTTAGATACAGAGTAAAGCTTCCTCTACACTGTCCCATCAAACACTCCCAGGGCAGGTACAGCACGGGTTAGATCGAGTAAAGCTCCCTCTACACTATCCCCTCAAACACTCCCAGGGCAGGTACAGCATGGATTAGATACAGAATAAAGCTCTCTCTGCACTGTCCCCTCAAACACTCACAGGGCAGGTACAGCACAGGTTAGATACAGAGTAAAGCTCCCTCTCGTGTCCCATCAAACACTCACAAGCAGGTACATCATGGGATAGATACAGAGTAAAGCTCCCTCTACACTCTCCCATCAAACACTCCCAGGGCAGGAACAGCACGGGTTAGATACAGAGTAAAGCTCCCTCTACACTGTCCCATCAAACACTCCCAGGGCAGGTACAGCACGGGGTTAGATACAGAGTAAAGCTCCCTCTACACTGTCCCTATCAAACACTCCCAGGGCAGGTACAGCACGGGGTTTGATACAGAGTAAAGCTCCCTCTACACTGCCCCCATCAAACACTCGCAGAGCAGGTACTGCACGGGTTAGATACAGAGTAAAGCTCCCTCTACACTGTCCCATCAAACACTCCCAGGGCAGGTACAGCACGGGTTAGATACAGAGTAAAGCAACCTCTATACTGTCCCATCAAACACTCCCAGGGCAGGTACAGCACAGGTAAGATACAGAGTAAAGCAACCTCTACACTGGCCCATCAAACACTCCCAGGGCAGGTACAGTACGGGTTAGATACAGAGTAAAGCTCCCTCTACACTGTCCCATCAAACATTCCCGGGGCAGGTACAGCATGGGTTGGATACAGAGTAAAGCTCCCTCTACACTGTCCCATCAAACATTCCCGGGGCAGGTACAGCATGGGTTAGATACAGAGTAAAGCTCCCTCTACACTGTCCCATCAAACACTCCCAGGGCAGGTACAGCACGGGTTAGATACAGAGTAAAGGAAAAGACTGGTGAAAACCAAAGTTGGTCCATTGCAGTCAGATACGGGGGAATATATAATGGGAAATAAGGAAATGGCAGATCAACTAAATGCATACTTTGGGTCAGTCTTTACGAAGGAAGACACAAAAAACCTCCCTGGGATATCGGGAAAAATAGGGACATTGGCAAAGGAGGAACTGACGCAAATCAATATCTCTAAGGATATGGTGTTAAGGAAGCTAAAGGGATTGAAGGTGGACAAATCCCCAGGGCCTGATAACATGCATCCTAGGGTACTGAAGGAGGTGGCCCTAGAGATAGCGGATGCACTAAGGATGATTTTTCAGAATTCATTAGACTCGGGAACAGTGCCGATGGATTGGAGGGTAGCTAACGTTACCCCACTATTCAAAAAGGGGGGTAGGGAAAAAGCAGGTAATTACAGACCTGTAAGCCTTACATCAGTTGTGGGCAAAATGCTGGAGTCCATCATTAAGGATGAAATAGCGGAGCACTTAACAAATGGGGACAGGATAGGACAGAGTCAACATGGATTTACAAAGGGTAAATCGTGCTTGACTAATCTATTGGAATTTTTTGAGGGAGTAACTGGTAGAATAGATGGGGGAGAGCCAGTAGATGTGGTGTACCTGGACTTCCAAAAGGCCTTCGATAAGGTCCCACATAAAAGATTAGCATGGAAAATTGAGGCTCATGGGATAAAGGGGAAAGTTTTGGCGTGGATAGGGAACTGGCTGTCAGATAGAAAACAGAGAGTTGGAATAAACGGCTCATTTTCTGAATGGCAGGCAGTAACAAGTGGGGTACCACAGGGATCTGTCCTGGGCCCCCAGCTGTTCACAATTTACATTAATGACCTGGATCAGGGAGTCGGATGCAGCATTTCCAAATTTGCAGACGACACTAAACTAGGAGGGGGGGTGGGCTCAGAGGAAGAGACCAGGAAGCTCCAGAGCGATTTGGACAGACTGGGCGATTGGGCGGATAAATGGCAGATGCACTATAATGTGGACAAGTGCGAAGTTATCCACCTTGGGTGCAGGAACGGGAGGGCAAATTATTATTTAAATGGCAATAGATTGGGAGAGGGGGAAGTACAGAGAGACCTGGGTGTTCTTGTACACCAGTCACTGAAGGCGAGCATGCAGGTGCAACAGGCGGTCAAGAAGGCAAACGGTATGCTGGCCTTCATAGCAAAAGGGTTAGAATACAGGAACAGGGATACCTTGCTGCAGCTGTACAGGGCACTGGTGAGACCACACCTCGAGTACTGTGTACAGTTTTGGTCGCCTCATCTGAGGAAGGATGTTCTTGCCATGGAGGGGGTGCAGCGGCGATTCACCAGGCTGATACCAGGAATGGCGGGAATGACCTATGAGGAGAGACTATGTAGTTTAGGGATGTACACACTGGAGTTTAGAAGATTGAGAGGGGACCTCATAGAAGTGTATAAAATTCTGACAGGTCTAGACAGACTGGATGCAGAAGGAATGTTTCCCTTGGCGGGTGAGAACAGAACTAGAGGACATAATTTAAGGATAAGGGCTAAACCATTTAGGACAGAGATGAGGGGGAATTTCTTCACTCAGAGAGTGGTGAACCTGTGGAACTCATTGCCACAGAGGGCAGTGTACGCCAGCTCATTAAATATATTTAAGAGGGAATTAGATATATTTCTACGGGCAAAAGGGGTTAAGGGTTACGGAGAGAAGGCGGGGACGGGATACTGAATTAAAGGATCAGCCATGATCTCATCGAATGGCGGAGCAGGCACGAAGGGCCGAATGGCCTACTCCTGCTCCTATCTTCTATGTATCTATGTATCTATGTAAAGCTCCCTCTACACTGTCCCATCAAACACTCCCAGGGCAGGTACAGCACGGGTTAGATACAGAGTAAAGCTCCCTCTACACTGTCCCATCAAACACTCCCAGGGCAGGTACAGCACGCGTTAGATACAGAGTAAAGCTCCCCCTACACTGTCCCATCAAACACTCCCAGGGCAGGTACAGCACGGGGTTAGATACAGAGTAAAGCTCCCTCTACACTGTCCCATCAAACACTCCCAGGGCAGGTACAGCAAAGGTTAGATACAGAGTAAAGCATACTCGATACTGTCCCATCAAACACTCCCAGGGCAGGTAAAGCGCGGGTTAGATACAGTGTAAAGCTCCCTCTACACTGTCCCATCAAACAATCCCGGGGCAGGTACAGCATGGGTTAGATACAGAGTAAAGCTCCCTCTACACTGTCACATCAAACACTCCCACGGCAGGTACAGCACGCTTTAGATACAGAGTGAAGCTCCCTCTACACTGTCCCATCAAACATTCCTGGGGCAGGTACAGCATGGGTTAGATACAGGGTAAATCTCCCTCTACACTGTCCCATCAAACACTCCCCGGGTAGGTACAGCACGGTTTAGATACAGAGTAAAGCTCCCTCGACACTGTCCCATCAAACACTCCCAGGGCAGGTACAGCACGGGTTAGATACAGAGTAAAGCTCCCTCTATACTGTCCCATCAAACACTCCCAGGGCAGCTACAGCACGGGTTAGATACAGAGTAAAGCTCCCTCTACACTGTCCCATCAAACACTCCCAGGGCATGTACAGCACGTGTTAGATACGGAGTAAATCTCCCTCTACACTGTCCCATCAAACACTCCCAGGGCAGGTACAGCACGGGTTAGATACAGAGTAAAGCTCCCTCTACACTGTCCCATCAAATCCTCCCAGGGCAGGCACAGCACGGGTTAGATACAGAGTAAAGCTCCCTCTACACTGTCCCATCAAACACTCCCAGGGCAGGTACAGCACGGGGTTAGGTACAGAGTAAAGATCTCTGTACACTGTCCCATCAAACACGCCCAGGGCAGGTACAGCACAGGTTAGATACAGAGCAAAGCATCCTCTATACCGTACCATCAAACTCTCCCAGGGCAGGTACAGCACGGGTTAGATGCAGGGTAATGCTCCCTCTACACTGTCCCATCAAACACTCCCAGGGCAGGTACAGCACGGGTTAGATACAGAGTAAAGCTCCCTCTGCACTGTCCCATCAAACACTCCCAGGGCAGGTACAGCACGGGTTAGATACAGAGTAAGGCTCCCTCTGCACTGTCCCATCAAACACTCCCAGGGCAGGTACAGCACGGGTTAGATACAGAGTAAAGCTCCCCCTACACTGTCCCATCGAACACTCCCAGGGCAGGTACAGCACAGGTTAGATACAGAGTAAAGCTCCCCCGACACTTTCCCATCAAACACTCCCAGGGCAGTTACAGCACGGGTTAGATACAGAGTAAAGCTCCCTCTATACTGTCCCATCAAACACTCCCAGGGCAGCTACAGCACGGGTTAGATACAGAGTAAAGCTACCTTTACACTGTCCCATCAAACACTCCCAGGGCAGGTACAGCACGTGTTAGATACGGAGTAAATCTCCCTCTACACTATCCCATCAAATCCTCCCAGGGCAGGTACAGCACGGGTTAGTTACAGAGTAAAGCTCCCTCTACACTGTCCCATCAAACACTCCCAGGGCAGGTACAGCACGGGATAGATACAGAGTAATGCTCCCTCTACACTGTCCCATCAAACACTCCCAGTGCAAGTACATCACGGGTTAGATACAGAGTAATGCTCCCTCTACACTGTCCCATCAAACACTCCCAGGGCAGGTACAGCACGGGTTAGATACTGAGTAAAGCTCCCTCTACACTGTCCCATCAAACGCTCCCAGGGCAGGTACAGCACGGGTTAGATACAGAGTAAAGCCCCCCATACACTGTTCCATCAAACACTCCCAGGGCAGGTGCAGCACGGGGTTAGGTACAGAGAAAAGCTCCCTGTACACTGTCCCATCAAACACTCCCAGGGCAGGTACAGCACAGGTTAGATACAGAGTAAAGCAACCTCTATAACGTACCATCAAACACTCCCAGGGCAGGTACAGCACGGAGTTAGATACAGAGTAAAGCTCCCTCTACACTGTCCCATCAAACACTCCCAGGGCAGGTACAGCACGTGTTAGATACAGAGTAAAGCTCCCCCTACACTTTCCCATCAAACACTCCCAGGGCAGGTACAGCACGTGGTTAGATACAGAGGAAAGCTCCCTCTACACTGTCCCATCAAACACTCCCAGGGCAGGTACAGCACAGGTTAGATACGAAGTAAATCTCCCTCTACATTTTCCCATCAAATCCTCCCAGGGCAGGTACAGCACGGGTTAGATACAGAGTAAAGCTCCCTCTACACTGTCCCATCAAACACTCCCAGAGCAGGTACAGCACGGGTTAGATACAGAGTTAAGCCAACTCTACACTGTCCCCATTAAACACTCGCAGGGCAGGTACAGCACGGGTTTGATACAGAGTATAGCTCCCTCTACACTGTCCCATCAAACAATCCCAGGGCAGGTACAGCACGGGGTTAGATACAGAGTAAAGCTCCCTCTGCACTGTCCCATCAAACACTCCCAGGGCAGGTACAGCACGGGGTTAGATACAGAGTAAAGCTCCCTCTACACTGTCCCATCAAACACTCCCAGGGCAAGTACAGCACGTGTTAGATACAAATAAAGCACCCTCTACACTGTCTCATCAAAAACTCCCAGGGCAGGTACAGCACGGGTTAGATACAGAGTAAAGCTCCCACTATACTGTCCCTTCAAACACTCCCAGGGCAGGTACAGCACGGGTTAGATACAGAGTAAATCTCCCTCTGCACTGTCCCATCAAACACTCCCAGGGCAGGTACAGCACGGGTTAGATACAGAGTAAAGCTCCCTCTACACTGTCCCATCAAACACTCCCAGGGCAGGTACAGCACGGGTTAGATACAGAGTAAATCTCCCTCTACACTGACCCATCAAACACTCCCAGGGCAGGTAAAGCACGGGTAAGATACAGAGTAAAGCTCCCTCTACACTATCCCATCAAACACTCCCAGAGCAGGTACAGCATGGGTTGGGTACAGAGTAAAGCTCCCACTACACTGTCCCCATCAAACACTCCCAGGGCAGGTACAGCACGGGTTAGATACAGAGTAATGCTCCATCTACACTGTCCCATCAAACACTCCCTGGGCAGGTACAGCACGGGTTAGATACAGAGTAAAGCTCCCCCTACACTGTCCCATCAAACACTCCCAGGGCAGGTACAGCACGGGGTTAGATACAGAGTAAAACTCCCTCTACACTGTCCCATCAAACACTCTCAGGGCAGGTACAGCACAGGTTAGATACAGAGTAAAGCAAACTCTGTACTGTCCCTTCAAACACTCCCAGAGCAGGTACAGCACGGGGTTAGATACAGAGTAAAGCTGCTCTACACTGTCCCATCAAACACTCCCAGGGCAGCTCCAGCACGGGTTAGATGCAGAGTAAAGCTCCCTCTACACTGTCCCATCAAACACTCCCAGGGCAGGTTCAGCACAGGTTAGATACAGAGTAAAGCTCCCTCTACACTGTCCCATCAAACACTCCCAGGGCAGGTACAGCACGGGTTAGATACAGAGTAAAGCTCCCTCTACACTGTCCCATCAAACACTCCCAGAGCAGGTACAGCACGGGTTAGATACAGAGTTAAGCCAACTCTACACTGTCCCCATTAAACACTCGCAGGGCAGGTACAGCACGGGTTTGATACAGAGTATAGCTCCCTCTACACTGTCCCATCAAGCAATCCCAGGGCAGGTACAGCACGGGGTTAGATACAGAGTAAAGCTCCCTCTGCACTGTCCCATCAAACACTCCCAGGGCAGGTACAGCACGGGGTTAGATACAGAGTAAAGCTCCCTCTACACTGTCCCATCAAACACTCCCAGGGCAAGTACAGCACGTGTTAGATACAAATAAAGCACCCTCTACACTGTCTCATCAAAAACTCCCAGGGCAGGTACAGCACGGGTTAGATACAGAGTAAAGCTCCCACTATACTGTCCCTTCAAACACTCCCAGGGCAGGTACAGCACGGGTTAGATACAGAGTAAATCTCCCTCTACACTATCCCATCAAATCCTCCCAGGGCAGGTACAGCACGGGTTAGTTACAGAGTAAAGCTCCCTCTACACTGTCCCATCAAACACTCCCAGGGCAGGTACAGCACGGGATAGATACAGAGTAATGCTCCCTCTACACTGTCCCATCAAACACTCCCAGTGCAAGTACATCACGGGTTAGATACAGAGTAATGCTCCCTCTACACTGTCCCATCAAACACTCCCAGGGCAGGTACAGCACGGGTTAGATACTGAGTAAAGCTCCCTCTACACTGTCCCATCAAACGCTCCCAGGGCAGGTACAGCACGGGTTAGATACAGAGTAAAGCCCCCCATACACTGTTCCATCAAACACTCCCAGGGCAGGTGCAGCACGGGGTTAGGTACAGAGAAAAGCTCCCTGTACACTGTCCCATCAAACACTCCCAGGGCAGGTACAGCACAGGTTAGATACAGAGTAAAGCAACCTCTATAACGTACCATCAAACACTCCCAGGGCAGGTACAGCACGGAGTTAGATACAGAGTAAAGCTCCCTCTACACTGTCCCATCAAACACTCCCAGGGCAGGTACAGCACGTGTTAGATACAGAGTAAAGCTCCCCCTACACTTTCCCATCAAACACTCCCAGGGCAGGTACAGCACGTGGTTAGATACAGAGGAAAGCTCCCTCTACACTGTCCCATCAAACACTCCCAGGGCAGGTACAGCACAGGTTAGATACGAAGTAAATCTCCCTCTACATTTTCCCATCAAATCCTCCCAGGGCAGGTACAGCACGGGTTAGATACAGAGTAAAGCTCCCTCTACACTGTCCCATCAAACACTCCCAGAGCAGGTACAGCACGGGTTAGATACAGAGTTAAGCCAACTCTACACTGTCCCCATTAAACACTCGCAGGGCAGGTACAGCACGGGTTTGATACAGAGTATAGCTCCCTCTACACTGTCCCATCAAACAATCCCAGGGCAGGTACAGCACGGGGTTAGATACAGAGTAAAGCTCCCTCTGCACTGTCCCATCAAACACTCCCAGGGCAGGTACAGCACGGGGTTAGATACAGAGTAAAGCTCCCTCTACACTGTCCCATCAAACACTCCCAGGGCAAGTACAGCACGTGTTAGATACAAATAAAGCACCCTCTACACTGTCTCATCAAAAACTCCCAGGGCAGGTACAGCACGGGTTAGATACAGAGTAAAGCTCCCACTATACTGTCCCTTCAAACACTCCCAGGGCAGGTACAGCACGGGTTAGATACAGAGTAAATCTCCCTCTGCACTGTCCCATCAAACACTCCCAGGGCAGGTACAGCACGGGTTAGATACAGAGTAAAGCTCCCTCTACACTGTCCCATCAAACACTCCCAGGGCAGGTACAGCACGGGTTAGATACAGAGTAAATCTCCCTCTACACTGACCCATCAAACACTCCCAGGGCAGGTAAAGCACGGGTAAGATACAGAGTAAAGCTCCCTCTACACTATCCCATCAAACACTCCCAGAGCAGGTACAGCATGGGTTGGGTACAGAGTAAAGCTCCCACTACACTGTCCCCATCAAACACTCCCAGGGCAGGTACAGCACGGGTTAGATACAGAGTAATGCTCCATCTACACTGTCCCATCAAACACTCCCTGGGCAGGTACAGCACGGGTTAGATACAGAGTAAAGCTCCCCCTACACTGTCCCATCAAACACTCCCAGGGCAGGTACAGCACGGGGTTAGATACAGAGTAAAACTCCCTCTACACTGTCCCATCAAACACTCTCAGGGCAGGTACAGCACAGGTTAGATACAGAGTAAAGCAAACTCTGTACTGTCCCTTCAAACACTCCCAGAGCAGGTACAGCACGGGGTTAGATACAGAGTAAAGCTGCTCTACACTGTCCCATCAAACACTCCCAGGGCAGCTCCAGCACGGGTTAGATGCAGAGTAAAGCTCCCTCTACACTGTCCCATCAAACACTCCCAGGGCAGGTTCAGCACAGGTTAGATACAGAGTAAAGCTCCCTCTACACTGTCCCATCAAACACTCCCAGGGCAGGTACAGCACGTGTTAGATACAGAGTAAAGCTCCCCCTACACTTTCCCATCAAACACTCCCAGGGCAGGTACAGCACGTGGTTAGATACAGAGGAAAGCTCCCTCTACACTGTCCCATCAAACACTCCCAGGGCAGGTACAGCACAGGTTAGATACGAAGTAAATCTCCCTCTACATTTTCCCATCAAATCCTCCCAGGGCAGGTACAGCACGGGTTAGATACAGAGTAAAGCTCCCTCTACACTGTCCCATCAAACACTCCCAGAGCAGGTACAGCACGGGTTAGATACAGAGTTAAGCCAACTCTACACTGTCCCCATTAAACACTCGCAGGGCAGGTACAGCACGGGTTTGATACAGAGTATAGCTCCCTCTACACTGTCCCATCAAACAATCCCAGGGCAGGTACAGCACGGGGTTAGATACAGAGTAAAGCTCCCTCTGCACTGTCCCATCAAACACTCCCAGGGCAGGTACAGCACGGGGTTAGATACAGAGTAAAGCTCCCTCTACACTGTCCCATCAAACACTCCCAGGGCAAGTACAGCACGTGTTAGATACAAATAAAGCACCCTCTACACTGTCTCATCAAAAACTCCCAGGGCAGGTACAGCACGGGTTAGATACAGAGTAAAGCTCCCACTATACTGTCCCTTCAAACACTCCCAGGGCAGGTACAGCACGGGTTAGATACAGAGTAAATCTCCCTCTGCACTGTCCCATCAAACACTCCCAGGGCAGGTACAGCACGGGTTAGATACAGAGTAAAGCTCCCTCTACACTGTCCCATCAAACACTCCCAGGGCAGGTACAGCACGGGTTAGATACAGAGTAAATCTCCCTCTACACTGACCCATCAAACACTCCCAGGGCAGGTAAAGCACGGGTAAGATACAGAGTAAAGCTCCCTCTACACTATCCCATCAAACACTCCCAGAGCAGGTACAGCATGGGTTGGGTACAGAGTAAAGCTCCCACTACACTGTCCCCATCAAACACTCCCAGGGCAGGTACAGCACGGGTTAGATACAGAGTAATGCTCCATCTACACTGTCCCATCAAACACTCCCTGGGCAGGTACAGCACGGGTTAGATACAGAGTAAAGCTCCCCCTACACTGTCCCATCAAACACTCCCAGGGCAGGTACAGCACGGGGTTAGATACAGAGTAAAACTCCCTCTACACTGTCCCATCAAACACTCTCAGGGCAGGTACAGCACAGGTTAGATACAGAGTAAAGCAAACTCTGTACTGTCCCTTCAAACACTCCCAGAGCAGGTACAGCACGGGGTTAGATACAGAGTAAAGCTGCTCTACACTGTCCCATCAAACACTCCCAGGGCAGCTCCAGCACGGGTTAGATGCAGAGTAAAGCTCCCTCTACACTGTCCCATCAAACACTCCCAGGGCAGGTTCAGCACAGGTTAGATACAGAGTAAAGCTCCCTCTACACTGTCCCATCAAACACTCCCAGGGCAGGTACAGCACGGGTTAGATACAGAGTAAAGCTCCCTCTACACTGTCCCATCAAACACTCCCAGAGCAGGTACAGCACGGGTTAGATACAGAGTTAAGCCAACTCTACACTGTCCCCATTAAACACTCGCAGGGCAGGTACAGCACGGGTTTGATACAGAGTATAGCTCCCTCTACACTGTCCCATCAAGCAATCCCAGGGCAGGTACAGCACGGGGTTAGATACAGAGTAAAGCTCCCTCTGCACTGTCCCATCAAACACTCCCAGGGCAGGTACAGCACGGGGTTAGATACAGAGTAAAGCTCCCTCTACACTGTCCCATCAAACACTCCCAGGGCAAGTACAGCACGTGTTAGATACAAATAAAGCACCCTCTACACTGTCTCATCAAAAACTCCCAGGGCAGGTACAGCACGGGTTAGATACAGAGTAAAGCTCCCACTATACTGTCCCTTCAAACACTCCCAGGGCAGGTACAGCACGGGTTAGATACAGAGTAAATCTCCCTCTGCACTGTCCCATCAAACACTCCCAGGGCAGGTACAGCACGGGTTAGATACAGAGTAAAGCTCCCTCTACACTGTCCCATCAAACACTCCCAGGGCAGGTACAGCACGGGTTAGATACAGAGTAAATCTCCCTCTACACTGACCCATCAAACACTCCCAGGGCAGGTAAAGCACGGGTAAGATACAGAGTAAAGCTCCCTCTACACTATCCCATCAAACACTCCCAGAGCAGGTACAGCATGGGTTGGGTACAGAGTAAAGCTCCCACTACACTGTCCCCATCAAACACTCCCAGGGCAGGTACAGCACGGGTTAGATACAGAGTAATGCTCCATCTACACTGTCCCATCAAACACTCCCTGGGCAGGTACAGCACGGGTTAGATACAGAGTAAAGCTCCCCCTACACTGTCCCATCAAACACTCCCAGGGCAGGTACAGCACGGGGTTAGATACAGAGTAAAACTCCCTCTACACTGTCCCATCAAACACTCTCAGGGCAGGTACAGCACAGGTTAGATACAGAGTAAAGCAAACTCTGTACTGTCCCTTCAAACACTCCCAGAGCAGGTACAGCACGGGGTTAGATACAGAGTAAAGCTGCTCTACACTGTCCCATCAAACACTCCCAGGGCAGCTCCAGCACGGGTTAGATGCAGAGTAAAGCTCCCTCTACACTGTCCCATCAAACACTCCCAGGGCAGGTTCAGCACAGGTTAGATACAGAGTAAAGCTCCCTCTACACTGTCCCATCAAACACTCCCAGGGCAGGTACAGCACGGGTTAGATACAGAGTAAATCTCCCTCTACACTGTCCCCATCAAACACTCCCAGGGCAGGTACAGCATGGGTTAGATACAGAGTAAAGCTCCCTCTACACTGTCCCATCAAACACTCCCAGGGCAGGTACAGCACGGGTTAGATACAGAGTAAAGCTCCCTCTACACTGTCCCATCAAACACTCCCAGGGCAGGTACAGCAAGGGTTAGATGCAGAGTAAAGCTTCCTCTACACTATCCCATCAAACACTCCCAGGGCAGGTACAGCACGGGTTAGATACAGAGTAAAGCTCCCTCTACACTGTCCCATCAAACACTCCCAGGGCAGGTACAGCATGGGTTAGACACAGAATAAAGCTGTCTCTACACTGTCCCATCAAACACTTCCAGGGCAGGTACAGCACGGGGTTAGATACAGAGTAAAGCTCCCTCTACACTGTCCCATCAAACAGTCCCAGGGCAGGTACAGCACAGGGTTAGATACAGAGTAAAGCTCCCTCTACACTGTCCCATCAAACACTCCCAGGGCAGGTACAGCACAGGGTTAGATACAGAGTAAAGCTCCCTCTACACTGTCCCATCAAACACTCCCAGGGCAGGTACAGCATGGGTTAGATACAGAATAAAGCTCTCTCTACACTGTCCCCTCAAACACTCACAGGGCAGGTACAGCACGGGTTAGATACAGAGTAAAGCTACCTCTCGTGTCCCATCAAACACTCACAAGCAGGTACATCATGGGAAAGATACAGAGTAAAGCTCCCTCTAGACTGTCCCATCAAACACTCCCAGGGCAGGTACAGCACGGGTTAGATACAGAGTAAAGCTCCCTCTGCACTGTCCCATCAAACACTCCCAGTGGAAGTACAGCACGGGTTAGATGCAGAGTAATGCTCCCTCTACACTGCCCCATCAAACACTCCCAGGGCAGGTACAGCACGGGTTCGATACAGAGTAAAGCAACCTCTATACCGTACCAACAAACACTCCCAGGGCAGGTACAGCACGGGTTAGATGCAGGGTTATGCTCCCTCTACACTGTCCCATCAAACACTCCCAGGGCAGGTACAGCACAGGTTAGGTACAGAGTAAAGCTCCCCCTGCACTTTCCCATCAAACACACCCAGGGCAGGTACAGCACATGGTTAGATAGAGAGTAAAGCTCCCTCTACACTGTCCCATCAAACACTCCCAGGGCAGGTACAACACTGGTAAGATACAGAGTAAAGCAACCTCTACACTGTCCCATCAAACACTCCCAGGGCAGGTACAGCACGGGTTAGATGCAGAGTAAAGCTCCCTCTACACTGTCCCATCAAACACTCCCAGGGCAGGTACAGCGCGGATTAGATAGAGTGTAAAGCTCCCTCTGCACTGTCCCATTAAACAATCCCGGGGCAGGTACAGCATGGGTTAGATGCAGAGTAAAGCTCCCTCTACACTGGCCCATCAAACACTCCCAGGGCAGGTACAGTACGGGTTAGATACAGAGTAAAGCTCCCTCTACACTGTCCCATCAAACACTCCCAGGGCAGGTACAGCACGAGTTAGTTACAGAGTAAAGCTCCCTCTACACTGTCCCATCAAACATTCCCGGGGCAGGTACAGCATGGATTGTATACAGAGTAAAGCTCCCTCTACACTGTCCCATCAAACACTCCCAGGGCAGGTACAGCACGGGTTAGATACAGAGTAAAGCTCCCTCTACACTGTCCCATCAAACACTCCCAGGGCAGGTACAGCACGGGTTAGATACAGAGTAATGCTCCCTCTACACTGTCCCATCAAACACTCCCAGGGCAGGTACAGCACAGGTTAGATACAGAGTAAAGCTCCCTCTACACTGTCCCATCAAACACTCCCAGGGCAGGTACAGCAGGAGTTAGATACAGAGTAAAGCTCCCTCTACACTGTCCCATCAAACACTCCCAGGGCAGGTACAGCACGGGTTAGATACAGAGTGAAGCTCCCTCTACACTGTCCCATCAAATACTCCCAGGGCAGGTACAGCACGGGTTAGATACAGAGTAAAGCTCCCTCTACACTATCCCATCAAACACTCCCAGGGCAGGTACAGCACGGGTTAGATACAGAGTAATGCTCCCTCTACACTGTCCCATCAAACACTCCCAGGGCAGGTACAGCACGGGGTTAGATACAGAGTAAAGCTCCCTCTACACTGTCCCATCAAACACTCCCAGGGCAGGTGCAGCATCCGTTAGATACAGTGTAAAGCTGCCCCTACACTGTCCCATCAAACACTCCCAGGGCAGGTACAGCACGGGGTTAAATACAGAGTAAAGCTCCCTCTACACTGTCCCATCAAACACTCCCAGGGCAGGTACAGCACGGGGTTAGATACAGAGTAAAGCTCCCTCTGCACTGTCCCATCAAACACTCCCAGGGCAGGTACAGCAAAGGTTAGATACAGAGTAAAGCAAACTCTATACTGTCCCATCAAACACTCCCAGGGGAGGTAAAGCGCGGGTTCGATACATTGTAAAGCTCCCTCTACACTGTCCCATCAAATAATCCCGGGGCAGGTACAGTATGGGTTAGATACAGAGTAAAGCTCCCTCTACACTGTCCCATCAAACACTCCCAGGGCAGGTACAGCACGGGTTAGATACAGAGTAAAGCTCCCTCTATACTGTCCCATCAAACACTCCCAGGGCAGCTACAGCACGGGTTAGATACAGAGTAAAGCTCCCTCTACACTGTCCCATCAAACACTCCCAGGGCAGATACAGCACGGGTTAGATACGGAGTAAATCTCCCTCTACACTGTCCCATCAAATCCTCCCAGGGCAGGTACAGCACGGGTTAGATACAGGGTATAACACCCACTACACTGTCCCATCAAACACTCCCAGGGAAGGTACAGCACGGGTTAGGTACAGAGTAAAGCTCCCTCTACACTGTCCCATCATACACTCCCAGGGCAGGTACAGCACGGGTTAGATACAGAGTAAAGCTCCCTCTACACTGTCCCATCAAACACTCCCAGAGCAGGTACAGCACGGGTTAGATGCACAGTAAAGCTCCCACTACACTGTCCCCATCAAACACTCCCAGGGCAGGTACAGCACGGGTTAGATACAGAGTAAAGCTCCCTCTACACTGTCCCATCCAACACTCCCAGGGCAGGTACAGCACGGGTTAGATACAGAGTAAAGCTCTTTCTACACTGTCCCATCAAACACTCCCGGGACAGGTACAGCACGGGTTAGATGTAGAGTAAAGCTCCCTCTACACTGTCCCATCAAACACTCCCAGGGCAGGTACAGCACGGGTTCGATACAGAGTAAAGCTCCGTTTACACTGTCCCATCAAACACTCCCAGGGCAGGTGCAGCACGGGTTAGATACAGATTAAAGCTCCCTCTACACTGTCCCCATCAAACACTCCCAGGGCAGGTACAGCACGGGTTAGATACAGAGTAAAGCTTCCTTTACACTGTCCCATCAAACACTCCCAGGGCAGGTACAGCACGGGTTAGATACAGATTAAAGCTCCCTCTACACTGTCCCCATCAAACACTCCCAGGGCAGGTACAGCACGGGTTAGATACAGAGTAAAGCTCCCTCTACACTGTCCCATCAAGCAGTCCCAGGGCAGGTACCGCACGGGTTAGATACAGAGTAAAGCTCCCTCTACACTGTCCCATCAAACACTCCCAGGGCAGGTACAGCACTGGGTTAGATACAGAGTAAAGCTCCCTCTACACTGTCCCATCAAACACTCCCAGGGCAGGTACAGCACGGGTTAGATACGAAGTAAATCTCCCTCTACACTGTCCCATCAAATCCTCCCAGGGCAGGTACAGCACGGGTTAGATACAGGGTATAACACCCACTACACTGTCCCATCAAACACTCCCAGGGAAGGTACAGCACGGGTTAGGTACAGAGTAAAACTCCCTCTAAGCTGTCCCATCATACACTCCCAGGGCAGGTACAGCACGGGTTAGATACAGAGTAAAGCTCCCTCTACACTGTCCCATCAAACACTCCCAGAGCAGGTACAGCACGGGTTAGATACACAGTAAAGCTCCCACTACACTGTCCCCATCAAACACTCCCAGGGCAGGTACAGCACGGGTTAGATACAGATTAAAGCTCCCTCTACACTGTCCCCATCAAACACTCCCAGGGCAGGTACAGCACGGGTTAGATACAGAGTAAAGCTTCCTTTACACTGTCCCATCAAACACTCCCAGGGCAGGTACAGCACGGGTTAGATACAGATTAAAGCTCCCTCTACACTGTCCCCATCAAACACTCCCAGGGCAGGTACAGCACGGGTTAGATACAGAGTAAAGCTCCCTCTACACTGTCCCATCAAGCAGTCCCAGGGCAGGTACAGCACGGGTTAGATACAGAGTAAAGCTCTCTCTACACTGTCCCATCAAACACTCCCAGGGCAGGCACAGCACGCGTTAGATACAGAGTAAAGCTCCCTCGCCCTGCCTCGTGGGTCCTGGGAGACCGGAGTACCTGTGGGTTGACGTCTGGCCCGAACCTCGGCGTTGGTTTTCATCTCAATAATTCCTAACCACAGCATAAGCATGGCGAGGGAGAGAAAGCCCAGCAATTTGATCAGGAGCCAGACCTGTTGGCCCAGCATCTCATCTCCAGGGTGCGGGCTGGTGGCAGCAAGCATGGGCTGGACAGGGAGGGAGAGGAAATGCCGCGCGCCTCTCAACTGGCTCGGCCTTCAGCCTGAGGGGACTGAGCTTTGGGCATTGTGACCTCGCCGTCACCCCCTCCTTGTGACACGGCCGGGGGGGGTCTGACACTGTCCAGTTCAACCCCCTCCTTGCACAATCATCCTTGTTACAGGCATCTTCACCTCGCACTGCCCCTAGTTCGGAGCCGGCTGGTTCAGTGCAGGCCAGGATCGAGCCTGGGCCTCTCCTGCTCTCTGTGTGTGTGGGTGGGTGGGTGGGGTCAGGTATGAAAGCTCCAATTGACTCCCCAGCCTCAACAGCCTTTTTGGGGGAGTGGGGGGAGAGTTCCAGATTGCCACCACCCTTTGTGTGAAGTAGTGCTTCCTGATGTCACCCCTGAAAGGCCTGGCTCTTGTTTTAAGGTTAGTGGACAGGGGAATGTCAGTCGATGTTATTTTTTGGTTGAAGTCCCACATAAGAGACTGTTAACTGAGGTAGAAGCCCACGGAACTGAGGGGAAATTATTGACCTGGTTAGGAAGTTGGCTGAGCGTCAGGAGGCAGAGAGTAAGGATGTGACTAGTGGTGTCTCGCAGGGGTTACCGAGAGGACTCATCAACAAGTCCTCCTAATTAAACCGGTTTAGCCCCAGTATCATTCTGGTGAATCTAGGTGTTGAATCCGTGATTCTTAAAGTATGATGTTTTCCAATAACTAGACGGAGGCTGTAACTTAACAATCAACAGGTGTTTACTGGAGGAGGGTAGTCTAAAGACTGACAGTACAGAGGCATGCTCAAGGCTTATATACAGGTGTGGTCACTGCCGGTACTACAGTATACAGGAGCTGTAAAAGTAGTTCTCTCTTAAAGGTACATACACTACAATTCCTCCCCTTTTAGATTAGCAGTACCCATAACATTCAAATAACAGTTAACACTTTAACATGCACATTAAACTGAAATAGTCCATTTATAGATTCAGTCTTTGGGGCGGCTTCCTGATCCTTTCTGGATAGCGCCTTTCCTGAGGTTCTTGTTCTTGGTGCGGAGGCGATTCTGACCCCCTTTCGTCGGTTAGTTCATCAGTTTCCGCTGCTACTGTTTCTGAAGTAGATGCTACCTGTACGTCGGGTTCATCCCCAGGTACGCGAGACATGGGGTTGACTCGTTCCTGTGACTCTAGGATCTGGTCGACGTGGCGCCTCACAATGTTCTCCCCAACGTCCACTGTGTACATTAGTGGGCCCTGTCGTGTGCATATCGTTCCTGGTTGCCACTTCTCTGTTTGATACTCACGGGCCAAGACTGGTTGCCCTACAATGAAGCTCCTTGTCGGCTTCTCATTGATGTGCTGGAATTGCTTATTCTCAACATCGCTTCGTACATTTGGTCTGAGCAAATCCAGACGAGATCTCAACCTTCGGTTAAAGAACATCATGGCTGGGCTCTGGTTGGTGACTGCATGTGACGCATTTCTGTAGGCTAACAGGAAATTGTCCACCTTATGCTGCAGTGGAATGTCATCATCCCACATGGCCCTTACTGCTTTCTTAAAGGTTTGTACGAAACTCTCAGCCAATCCATTTGTGGCTGGATGATACGGGGCAGATGTGTAATGCCTTACCCCATTCCTTTTCATGAATCTTCGAAACTCTTCGGACACAAACTGTGGTCCGTTATCAGAGCAAATCTGCTCTGGCAAGCCGTTCCTGGCAAATATGGTCCGTAGGACTGTAGGGGGTTTCTCTTGCTCGTTCTGGTCTCCTACCAGGCTTCGTGCAATAATTACCCTTGAGTGGTTCGACCCACTCTCCCCTACGGTTCTAGACCTTGGACTTAGGTGCAGGGAACTGTAGTGCAGAGAAAAACTCAATAGACCAGGTTGAATAGCACGAAATGGAGGCTTTTATTATAAATCAGTTTGCAGCATTATAAAATACATGTCATAAGCACAGATTAAAATAACTACAATCATGCACATATCTATAAACTTAACTCTATGGAAATGGGGAACACACAGCACGTTGTAAAAGGGGAAACACATTACGATTTCCCTTAACCCCCTCCCCTAGACCTAAACTAAGTTTCGACTTGAGGAACTCGGAATCATGCTCACCACTTTCAGATTCACAAAAAGGGGGTTCGCAGCCTTTTGGCACAGCTTTCCGTCGTCACGTGGATTTGGAAGCTTCTGGTGCAGTTTGTTTTTCTCTCAGGCGATGGAGCAGCAGATACAGTCTCGATGAGCGCTCGTCATGGCTGAATCCGTTACCGACGTGACTTTAAGAACTGGATGCCCATGGAAGACTCAATCACCGATGTGATGTTGCAGAACTGCACAGGGAAAGTTCCTGGTCGAATGGTATGTTGAGGCCCTGGAGGGCTAGGCCCGGAGTGTCCTTCTATCTCCGGCCTGGATCGTCGGTTTTCCTGAGGGTGTCTTCTCCTTCGGCCTGGGTCGTCGGTTTTCCTGAGGGTGTCTTCTCCTTCGGCCTGGGTCGTCGGTTTTCCTGAGGGTGTCTTCTCCTTCGGCCTGGGTCGTCGATGATCTCCTGACAACAGTACCCGGGTCACCCTCGTCGTCTTCCCGTCGTGGCCGAGCCTTGCCTGGCCGAACACCGACCACGCTGCCTTAACCGAAGAGTCCATCCCGAAACGTCCTGCTCGAATTCCGAAGCTACCGAGGTAGAAGAAGCGTCTTCCCGAAGCGTGAATCTGAAGCGAAGCGCCCTGATGGACTTTTCAATCCACAGTTATACCTTTTTGGGACAGTCTTATCTCCCGCCAAATCATAGTCCAGTCTATGTAATATTTTTGGCGGGCAGAAATCTCTGCAGGGGCGCTTTGTCTTACAACGCGAGCCGGTGATAGCTTAACTGGCCTTCCTGGCCGATAATGTCTTTTACTTTGTCACCGTAACTCGGTTCGTATATTGATCGGTCTGGAGATTGCCCTTGATGGCTGTTAAACGGTTTTTCCTTTGTACAGTAAATGGGTTTAAGTGTTCATTCAAATGTCCGCCCATTTCTTGATGGGCCCCATCCTGTTACCTGAAACTGTCCTGTACTTAGAATCCAATTAATATGTATGCTCAGTTCCCTGAGTTTCGGTTTCCCGATACTGACTTTCGCGGGCTTACTGTCCTCAATCCACAAGCCTGTCTGGCTTGCAGTAACACAAATCAAATGGTCCCAGAAACTGATCACGAGGTCCGGTGGCCATTTTGTATGCCCTTTTTTTATCACAGGTTTTTCTGTACAAGCTTCTTTTGGTCAATAAAACTGTCTTATTAACCCTGTTTTTTTGCGTGATTAAATTACTGAAAATTTTGAATCTTACAGGACTGCAATAGTTTTCTCCGTGGTGGTGGAGGTCATTTTGATGACCTCAGGCCATTTCGAGTGCGCATCCACGGCTATTAGAAACATTGAGTCCATGAATGGACCAGCAAAATCAATATGCACCCGTTGCCATGGAGAGGAGGGTCACTCCCATGGGTCTAGAGGGACATGTGGTGGTGCATTTTGGACCTTCTGGCATCCTGAGCAGCTCTTTGTCAGGTCCTCGATTTGCTGATCGATCCCCGGCCACCACACATAAGCCCTAGCAAGGCTTTTCATTTTCACCCCTCCCAGATGGCCTTCGTGAAGCTCATTGAGCACTCTCTCCCTTAACTTGGGTGGAATTACCACTCGGGATCCACACATCAAGGTCCCCTGGCATACTGACAGCTGTTCTCTTCTGGATGAGAATGTGTTGGCCATCCCTTCATCGTCAAGTCATATACCTGAGACAGTGTCGGGTCTCCTTCTCTATATCAGCGTTAGTTACTGGCAAGCGTTCAATTATAGTCAAATGAAATATTTCGACAGGGTCCACTGCTGGTGCTTCCTCCGCAGTAGGCAGTGGCAGGCGTGATAGCCCATCAGCTTTTCCATGCTGTTTCGTGCCCTTATACTCGATTTCATATTGGTTCGCCCCTAGAAAAAGCGACCATCTTTGTAGCCATTGCGCAGTCATCACCGGCACGCCCTTCTTTGGATTAAAGATGGAGACAAGTGGTTGGTGGTCTGTCAGCAAGGTGAACTTCTGCCCGTGCAGATAGTGGTTGAACTTTTTCACTCCCCACACTAGGCTGAGGGCCTCCCTGTCAATCTGGGTGGAGTTACGCTCAGCTGAGGTTAGTGACCGAGACGCAAAGGCTACAGGCCTCTCCGAGCCGTCCGGGAATTTGTGCGACAGCACCGCTCCAATGCCATAGGGTGATGCATCACACGCCAACCAAATTGGTAGTGCTGGGTTGGAATGAGCCAACACCTCTTTTGATGTGATCAATTCTTTGCACTTCTGGAAAGCTCGTTTACATTCGTCATTCCACTTCCATGGCACACCCGTTTGCAGTAGGGTGTTCAGTGGGTGTAGTACTGTAGACAAATTCGGCAAGAACTTATGGTAGTTGTAGTGTATGTACCTTTAAGGGGAGAACTACTTTTTACAGCTCCTGTATACTGTAGTACCGGCAGTGACCACACCTGTATATAAACCCTGAGTAGGGATCTGTATGTTTTGTTTTAAAGTAACCCTCATCCACTAAATACCTGTTGATTGTTCCTGCAGTCTCGTGTCTAGTTATTGAAGGACACCCTACATCAAAAATACACGGATCTAACATTGGCGACGAGGCAGATTCGAACCTACCTGCAACTCTGCATTACCTCCCAGGGATTCGCTCCTGGA
The DNA here is from genome assembly GCF_052327205.1 of Somniosus microcephalus. Taxonomy (NCBI): domain Eukaryota; kingdom Metazoa; phylum Chordata; class Chondrichthyes; order Squaliformes; family Somniosidae; genus Somniosus; species Somniosus microcephalus. The sequence continues at coordinate 59,200,471 of NW_028225181.1, forward strand.
GAACAGTGGAAGAAAGTTGAGGCCAGAAGCACGGGCGTCGACCACGAGCAACCGCCCAGTCATCCAGCAGAGATTGAGCATCGCAGGGGAGGCTGTTGAGAGCTGGGCTTGGTTCTCCAGTCACGGTGGTCCAACGAAACGGGCTGGCAACAGGTACGGCGCAGACCTGCAGTCTCGTGTCTAGGGGGAGGGGGAGGGTGAACAGCCAGTGGTCGTGGTCCACATTGGTACCAACGACATAGGTAAAAAGAGGGATGAGGTCCTGCAGCAAGAATTTAGGGAGCTAGGTGAAGGATTAAGGAGCAGCACCTCAAGGGTTGTAATCTCTGGATTACTCCCGGTGCCACGTGCTAGTAAGTATAGGAATAGGAAGATAGAACAGATGAATGCGTGGCTAAAGGGATGGTGCAGGAGGGAGGGCTTTAGTTTCCTGGATCACTGGGTCTGCTTCTGGAAAAGGTGGGACTTGTACAAGTCGGACGGTTTACACCTGAACCAGAGGGGGACCAATATCCTTGCGGGGAGGTTTGCTAGCACTGCTGGGGGGGGTTTAAACTAACTTGGCAGGGGGATGGGGTACAGAGTGGAGCTATAGTAGGGGGTGATTTACAGCCAAATACAGAGGGAAAAACAAGTCAGCTGGGAAGGCAGAGCAAATATGTGAAGGCAAAAGAGAATATGGCAGGGCTGGAAGGCATTTATTTTAATGCAAGGAGTCTTGCAAATAAGGTGGATGAACTGAAGTTGTTGTTGAACACATGGGAGTACGATATTGTTGCTATCACGGAGACATGGTTGAGGGAGGGTCAGGACTGGCAGCTCAAGATTCCGGGGTATAGAATCTTCAGGCGAGACAGAGGGGGGTGTAAAAGGGGAGGGGGTGTTGCAATATTAATTAAGGAGTCAATTACTGCTGTAAGGAGGGATGATATATTAGCGGGTTCCTCTAATGAGGCCATATGGGTAGAACTTAAAAACAAAAAGGGGGCAAGCACTTTGCTGGGAGTGTACTATAGGCCCCCAAACAGTCAGGGGGAGATAGAGGAACAGATATGTAGGCAAATCTCAGAAAAGTGCGAAAATAATAGGGTAATAATAGTGGGGGATTTCAACTTCCCCAATATAAATTGGGATAGTCAGAGTGTGAAAGGCTTAGAGGGTGCAGAATTCTTAAAGTGCATCCAGGAGAGCTTTTTGAGCCAACATGTAGAAAGTCCTACAAGAGAGGGGGCGGTACTGGACCTACTTCTAGGGAATGTAGCCGGGCAAGTGGTGGAAGTGTCAGTAGGAGAGCATTTTGGCGACAGTGACCATAATTCGGTGAGATTTAAGGTGGTCATGGAAAAGGACAAAGACGGCCCGGAAATAAGTGTTCTAAATTGGGGGAAGGCCGATTTTAATATGATAAGGCAGGATCTGGCCAAAGTGGACTGGGAGCAGCTACTTATAGGAAAATCCACATCAAAACAGTGGGAGACTTTCAGAAGGGAAATAGAGAGAGTACAACGCCAACATGTTCCTGTAAAGGTCAAGGGTGGGACCAACAAGCAAAGGGAACCTTGGATGACAAGGGATATACAAAAATGCATTAGGAATAAAAGGGGGGCTTTTGGCAGTTACAAAAGACTAAAGACGGAAGAAGCCCTAGAGGAGTATAAAAAGTGCAGGGGCGTACTTAAAAAAGAAATTAGGAGGGCGAGGAGGGGCCATGAAATAACACTGGCGAGCAAAATAAAGGAAAATCCTAAGATGTTTTATAAGTATATTAAGGGCAAGAGGATAACCAGGGAAAGGGTAGGGCCCATTAGGGACCAAAGTGGCAATCTGTGTGTAGAGCCAGATGAGGTAGGCGGGGTTTTAAATGAATTTTTTGCATCTGTGTTCACTATGGAGAAAGACGATGCAGACATAGAAATCGGGCAAGGGGGCTGTGACATACTTGAACATATTAGCATCGAGAGGGAGGAGGTGCTAGCGGTTTTAGCAGGCCAAAAAGTGGATAAATCCCCAGGCCCGAACGAGATGTATCCCAGGCTGCTGTGGGAGGCAAAGGAGGAGATTGCAGGGGCTCTGACACTAATTTTCAGAACCTCTCTGGCCACAGGGGATGTACCAGAGGACTGGAGAACAGCTAACGTAGTATCATTATTCAAGAAGGGTAGCAGGGATAAACCAGGGAATTACAGGCCAGTGAGCCTAACTTCTGTGGTAGGGAAATTATTGGAAAAAATTCTGAGGGACAAAATTAGTCTCCACTTGGAGAGGCAAGGATTAATCGGGGATAGTCAGCATGGCTTTGTCAAGGGTAAATCATGTCTGACAAATCTGATTGAATTTTTTGAGGGGGTGACTAGGGGGGTGGATGAGGGAAATGCTGTGGATGTGGTTTACATGGACTTCAGTAAAGCTTTTGACAAAGTCCCACATAGGAGACTGGTCAAGAAGGTAAGAGCCCATGGGATCCAGGGTGCCTTGGCGCGTTGGATCCTAAACTGGCTGAGTGGCAGGAGGCAGAGGGTGATGGTCGAAGGTTGCTTTTGTGACTGGAAGCCTGTGTCCAGTGGGGTACCTCAGGGATCGGTGCTGGGTCCCTTGTTGTTTGTGATCTACATAAATGATTTGGATGAGAATGTAAAAGGTATGATCAGTAAGTTCGCAGATGACACGAAAATTGGTGGGGTGGTAAATTGCGAGGAGGAAAGCCTCAGGCTACAGGACGATATAAACGGGTTGGTCAGATGGGCGGAAAAGTGGCAAATGGAATTTAACCCTGAAAAGTGCGAGGTGATGCATTTTGGACGGACAAATAAGGCAAGGGAATACACAATGAGTGGTAGGACCCTAGGAAGTACAGAGGGTCAGAGGGACCTTGGTGTACATGTACATAGATCCCTGAAGGCAGCGGAACAGGTAGATAAGGTGGTTAAAAAGGCATATGGGATACTTGCCTTCATTAGCCGAGGCATAGAATATAAGAGCAGGGAGGTTATGATGGAGCTGTACAAAATGCTGGTGAGGCCACAGCTGGAGTACTGTGTGCAGTTCTGGTCGCCTCACTATAGGAAGGATGTGATTGCTTTGGAGAGGGTGCAGAGAAGATTCACCAGGATGTTACCTGGGATGGAGTGCCTCAGCTATGAAGAGAGGCTGGACAGGCTGGGGTTGTTTTCCTTGGAGCAAAGAAGGCTGAGGGGGGACCTGATTGAGGTGTACAAAATGATGAGCGGCATAGATAGGGTAGATAAAGAGGAACTTTTCCCCTTAGTAGGGGGGTCAATAACAAGGGGGCATAGATTCAGGGTAAGGGGCAGGAGATTTAGAGGGGATTTGAGGAGGAACTTCTTCACCCAGAGGGTGGTTGGAATGTGGAACTCAATGCCTGAAAGGGTGGTAGAGGCAGGAACCCTCACAACATTCAAGAAGCATTTGGATGAGCACTTGAAATGCCATTGCATACAAGGCTATGGACCAAATGCTGGAAAATGGGATTAGACTGGACAGGGATGGATGGGCGGCGCAGACACGATGGGCCGAAGGGCCTCTTTCTGTGCTGTAAAACTCTATGACCCTTCCCAGACAGTGGCGGCTAGAGCTGACCGACGGCACAGAAAAGGCCGAGCAGCGTCGAGGGGAGAAGAGAGAGGGTAGAGCGCACAGGGCGCAGCCGGTGTACAGGACTGAGCGGCGTCAATGGGAGAAGAGAGAGGGTAGAGCGCACAGGGCGCAGCCGGTGTACAGGACCGAGCGGCGTCAATGGGAGAAGAGAGAGGGTAGAGCGCACAGGGCGCAGCCGGTGTACAGGACCGAGCGGCGTCGACGGGAGAAGAGAGAGAGGCGCGAAAGGAAACGTGCAGAGCGCAGCCGGTGTTCAAGGGACGAGCAGCGTCAGCAGGGAAGAAAGGGAAACGCGCAGAGCACAGCTGGTGTTCAAGGGCCGAGCAGTCGCAGCAGAGAAGAAGGGAGAGCGCGGGAAACGCCATTTTGAGCCGCAGCGGAGAAGAATGGAGAGCGCGGGAAAACGCCATTTTGAGCCGCAGCGGAGAAGAGGGGAGAGCGCGGGAAAATGCCATTTTGAGCCTGTCTAACCACACCCAGGGATGCCGAAGAGTGGCAGTATCACAGCGTTCGACAATGAAGTCGAAGATTGGATGACATATGTCGAACGCATAGAAGTGTACTGCAAGGCGAATGAAGTGCCAGATGAGAGGAAAGCGCTGGTATTGTGGAATTCCATTGTAGGGGGTTTCTCTTGCTCGTTCTGGTCTCCTGCCAGGCTTTGTGCAATAATTACCCTTGAGTGGTTCGACCCACTCTTCCCTACGGTTCTAGACCTTGGACTTAGATGCAGAGAACTGTAGTGCAGAGAAAGGACTCAATAGACCAGGTTGAATAGCACGAAATGGATGCTTTTATTTTTAAACAGTTTGAAGCATTACAAAATACATGTCATAGGCACAGATTAAAGTAACTACAATCATGCACAAATTTATGAACTTGACTCTATGGAAATGGGGAACACACGGCACATCGTAAAAGGGAAAACACATTACGATTACCCTTAACTCCCTCCCCTAATACCGAAACTAAGTTTCAACTTGAGGAACTCGGGATCATGCTCACCACTATCAGAATCGCAAAAAGGAGGGGTTCGCAGCCTTTCTGGCACAGCTTTCCGTCGTCACGTGGATTTGGAAACTTCTGGCGCAGCTTGTTTTTCTCTCTCTCTCTCAGGCGATGAGGCAGTGGACACAGCCTCGGTGAGCGCTCGTCATGGCTGAAATCCACCAAGTCTGTTGTGGATTTGGGTTCATGGAACAGAACAACACCTCAATGGAATGTTGAGGCACAGAAGAGCTAGGCCCGGAATGTCCTTTCTCTCCGGCCTGGATCGTCGGTTTTCCTGAGGGTGTCTTCATCTTCGGCCTGGGTCGTCGATGATCTCCCGACAACGGTACCCGGGCCACCCTCGTCGCCTTCTCGTCGCGGCCGAGCCTTGTCTGGCTGAACACCGACCACGTTGTCCCTTCCGAAATGTCCGTCCGAAACTTCCTGATCGAATCCCAAAGCTACCGAGGTAGAAGAGGCCCTGATGGACTTTTCAAAATCCATATTTATACCCTTTTTGGGCCAGCCTTATCTCCCGCCAGATCATAGTCCAGTCTTTGTAATATTTTGGCGGGCAGAAATCTCTGCAGGGGCGCTTTGTCTTGTAACGGGAGCCGGTGATAACTTAACTGGCCTTCCTGGCCGATAATGTCCTTTAATGTCTTTTACATTGTCACCGTGACTCGGTTCGCATATTGATCGGTCTGGAGATTTCCCTTGATGGCTGTTAAACGGTTTTTCCTTTGTACATTAAATGGGTTTAAGTGTTCATGCATTGTCCGCCCATATATTGATGGGCCCCATCCTGTTTGCCTGAAACTGTCTTGTACTTATAATCCATTGAATATGTATGCTGTTTCCCTGAGTTTCGGTTTCCCGATACTGGCTTTCGCGGGCTTACTGTCTTCAATCCACAAGCCTGTCTGGCTTGCAGTAACACAAATCAAATGGTCCAGAAACTGATCATGAGGCCCGGTGGCCATTTTGTATGCCCTTTTATCAAAGGTTTTTCTGTGCAAGCTTACTTTGGTCAATAAACTGTCTTATTTTATCCTGTTTTCTTGCGTGATTATTGCTGAAAATTTCGAATCTTACAGGCCCCCCTGTGATACTGATAGCTTGCTAGAGGTATCAATGATCCTTGGTGAGCAAATTTTCCCTGATTCCCCACATCCAAACATTCCTGGCACTTAACTATCTATGACCCTCACGACACATGCAGTTCCCATTTCCGAAAAAACCGAAAATTACCTTGTGCACATTTGGACAATCATAGGCAGTACTTCTTAAACTATAACACATTCATCTGTCAGATGTGCAGGGGTTGATACCCTCTTGCACCACCTGCATACACCTTTTATTAATCCAAAAACTTAACAACGACTAATAACATAACAATATTCATACACTTAAAAAAAAAACGCGCAAATGGCCAAAGTCTAAAAATGGAGGGTCGCCTAACTTTCAATACTAGCAGCTAAAAGTGGGGTGTCTTCTTCCCCCATTCGCACACAGCGTTATCTCCATTCTCCTGTGTTCTCGTGCCTCTGGAGGCGTTTGCCTCTCTTGCAATGCACGAACAGCAAAAATATCACAATTAAAACCTGACACACTACTAGGATGTGGGATGCTATTCTAATCCAGGCTGGGATCTCTATGTTAGTGAACAAGTCCCACCATGGTGGGATGACTATGTCCAATATGTCTTTTCCTATCTCTAAAGTCTTCTGCTCCAGTGTGTAAAAATGTTTCTGTGAAACTATAACGGCTTTTAAAATCTTGGTGAGGTGTTCGGGAAGAGGGGGAATGACATAACCAAAATGCGCGACGAATCGTTGCAAGTCCGTGAAATTCTCTTTTACAGTGAGGTGAACGGTGGAGGGTGCAGGAATGGGGACAATACGTTATTGTGCCACTTGAACCTCGGCCCTGGGTTTGAAACAGAAACTGCTATCACTGATCGAACACCACTCGTGCTGTCCGTAGCGGTAGTGAGGCGCTGCGGTGGTGACGCAATATGTCCCACCCCCGATATATGCTACCTGCGGGGGCACATGGTCCTCTGCCATTGCCTCCATGGTGCAATTTATCGGCTTCGCGCTTGCGGTTCTGAACCCGCACTGTGGTTTCAAAAAGGCATTCAAGTGCTGGGGACACAGGATGATGTGTGCTCCCCGGCTCCGACACCCCGAGAGGTCGGTGCCTGTCATCGTACGCTCCCATTGATGACGTAAGGTGGGACCACTGTGTAATGAATGTGCGCGCCCCCCTGAATGACTCCAATGTTCTCTGCCCTGTATACCAGGGCGGGCTTTGCTGCGGGACCCAACACCGGCATTCTTACCACTATTCCCATGATAGTATGATTCAAACGTCCGCAGTCCACTGGGACTGGGTACGCTTCTGCAGCTAGTCTGAGCTGGCACGGGCTTAATGCATTCTCAAAAGGGTGGAGCGCTTGCAAGTGCTTGTTGCTGATCCAGGACGGGACCAAACCCTGTTTTAAATCCTCAAGATTACTGCGGCCCTCGCCCAGTAACCACGCCCCGTATAGCACACAGACCTCGTTTTGCGCAGCTTGATCGGACGCATTCCGATCCTCCTTAATGAGCGCATTTACCGTTCTCGCGTGTTTCTCCAGCTCAGCTATTATTTCCTTAAAGTGTAGTGTCATGGCCTGGTCTTCATGTAACTCAGAACCCACTACCTTATTTTCGTCTGTCAGTATGTTCCTTAACTGGGCTTTTAAACCGTTGATCTGTGTCTGCAGCTCCACGTTATCTAGAGCATTGACGACAGATGTCCAGGTATTAAAATCAGTGAATATGTCATTTACTGTACCCCTTCTTTGCCTCCCGACTCGATCCAAAACTTCCGGTGGTGTGGTGTATAATTTGTCTTTGTCGATGTCGGCAAAGTCAAACTCGTAAAACTGTCTAAACATTCGGGTTAACAGGACGTGGTATAATTGTTCCGTTTCTTTGGTACACCACTCCGGCAATCGTACTTCAGTGCGGTTTAAAATCACTGAGGCTACCACGTAGTGCACCCCTTGGTACAGCACCTGACCGGTGGGTACCAATACTAAACCGTTCCCGGGTCCCTTGGTGGTGGTGGGGCACCCTTCTTTCTGGGCTAGTGCTACCGGAAGCGTGGGCAGGGGCTTGCATGGGCGGGTGATGAGTTCAGTGGCATTTACCGGAATAGGGGAGTATGGGGCTCCGCACGCCCGAGTGCTGACATCCCATCTCATCCCCTTTCCTTCATCCTGCCACTGCCTCTGGAAGAAGATGCTTACGCCCTTGGGGCAAACGCGTTTTGAACCCCACATACAGACATATATTCCTTCATCTGGTTCCCACCATTTGTCCCAACACACACGTAATTGTCCGTGAGTCCCCGTAATAGTCCGATGGGTATTATTACCCAGGCGCTCCCACTCGACCGTAGAATTCTTCATGTCCTTTCCCAGCTTTTGCAGCCACCACCATCGCCTTAGTGGTACGTTCCCATTACACACCAGACAGATCCTCTTTCCCATGGTAACGCTGACTCTGGGTGCAAGGATCCTCACCCGAGGGCACGTTAACGAAGTCTCTTGGTAGGCAAAACTGAAATTGCTGGAGTATTCCGTAGAATTCGTCCCCAGCCAACCTGGCCATCTCCCCTGGTGGAAGTAGGTGGCGGTTTCCTCAACCTCTCGCTCCCCTGTCCCATCCGTCGTGATGGGGGCCGTGTCCCCGGAGCACCCGAAGATGATGACGTCCTTGGTGCGGCCCCGGTAGGCCCACCCGCACCCGATCACTACGAACACGATGAGAATCTTTTTCATCATATCCCAGGTTTCTGTAACCAATAAAATGAGTAGCCAGGCTCCCAATAGGTGCTGGCCTAATTAAATGGACGCGCGGGTTCCTGGACCCCGCTTCCAAACAAGCACACATACCGGGCAGACTTCAAAATCGTACCCTTAACATTTCTTAACACCGTAAACTTTATATTCCTTAAACTATCATCATAATTACCTAACTTAACTTATGTACAGTGCCGCCCTCTGCCGGGCGGCCTACTGAATTCCTGTGAGGGCTGCAGCGTGTCGCACCCTGTGGTGGGGCTGCACTGACCTTCGGCTTTGATCCCCCGCAGCCTGTCGCTGTTGAACGGGAACCATGCCTTTCTGGGGCTGCTCTAGACCGAGGTTGGGAAGGATAGGGAGAATCTGGCCAAAACCTTCTGGGCTGGGGCACTCGAGTCAGCCTACGAGGGGCTGCTTTGGGTGAGGCTCCCGGGGCTGATGGACCGGGGGTTGGGACTGTCACCGTCACAGCCTGTGGTTCCACCACAGCTGCCGGCTCCAGCTCCCTTCCCTCTGGCTCCGCCCCCCCGGGGCCGGGATTTGTGGCTTCCGACTCCACCTCACCTGTCCCTACAGGTAGTGAGTCTCTGCCCCCATTCCCTACCTCCCCCAAGCTTGAGTCGAGGGCGGGATCGTCGTCCTCTGACTCTTCCTCCTCCGTGATTGGGTCTAAGGCGTGGTCGAGCTGTTCGGGCTCTTCCTCGTCCGAATCCCAAATTAAAGGGGAGACCTCCCACTCCGATGGGGTGGCCCCTCCCTTCATGCAGGCTACTGTTCCAGCCTGTGTGGTCTGTGACTCTGTTACAGGCTGAGGATTTCTGTTCTCAGACCTGGTCCCTGTTGTTGGCCCTTGTGCACCCGATTTAAACAGTTTACACTGGTTAATGTGAAACCATTTGGTACGTCGGGGCACCTTCCCTGCATAAACCATGGGGCTGGCCTTGTCTACAATGCTGTAAGGCCCCATGTACAATGGTTCAAAACTCCCTACCCTGGCATAGTTTCGAACCAGGACCTGGTCTCCGACTACCCACTCTTGTTGCTTACGAGGTTCCAGTAACAGTCGGTTTCCCTGATGCTGTCTTCCCATGTTCCCAGCCGCCTGCCCATAAATCTGTTTCAGGCGCTCCAAAAGGGTTTGGACGAATTTGTCTCGCTTCACCTCTCGGAGCTAGCCCTCAGTGAGCACCGGGGCTAGTACATGGGTGGGTGTTCACATGATCCTTCCAGTCATTAATTCGTGCGGGGAATACCCCGTACTTTTGTACTGGCTGGCCCGGATCCCCATGAGGACTAAAGGCAGGACCTCCGCCCATTTCTGGGGCGAGCCCATTGTCTCTTTCCTCAGCTTTTCCTTGAGGGTCCGATTCATGCGTTCAACAATCCCGGATGACTGGGGATTGTATGCTACGTGCCACTTCCCCTCAATGCCCAAGAGCATGAGGGCATTCTGCATTACTTGACCGGTGAACTGACTCCCTTGGTCAGACTCTACAAAACGGGGAAGTCCCCACGGTGAGAACACTTCCCGAATCAGGATCTTAGCAGTGCCCAGTGCCGTAGCTGTTCTGCACGGGAAGGCTTCTACCCATTTGGTGAACACATCTACCAGGATAAGGCAGTACTTATATCCTCCCTGGGCGGCGGGCAGGGGCCCTATGTAGTCGACCTGAATCGACTGCCATGGTCCCTCTACCCTCCTGATGTGCCCCATGGGCACCTTCCTTTTGTGGGGGTCTGGGTTGTTTGCAGCGCACACAAGACAGCTTGTGCAGAACTCGCAGACATCGTCCCGAAGTCCCGGCCACCATCCCGCCTGCTCTACCCATTGCCAGGTAACCTCAGGCCCGGGGTGTCCCACCCCTGGACCCTCGTGGGCCAGTTGCAGGAATTCCCTCTGGTGCTGCTGCGGCACAACCCACTGCTCCTCTCGGAACAGCATGCCTTCTTTGACTGAGAGGGCTGCCGTACTGTACGGACCCTCTACCTGCTTGCCTTCTGTGATGGCTTTTAGGACTGTTTTTAGGGCGGGATCCAGGGTTGGACGGTCTTTAGGTCTGGGGGCGGTGTCACCCCTGTGTTCCCTGGAGTTCCCTCCCTGCCTTGGATCACCGCCATGGGTCCGGGTCCATAGGGATCCCAGAGAATGCCGTTGCGGGCCCCCTCCCTGGCTAGTGCATCCGCCTGCTGGTTGCCCTGACTGCGGGGTTCTGTGGTGGAATGAGCCTTCACCTTATGGATGAACACTTCCCCTTCCTCCCCCACAGCTGCCAGGATCTTTTCCAGCAAAGGCTTAACTGTTAAAGGCCGCCCGTCCGCGGAGGTATATCCGCGGCGGGACCAGATGGCAAGGTACTCCGTACACGAATTGCACGTGAACATGCTGTCTGAGCAAATCATGTATGGGGTTGGGAAAATCTCGGGGTGGGTAACCACGTACGCCACCGCGGACAGTTCAGCCTGCTGTGCGCTCATAGTGCTGGGGAGCTTAATTGCCAGGGCAATGTTTGCCGCAGGGTCATAAACTCCACACCCTGTGAGTTGTTCACCAGCAGATACCGTGCTGGAACCGTCTACGTAGATTTCGCGGCCTGCGGGGTGTATCCCGGCCCGTAAACCTATGTTGACCTCCCATACCCCTTCTACGGAACACCGATGGGCTGTTCCGGGATATACCATGTTGGCTGCGAGCTTTGGCTCGCAGAGGCCTTTAACTTTGAGATCCATCTGGGAAAGGAGGAGGGTCCAGCGCGCCATCCGAGCGCTGCTTACGGTCCCATCCTTAATCCTTCCATCCAGAAGCATCTTTGTGGGGGTGTGATGGGTGAGGAGCGTAATGGGAGAGGTTCCTGTGAAGATCACTGATCTGTTCACAGCCCAATGCGTGGCCAGGAGATGCCGTTCGCAATTGGAGAAACTCCTCTCTACATCCGTGAGCACCCTGGAGGAATAAACTACTGGTCTCAGCTTGCCGTGCCATTCCTGGAGCAGCACGGCGCTCAGGCTGTCCCCACTAGCGGCTACCTCCAGGAAAACTCCCCTCCCCCATCTATGGCCCCTAGGGCTGGCGCGGTCTGCAGATCTCTTTTCAACTTCTCAAATGCTGCCTGGCACCCCTCATCCCAAGACCACTCGATTCCCTTGTGTAAGAGTCGGAGTAGCGGGGCTGCTGTGGCAGCATAGTCCTCGATGAAATTTCTGCAGTACCCGGTCAATCCCAAAAAGGACCTTACACCTGTTACTGTGTTGGGGATCGGCAGATCTTGTATTGATTCCCTTCGGGCCTTATCTATGGCTCTTTCTCCAGCGTGGATGGCCAGACCCAGGAATTTGACTTCCTGCTGGCCGATCTGTGCTTTCTTTGGGTTCACTTTGAAACCCTTCCTTTCTAACAGCTCCAATAATTCGGCTAATAGTGGGCCGTGCTCCTCCCTTGTGTCCGTGAACAGGAGTAAGTCGTCCACATACTGTACTATCTGGTTGGGCTGGCTAAATTCTTTTAAACTCCCCACTATGCATTGATGGAAAATGCTGGGGCTGTTGTGAAAACCCTGTGGCAAGCAGTTCCAAGTGTACTGTTGCCCTTTGAAAGTAAAAGCAAACTTGTACTGATCCTCCCGCCGCAGCGGAATGGACCAAAAATCATTTGAGATATCCAGCACTGTGAACATGGTCGCCGATGCTGGAATACTCCCTATTAGGTCTGCAACTGCTGCTACCGTGGGCGCGCAGGCTGGGATGTTACTATTGAGGACTCTGTAGTCCACCGTGGCTCTCCACAAATTGTCCGGCTTCTTTACCGGCCATAAGGGGGAGTTCACGTGACTGGCTATTGGTCTCAATACGCCCTGCTGCACCAATGAAGATATTGCGGTCTCCATGTCGGGTTCTGCCTCCTTGGGGAAGTTATACTGCTTTTGGGGTCGGGTCATGGGGTCCCCGTCTACGCTGACTTCAAACCCAGTGACTCTCCCACAGTCATGCTTGTGGGTGGCAAACGCGGTCAGATTTTCCGGCACACATGCCTGCAAGTCCGTTGGGATGTTCGCTATCATGAGCTCGAGATTGTACCCTCCTGACGGCTTCATGGTGCACAGGGCCCCCTTTTCTTCCCTCCCTGGGATTACAACTACCTTACCTAAACCGCTCTCGGCTCCCCAGAGACAGTAATTTCTCAGGTCCACGAGGATCCCGTGTTCCACCAAGAAATCAGCCCCGAGGATGCCTTTTCCACCCCCCTCACTCCACTTCAATAGGATACACGTCCATGTGGTGTGGAGTGCTCCCAAATGAATGGAGAGCAGGATGGAGTACGCGCCAGCCTGTTCTCTGCCTGTGAAACCCGCTACTGAGAATGGAGCCTGGGTGGACAGAGGTGAGGCAAAAGGTCTAGCTGTGTGGATCACGGTGCACGAAGCTCCCGTATCCAACAGGTAACTACCCCTTTCCCTTTCCACCTCCATTTCCACCACAGGTCTTCTCCAGGCGTCATAGCGGAGCAGACACAAGTAGACGGGCTGCGCAGGCGTCAGTCATTTAGGTGCTTCGGTTGGGGTCTCAGGAGCGATAGGGCTGTTGGCGACTGCTACCTTCCTCTGCGAGGTCATCAGAGACCGCATAGTCTCTAAAATTGACTCAATCATAGCGGGGTCCACAACCGCACCACCTCCTGTTGCTGGGGCAGGGGCTACGGTTGGGTTTTGGGCTGGTGCTGGGGCAACGGTCTGGGCTTGGGCCTGGGCTGCGGGGAATCTCCCTCTATTATCCTTCCATGGATTTCTGCAGTCCTTGCGCCAATGACCCTCCTTCCCACACCCGTAACAACTGCTTTTGGCTTGGGGAGGGTGATTCCCCTCCTGATGCCATTCCTTTTTAGCAGAAGCTGCGGGCCTTGCCTCATGTACCTTTCCTTTTAAAGCAGGCATTTTCCTACCCTTGTTGTTCCTGTAACTGATCGTGAGCTGATCGAGCACTACGTCTTCCGTGGAGCGGGCGTTAGTGGGGTCAAACCATGCTTTGGCCTGCTCCCTCACTATTGGCAAGCAACCTGCTACCAGGCACCGGAGCCAATGAGCCCTTTGTTCATCATTTAGCACGTCCCGGTCCGGTCCTCCCGGGCAGCTGCGCCGATACACGGGCCATAACCTTCCGGCGAAAACCCGTGGGGGTTCTCCCTCTAGCTGCACTGTCTTTTCTAAACGGAGGAACAGAGTTCCGTCACTCTCTCCTATAATCTCCAGGATCTCGTCCCGTAACAACTCATATTCCCTGTGCCCTCTCTTGCTCTCGTCAGGGAGACACTGGAGGAGCGAGCTGTCCAGGGAGAACAGCAGCATCTTAGACTGTTCAACCCCGTCGCAGTCATTAACTGCTGCGGTCTGCTCCACGTCCCTAAAATGGACGGAGGGATCTCCTGACTCGGAGAGTTTTGGGATGTGACTTATCATTGCCCTCAGCTGTTGTGCGCTGTGGGGCATTATGATCTGATTCACAAGGGGTCCGTCCTCGCCATCATTGGCGCCTGGACCGAGCCTCCGGTGTCACGTGGGACACATCGGTGCCGGTCCTGACTCTGCTACCTGGGGTGGCTCTTCCTCAAGAATCTCTTCATCTACCGTCTCCGTTTCCTTTCCCGGAGTCCAAGACTCATCATAAGCAGGAGGCTCAGAGGGTTCGGGGGTTGGTTCCTGAACTATCTCTTGTGGAATCGGTCTTTTGGATTCCTTGGCTAGCAATAGCTGGCTCGCTGGTGGGTTTACGAGACACACCGACCCGTTTGCCTTGGCTAGGGCCGTTCTCAGGTCCTCTTGCTCCCGGCGGCAAGCGCTGTGGTCGGTGCTCTCAGATCTATCCTCCATGGCCATCTTATATGCTGCCCTGGCTCCCAGAAGTTTTTCCTCTTGGGTCTCTATTTGCTTAGCTAGACGGAAACACCTTTCTCTCATTCTACCTTCACAGGCCTTGGTTTCAATGACCTGACATTTTAAATACTCTACCCGGGTTTCGTGGTGGCGAGTTGTGGATTGGCGTTCCTGATTCAGCGCGTTAAGCGATTCAATCAGTTTTTGACCTCCCGCAACCTTTTCCTCTACTTCTGTCAGTAGCCCTTTGATCTGGACAGTCTGTGCTACAACGACCTGGTCCAAAAGCTGGACTTGCTTCTTGTAGCACATCAGCCAGACCGCCTTTTCTACAGATCTATTGTGCTCTTTGCTTTCTGTCCACTTGATGGCTGCGTCTAGCGGGCGCCTATCCCTTAATAGGTCAGATATCCATTGTTTTGTGAGGTTTACCTTTCCAAAAACATAATCCGCTATTCTTTCATCCATCACATTTTGTTTATTCAGACCTTATCTAACACACTGCTTTCCTGCTGCCAAGGTCCTGCTGCGGTCGCCATTTCTGTAGGGGGTTTCCCTTGCTCGTTCTGGTCTCCTGCCAGGCTTTGTGCAATAATTACCCTTGAGTGGTTTGACCCACTCTCCCCTACGGTTCTAGACCTTGGACTTAGATGCAGAGAACTGTAGTGCAGAGAAAGGACTCAATAGACCAGGTTGAACAGCACGAAATTGATGCTTTTATTTTTAAACAGTTTGAAGCATTACAAAATACATGTCATAGGCACAGATTAAAGTAACTACAATCATGCACAAATTTATGAACTTGACTCTATGGAAATGGGGAACACACGGCACGTTGTAAAAGGGGAAACACATTAAGATTTAACCTTACTCCCTCCCCTAATACCTAAACTAAGTTTCGACTTGAGGAACTCGGGATCATGCTCACCACTATCAGAATCGCAAAAAAAGGAGGGGTTCACAGCCTTTATGGCACAGCTTTCCGTCGTCACGTGGATTTGGAAACTTCTGGCGCAGCTTGTTTTTCTCTCTCTCTCTCAGGCGATGAGGCAGTGGACACAGCCTCGGTGAGCGCTTGTCATGGCTGAAATCCACCAAGTCTGTTGTGGATTTGGGTTCATGGAACAGAACAACACCTCAATGGGATGTTGGGGCACGGAAGAGCTAGGCCCGGAATGTCCTTTCTCTCCGGCCTGGATCGTCGTTTTTCCTGAGGGTGTCTTCTTCTTCGGCCAGGGTCGTCGATGATCTCCCGACAACGGTACCCGGGCCACCCTCGTCATCTTCTCGTCACGGCCGAGCCTTGTCTGGCTGAACACCGACCACGTTGTCCCTTCCGAAATGTCCGTCTGAAACTTCCTGATCGAATCCCGAAGCTACCGAGGTAGAAGAGGCCCTGATGGACTTTTCAAAATCCATATTTATACCCTTTTTGGGCCAGCATTATCTCCCGCCAGATCATAGTCCAGTCTTTGTAATATTTTGGCGGGCAGAAATCTCTGCAGGGGCGCTTTGTCTTGTAATGGGAGCCGGTGATAACTTAACTGCCCTTCCTGGCCGATAATGTCTTTTAATGTCTTTTACTTTGTCACCGTAACTCGGTTCACATATTGATCGGTCTGGAGATTTCCCTTGATGGCTGTTAAACGGTTTTTCCTTTGTACATTAAATGGGTTTAAGTGTTCATGCATTGTCCGCCCATATCTTGATGGGCCCCATCCTGTTTGCCTGAAACTATCTTGTACTTATAATCCATTGAATATGTATGCTGTTTCCCTGAGTTTCGGTTTCCCGATACTGGCTTTCGCGGGCTTACTGTCTTCAATCCACAAGCCTGTCTGGCTTGCAGTAACAGAAATCAAATGGTCCAGAAACTGATCACGAGGCCCGGCGGCCATTTTGTATGCCCTTTTATCAAAGGTTTTTCTGTGCAAGCTTACTTTGGTCAATAAACTGTCTTATTTTAGCCTGTTTTCTTGCGTGATTATTGCTGAAAATTTCGAATCTTACACAACACAGATTTGTAACAGGCAAATCATGTTTGGCTAGTCTAATAGATTTTTTGATGAAGTAACAGGGAGGATTGATGAAGTGGATGCAAAGGATATTGTCTACTTGGCTTTGCGGAAGGCGTTTGACAAAGTATCACATAGAAGGCTGGTTAACAAAATTGAGTCTCATGAAAAAGGTGACTTAGTGGCAGCTTGTATAAGCAATTGGTTAAAGGGCAGATAACAGCGAGTTGTGTTCAATGGCTGTTTTTCAGACTAGAGGAGGGTAGACAGTGGTGTTCCCCAAGCGTCAGTGCTGGGGCCACTGCTTTATTTGATATCTATAAATGACCTGGATATTGGAATGCAGAGTAGAATTTCTAAATTTGCCGATGACACATAACTTGGGTGTGTAGCAAAGAGTGGAGGTGATACCAATCGACTGCAACAGCACATAGAAAGCCTAGCAGAATGGGCAGACAACTGGCAGAAGGAATTTAATAAAGAGAAGTGTGAGGTGATGCATTTTGGCAGAAGTAACAGGGAGAGGCAATATACACTTAATGGCACAGTTTTAAAGAGTGTGCAGTGAGTTAATGTGCACAGGTCCCCAAAGGTGGCGGGACATATTGAGTGAGTGGTTAGCAAAAAATATGGAATCTTCAGCTTCATAAATAGATGTATTGAGTGCAAAAGTATAAAGTGCTGGTTAGGCCACAACTGGAGTATTGCATTCAGTTCTGGTCACTATCCTTTGGAAGGATGTGAAGGCACTTGAGAGGCTGCCGAGGAGATTTACCAGAATCTTTGCGGGGATGGGGGATCTTAGCTACAAGGACAGGTTGACGAAGCTGAATTTGTTTTCAGTAGAGCAAAAGAGGTTGAAGTGTGATTTGCTGGAGATGTGCAAAGTATGACGGGTTTAGATAAGCTAGATGGGGAAAGGCTGTTCCCAATAGTTGATCGAACAAGGACTAGGGGACAGAGATTTAATGTCTGGGGCAATTGATAAAGGGGGGTTGTGAGGAAAACTATTTTACACAGCGAGTGTTGAGGACCTGAACCTCGCTGAAGATGGAAGTGGTGGAAGTGGAGACACTCAATGTTTTCAAGGGGAGACTGGATCAGCACTTGAGGGTAATAAAGTTGCAGGGCTGCAGGGATAGAGTGGGGTAATGGGATTTCCTAGATTGGTCTACAGAGAGCCTGCATGGACTGGATGGGCCGACAAGCCTCCTTCTGTACCGCTATGACTCTATGAATATAACTAGAATGTACCTGAACTGAGAGGTTATATGTATCAGGAAAGATTGAAGAGGCTGGTTCTCTTTTGTTTAGAAGAGTTAAGATGGAAGGATGCCCGATAAAGGTCTTTAGGATGACAATAAGGTTTGATAGTGTATAAGTGGAGAAGATATTTTCACTTGTGGAAGAGACCAGAACTCGGGGCCATTCCTTTACAATAGTCATTAATAAATCCAATAGGTGCTTCAGGAGAAACCAGTTCACCCATTGAATGGTTAGATTGTGGGGCCCGCTACCGCAAGGAGTAATTGATATGAATAATTTAAATAAATTTAAGAGGCAGAGAGATAAGCATGAATCATAGAGGGAGAGAGGAACAGAAATATATTTTGATGGGGTTAGATGAAGGAGGGTGGGTGGGGCCTCGTGTGGAGCATGGACACCAACATGGATATTTTTGGCCGAATGGGCAGTCTCTGTGCTGTAATTAATTTGTAAATTGTGTTAAACTTGTATAGGACCCTTGTCAGGTCACACTTGGAGAACTGTGAGGAGTAATGCTCTCCATACTATAAAAATGACATAGAAGCGCTGGGGAAAGTGCAACAAATAATGACAACAACAGCAACTTGTATTTATATATCGCCTTCAATGTACGAAAACATCCCAAGGCAATTCACGGAGTTTAATCAAACATAAATTGACACCGAGCCACATAAGAGGATATTAGGATGATGACAATAAGATTGGTTAAAAAGGTAAGTTTTAAGCAGCATCTTAAAGGAGGAGGGAGATTTGAGAAGCAGAGATATTTAGGGAGGGGATTCCTGAGCTTAGAGCCCAGGCAGCTGAAAGCACAGCCGCCACTGGTGGGGCAGTTAAAACTGGGATGTGCAAGACGCCAGAAGTAGAGCAGCACAGAGATCTCGGAATTTTTGGAAGGCTGGTGGAGCCTGCAGAGGTACCGAGGGTAAGGCCGTGGAGGGAATTGGAAGCAAGGATGATAATTTTATAATTGAGGCATTGCCAGAAGGCAGTTGAGGCCAATTCATTAAATATATTCAAGAAGGAGTTAGATATATTTCTTAAGTCTAAAGGAATCAAGGGATATGTGGAGAAGGCAGGGACAGGGTACTGAATTTGCATGATCAGCCATGATCTCATTAAATGGTCACAAATGGCCTACTCCTGCTCCTATCTTCGCTGTTTCTATGGAAAGGGAGTCAATGTAGCTCAGCTAGCACAGGGGTGGTGGTTTACCGGGATTTGGTGTGAGTTAGGTTACAGGCAGCAGATTTTGGAAGAGCTCAAGTTATGGAGGGTGGGAGATGGGAAGACGGCCAGGAAAGTGTTGATGTTATCAAGTGTAGAGCTATGGATGATGGTTTGAGCAGCAGATGAGCTGAGGCAGGGGCGAAGTTCGGCGATGTTACAGAGGTGGAAGTAAGCCGTCCTGGTGATGGAGTATATATCTGGTCGGAAGATCATCCCCTGGTCAAATCCGACACCAAAATTGCAAACAACAAACTGGGGCTAAGGAGGGGAATGGAGTTGGTGTTCAGGCAACGGGGTTTGCGAAGGGGGCCAATAGCTTCAGTCTTAGAAATATTTATTTAGATGGCACCAGAACTGCAAGATTGCAGCTATCGGGAAAGAGTAAACAGGTTGGGCCTTTCTGCTATAGAAGAGAGAGGACTTCATGAGGCCTGATAGAGATCTTGAAAATTTTGAATGGGTTGGACAGGGTAGAAGTGGAGAGAGTGTTTACACATGTGGGAGAATGCAACACTTGGGCTCATAAATACAAGATAATTACTAATAAATCAATAGGGAAATCAGGAGCAATATATTAACTCAGAGAGCGGTTAGAATGTGGAATATACTAGCACAGGAAGTGGTTGATGCAAATAGTTCAGTTTCTTTCAAAAATAACTAGACGAGTAAATGAGACAAAAGTGAATAGAATGATATGCTGAGCGGCTGAGATGAGGTAGATACAATGAGAGGAATCTGGTGTGGAGCAGAAACACCAGCACAGACTGATTGGGCCGAATGGCCCGTTTGTGTGCTGTATATTCCATGTAATATAATCCTCTGAACTGCAGCTCAGCTCTGTCTGCCCATCTATTGACCAGGCTCTTACTCTGGAAGCTGCGAATGAGTTGCTGACCTCAATCACTGGCGGGACTCTATACAAAAGAGCTCAGAGTGAAAGCAGAAAGCCAATGGTCCTGTCCCAAAAGACAATGTGGGAATGTCAATCAGAAACAGTGCAGAGTCCTGAACAAAGTGCTGGCCCCGCCGCTGGCTGTATCTTCAGATCTCCAGGGATTGCTGGTGTAATTTAGTGGATTGCAGTCTGGGGCTGAATATTACATTCCTGGGCTGGAAACACTGCGAGCCGCCTCTGGGCTGCGATCAGTTATTTCTGATTAATAATGAATTGAATAATTGGGGTAAATGGATATTTCACCGCCCTCTTCACCTGCTCTCTGAACTTGGACTGGGTCACCGCATAAATAAATGTGTTTGTGCAGCAACTTAAATGCATCAGCATATATGCAACTTGTTGAAAGATAAATAAGGAACCACTGTAATAAAAGGGATCTGTTCCTGTAATGGTATAATATAAGAAATTTATAACATAGGCCAGCCAGAGCAGTATGAAATTTGCGGATAAGGCGAAGAGTAAAATCATAGACCTCCTTCTGCTCTCCATCTCTGGGTCACTGCGATTCTCTCCCTTGCTCTCACCTCTCAGTCCTTTACGGACCCGACTGGCCACTAAAATGTGACTGACTGTCAGAGCGTTAAGCAACAAAATTATAGCAATAGGGAGGAATGGGGTTAAAACTATAACAAACCAGCAAAACCCCACCCACCCGGGATCAGTATAAAAGGTAGGGATTGGGACACAGATTATCTCCCCGGGTTGAATTACAAAGTAGATGGGAACGTTTCTTAAACATTGCAGAGTGGCGGTTGTTGCCAGAACGACAGCCGCAGTTTTCGCGGTGCAATATTTACTTTTCAGCTTCTGGGAACAAATGGCCACAAATCGATCAAAGGTGAAAGTGACGGTGAACCAGACAGAACAGTCCATGGCTACACGGGTCAGCACATAGAGAACACAACACATAGGGTAGGTAGACAGGAAATTCAGTGGGAAATAATAATCATTGATCTTCCTC
Source organism: Somniosus microcephalus (assembly GCF_052327205.1). Lineage (NCBI taxonomy): Eukaryota > Metazoa > Chordata > Chondrichthyes > Squaliformes > Somniosidae > Somniosus > Somniosus microcephalus. The sequence goes on from NW_028225181.1 coordinate 59,221,220, forward strand.
ATTATGACCTCAGTGACAATGGACAGGAGATCCGCCGCTGCCATGGCCACCAGGTAGCGAGTGGTGCAGGTAGAGAGCCCGCACTTTCCCTGGGACAGGATCACAATCGCCAGCAAATTCACTGTAAAACACAGAAGGGAAAAGAGACTGGAAATTAATGAGCACATATTCTCCGTGACTGAGCCCAGACAGTAAGGGCTGGAATTTAACACCCCAAAAATGGCGGGTTGGGCTCGGGTCAGAGGTGAAAATTTAAGAATATCGTCCCGAACTCAACCCACCTCCACCCACCCACTTCCGAGTTTAACATAGAAGGGATAAGGGGGCGGGCAGCGAACCGCTCCCAGGAGGTTGGTTCGCAATTCTAATATTTTAAAGAGGCGGGCAGCATCTGATTCAATGGCCTAGAAATTGAGTGGGGTTAGCGCCCAATTAGAGGCGCTAGAGGGCCTTGTGCCGGAATTATAGCCGCTTCGGAAATTGATTTGGGCCCTACCATCGGCGTTAGCCGGTAGCGCTGCGCCAGCACCGATGACGTCATCGGTGTGTGCAGCGTCCCGGTTGCCGTGGTAATGCGGCCGGACGCCGAAATTCAGTTGCGGCCGCCTCGCCCGTGGCAGCCGCAACCAACGATTTTCAAAAGTTTCTTGCTGGACTTAGCGCCGGCGCATTAAGGTGGTGCGGCGGCTGGCCACTTTCCCAGCGGCCGCCTGCCCGCACCTCCCTCCCCGGACTCCTCCACCACCCCCCCGCTGCACAGATGTGTGTGCGCCTCGAGCCCGGCACTTCTCCAAGGTGCCGGGCTCATTTTTCGTGCGATTCCACCGGCCAGCGGTCGGCTGCAGGCAGCTCCTCCTTAACAGAAGGAGGAGGCCTGCAGTACCCCAGCCTGCCGCACCGCATCGGGTGCCACAGCAGGGGATTAGCACCGCAATCCTGCATTCAGCGCCCATTGCGAGGCGCTGACACCCTCCATTAGCGCCCGCAGCCGTCTGGGCGTGGCGCAGCTGAATTTTTGGTGGGCGCAGCGGTAATTAACGCTGGCGCTAAATTTCGGGCGCTACAGCCCTGGTGGAGGCAAACTCAATTTCTAGGCCAATCTCTTTTACAGGTTAAATAATGGCTAGCTGGCCATCTTGGGCCTTGGGAATTATTTTACTCCCACTCCCCAAGCTCTAATCAACACCCCAGCCCCCCCATGGATAGAAACTTGGGGTCGGGTTCAGATATCCCCAAGTCTGGGGATTGGACACGTCCCCAGGACTGGCCACAACCCCAGGACTGGTCACACCCCTGGGACACATCAAACCCCCGGGAAAGGTCACACGTCTGGGACTGTTCAAACCGCTGGGACCGGCCAAACCCCCGGGACCGGTCCAACCCCCCAGGACCAGTCAGATCCCTGAGTCCGTGATTTTGGTTGCGTTCCAATATCCCCAAGACTGGGGATTGGACACCCCCCCGGGGCCGGTCAACCCCCCGGGACCATTCACAACCCTGGGACCAGCCAAACCCCCGGGACCGGTCAAACCCCCGGGAGCGGACAAACCCCAGGGACCGGTCAAACCCCCGGGAGCGGACAAACCCCAGGGACCGGTCAAACCCCCCGGGAGCGGACAAACCCCAGGGACCGGTCAAACCCCCCGGGATGAGTCAAATTACCGACTTCTTGAATGGTCACCCCATAGTATCAGACACCCCATCCAACCCAGTTACATCGATCGGACCAACCTGGTCCTGCTCCAGAGTCTCCCTGTCCCCGTTCGACGGGACGCCCGACTGTTAATCAGGCTGACTTCCGGGGTAGGAAACCAGTCAAGTACAAAGGGCATACTCTGTTGGGTTAAGACATCCGAACGTCCAGGAATACCTGGACTTCCAGGTATCCTTTCTGATATTTTGCATCCACCCCGTATCCTCCGGCCATCGTACATAACCCACCTCTGTTAATATCCAGGCGGAAGTATATGAGCAAATGCTAAATACTGAAACTGCTGTAAATCTGATAAGAACATTAGAATATTAGAGCCCTTCGAGCCTGCTCTGCCATTAAATGAAATAATGGCTGAACTTCTGCCTCAATTCCATTCACCAGCTTTATCACCATATCCCGTACTAGTCAGAAATCTATCGACTTCTGTTTTGAATATATCCAATGACTGATCCTCCACAGCACACTGGGGTAGAATATTCCAAAGATTCACCACGCTCTGTGTGAAGAAATGTCTTCTCTTCACAGTCCTTATAGGCCCACCCTTTATCTTGAGGCTGTGGCCTCTCGTTTTAGACTCGCCAGCCAAGGGAAACAATCTCTCAGCATCCATCCTATCAAGGGCTGTAATAATTGTGCATGCTTCAATGAGATACCCACTCTTTCTTCAGAATTCAAGATAATACAAGCCTAGCATTCTCAATCTCTTCTCTTACGACAGTCACGCCATCCCAGGAATCAATCTCGTGAACTTTCGGTGCAGTCTCTCTATGAAAAGTATATCCTTCCTTAGGTAAGGAGGCCAAAACAGTACACAGTACTCCAGGTGTGGTCTCACCAAGGCACAATATAATTGGAGTAAGACTTCATTGCCCCTGTACTCAAATCCTCTTGTAATGAAGGCCAGCATAACATTTGCCTTCATAATGGCTTGCTGCACCTGCACATTCACTTTCAGTGACTCATGAACAAGGACACCCAGGTCCCTTTGAACATCTGCATTCCCCAATCTTTCACCATTTAGGAAATACTCTGCCTTTCTGTTTATTCTACCAAAGTGGCTAACTTCACAATTATCAACATTATAATCCATCTGCCATGTTGTCGCCCACTCACTGAAACTGTCGAGATCCCCTTGAAGCCTCTTCACTTCCATTTCTCAATTGACACTGCCACCTAGCTTTATGTCATCAGCAAAATTTGAAATGTTAAATTTAGTGCTCTCGTCCAAATCATTGATATAGATTGTGAATAGCTGGAGCCCAAGCTCCGATCCTTGCGGTACCCCACTGGTCACATACTGCCATCCTGAAAAGGACCCATTTATCACTACTCTTTGTTTTCTGTCTGTTAACCAATTCTCAATCCATGCTAGTATATTACTACAATTTCAATATGCCATAATTTTGTTCACCAACCTCATGTGTGGGACGTTATCGAAGCCCATCTGTAAATCCAAATACGCCAAATCTACAGGTTCCCCTTTGTCGACTCCACTAGTTGCATTCCTAAATAACTCCAATAGGTTTGTCAAACAGGATATCCCTTTCATAAATCCATGTTGACTCTGCCCAATCTGACTATTAGTTTCTAACTGCCCAGTTACTGCATCCTTTATAATAGGTTCCAGCATTTTCCCAACTACTGATGTGAGACGAGCAGGTCTGTAGTTCCCTGCTTTCTCTCTCCCTCCTTTCTTAAATAGCGTGGTCACATTTGCTATCCTCCAATCTGCCGGAACAGTTCCTGAATCTATAGAATTTTGGAAGTTGACAACCATTGAGTAAACTATTCCAATGGCCACCTCTTTCACAACCATAGGATGTAGATCATCCGGTCCTTGAGATGCATCCACTTTTATTCCCATTAATTTTGTTAGTACTGTTTTTTTATTAACAATAATTTCTTTAAGTTCCTCTTTCTCGCCACACCCTTGGTTTTCTCGTATTTCTGGGAGGCTTTTTGTGTCTTCCTCCGGGAAGACAGAAACAAAGAATTAATTTAATTTCTCAGCCATTTCCTCATTCCCCATTATAAATTCCCACGTCTCTGACTGTAAAGGACCTACATTTACATTCAGCAGTCTTTGTCTTTTCACATACCTATAGAAGCTATTACAATCCGTTTATATATTTTTCGCTAGTTTGTGCTCCTATTCCATTTTTCCTCTCTTTATCAATTTCTTGGTCCCCCTTTGCTGTTTTCTAAAGAGATGCCAATCCTCAGGCTGACCGCTTTTTCTGGAAACTTTTAAGCTTCCTCCTTTGACTTAATACTAGCTTTAATATAATAAATAAACAATGCAGAAAACAGTCAGTGGGTCAGGCAGCATCTGTGAAGAGAGAAACAGAGTTAACATTTCAGGTCGATGACCTTTTATCAGAACAGGAAGATATCAGAGATTAACTGTAGTAATGCAATGATAGAATCAGAGAGAAGTGCGCGTGCATAAGGAATTAATAAAGTCTGCGATGGGCTGGAGGGCAGGAGTGATTCAATGACAAACGGGATGATGGTGAAAGGCAAATGGGACAATTAAAGAAAGAGAAGATGGGTCTAGAGGAGGTGCAAATGGTTACAGCAGAATAACAAGGGGGATGGGTAGTAGGGCACATGTGGCAGGGAAAGTTGGGTAAACTGCAGGTGTTTGGACCAGTCCGCCAGCCATTTACATGGATCACCACCTCAAGTCCCAGCCCACAACTCCTACACCCCAAGCCCCAGTTCACACCTCCTCCACACATATCCCCAGCCCACACCTCCCCATCCCAAGCCCCAGCCCACACCTCCCCATCCCAAGCCCCTGCCCACATCTCCCCATCCCAAGCCCCTGCCCACACCTCCTCCACCCCAAGCCACAGCCCACACCTCCTCCACCCCTAGCCCGAGCCCACACCTCCCCCACCCCTAGCCTGAGCCCATACCTCCTCCACCCCAAGCCACAGCCCACACCTCCTCCACCCCTAGCCCGAGCCCACACCTCCCCCACCCCAAGCCCCAGCCCACACCTCCTCCACCCCAAGCCACAGCCCACACCTCCTCCACCCCAAGCCCCAACCCACACCTCCTCCACCACAAGACCCAGCCACACCTCCTCCACCTCAAGCCCCAGCCCACACATCCTCCAACCCAAGCCACAGTCCACACCTCCTACACCCATATCGCCAGCCCACACCTCCCCCACCCCAAGCCCCAGCCCACACCTCCCCCACCCCAAGCCCCAGCCCAGACCTCCCCCACCCCAAGCCCCAACCAACACCTCCTCCACCACAAGACCCAGCCCTCAACTCCACCACCCCAAGCCCCAGCCCCCACCTCCTCCACCCAAGCCCCAGCCCACACCTCCCCCACCCCAAGCCACAGCCCACACCTCCCCCACCCCAAGTCAAAGCCCACACCTTCCCCACCACAAGAACCAGCCCACACCTCAATCCACCCCAAGCCCCAGCCCACACCTCCTCCACCCCAAGCCACAGCCCACACCTCCCCCACCACAAGCCCCAGGCCACACCTCCTCCACCCCAAGCCCCAGCCCACACCTCCCCCACCCCAAGTCCCAGACCACACCTCCTCCACCCCGAGCCCCAGCCCACACATCCCCCACCCCAAGCCCCAGCCCACACCTCCTCCACCCCAAGCCACAGCCCACACCTCCCCCACCCCAAGTCCCAGCCCACACCTCCTCCACCCCAAGCACCAGCCCACACCTCCCCCAACCCAAGCCCCAGCCCATACCTCCCCCACCCCAAGCCCCAGCCCACACAACCCCCACCCCAAGCCTCAGCCCACACCTCCCCCACCCCAAGCCTCAGCCCACACCTCCCCCACCCCAAGACCCAGACCACACCTCCCACACCCGAAGCCCCAGCCCACACCTCCCCCACCCGAAGCCCCAGCCCACACCTCCCCCACACCAAGCCCCAGCCCACACCTCCCCCACGCCAAGCCCAGCCCACACCTCCCCCACACCGAGCCCCAGCCCACACCTCCCCCACCCCAAGCCACAGCCCACACCTCCCCCACCCCAAGCCCCAGTCCACACCTCCCCCACCCCAAGCCCCAGCCCACACCTCCCCGACCCCAAGCCCCAGCCCACACCTCCCCCACCCCAAGCCCCAGCCCACACCTCCTCCACCCCAATCCTCAGCCCACACCTCCCCCACCCCAAGCCCCAGCCCACACCTCCCCCACCCCAAGCACCAGCGCACACCTCCCTGACCCCAAGCCCCAGCCCACACCTCCCCCACCCCATGCCCCAGTCCACACCTCCCCCAAACCAAGCCCCAGCCCACACCTCCCTCACCCCAAGCCCCAGCCCACACCTCCCCCACCCCAAGCCCCAGCACAAACCTCCCCCACCCCAAGCCCCAGCCCACACCTCCCCCACGCCAAGCCCCAGCCCACACCTCCCCCACCCCAAGCCCCAGCCCACACCTCCCCCACCCCAAACCCCAGCCCACACATCCCCCACCCCAAGTTCCAGCCCACACCTCCTCCACCCCAAGCCCCAGCCCACTCCTCCCCCACCCCAAGCCCCAGCCCACACCTCCCCCACCCCAAGCCCCAGCCCTCACCTCCCCCACCCCAAGCCCCAGACCATACCTCCCCCACCCCAAGCCCCAGCCCACACCTCCCCCACCCCATGCCCCAGCCCTCACCTCCCCCACCCCAAGCCCCAGACCATACCTCCCCCACCCCAAGCCCCAGCCCTCACCTCCCCCACCCCAAGCCCCAGACCATACCTCCCCCACCCCAAGCTTAAGCCCACACCTCACCCACCCCAAGCCCCAGCCCACACCTCCCCCACCCAAAGCCCCAGCCCACACCTCCCCCACCCCAAGCCCCAGTCCACACCTCCTCCACCCCAAGCCCCAGTCCACACCTCCTCCACCCCAAGCCCCAGCCCACACCTCACCAACCCAAGCCCCAGCCCACACCTCCCCCACCCCAAGAACCAGCCCACAGCTCCCACACCCCAAGCCCAAGCCCACACCTCCCCCACCCCAAGCCCCAGCCCATACCTCCCCCACCCCAAACCCCAGCCCACACCTCCCCCAACCCAAGCCCAGCCCATACCTCCCCCACCCCAAGCCCCAGCCCACACCTCCCCCACCCCAACCCAGCCCACACCTCCGCCACCCCAAGCCCCAGCCCACAGCTCCTCCACCCCATGCCTCAGCCCAAACCTCCTCCCCCCAAGCCCCAGCCCACACCTCCCCCACCCCAAGCCCCAGCCCACAGCTCCTCCACCCCATGCCCCAGACCAAACCTCCTCCACCCCAATCCCCAGCCCACACCCCCTCCACCCCAAACCCCAGCCCACACCCCCCCACCACAAGACCCAGCCCACACCTCCTCCACCCAAGCCCCAGCCCACACCTCCCCCACCCCAAGCCCCAGCCCACAGCTCCTCCACCCCATGCCCCAGCCCAAACCTCCTCCACCCCAAGCCCCAGCCCACACCTCCTCCACCCCAAACCCCAAACCACACCTCCTCCACCACAAGCCCCAGCCCACACCTCCTCCAACTCAAGCCCCAGCCCTCACAACCTCCACACCAAGCCCCAGCCCACACCTCCCCCACCCCATGACCCAGCCCGCACATCCCCCACCCCAAGCCCCAGCCCACACCTCCTCCACCCCAAGCCCCAGCCCACACTTGCTACACCCCAAGCCCCAGCACATACCTCATCCACCCCAAGCCCCAGCCCACACCTCCCCCACCCCAAGACCCAGACCACACCTCCCACACCCGAAGCCCCAGCCCACACCTCCCCCACCCGAAGCCCCAGCCCACACCTCCCCCACACCAAGCCCCAGCCCACACCTCCCCCACGCCAAGCCCAGCCCACACCTCCCCCACCCCGAGCACCAGCCCACACCTCCCCCACCCCAAGCCACAGCCCACACCTGCCCCACCCCAAGCCCCAGTCCACACCTCCCCCACCCCAAGCCCCAGCCCACACCTCCCCGATCCCAAGCCCCAGCCCACACCTCCCCCACCCCAAGCCCCAGCCCACACCTCCTCCACCCCAATCCCCAGCCCACACCTCCCCCACCCCAAGCCCCAGCCCACACCTCCCCCACCCCAAGCACCAGCGCACACCTCCCCGACCCCAAGCCCCAGCCCACACCTCCCCCACCCCATGCCCCAGTCCAAACCTCCCCCAACCCAAGCCCCAGCCCACACCTCCCCCACCCCAAGCCCCAGCCCACACCTCCCCCACCCCAAGCCCCAGCCCAAACCTCCCCCACCCCAAGCCCCAGCCCACACCTCCCCCACCCCAAGCCCCAGCCCACACCTCCCCCACCCCAAGCCCCAACCCACACCTCCCCCACCCCAAGCCCCAGCCCACACATCCCCCACCCCAAGCCCCAGCCCTCACCTCCCCCACCCCAAGCCCCAGACCATACCTCCCCCACCCCAAGCCCCAGCCCACACCTCCCCCACCCCATGCCCCAGCCCTCACCTCCCCCACCCCAAGCCCCAGACCATACCTCCCCCACCCCAAGCCCCAGCCCTCACCTCCCCCACCCCAAGCCCCAGACCATACCTCCCCCACCCCAAACTTCAGCCCACACCTCCCCCACCCCAAGCCCCAGCCCACACCTCCCCCACCCAAAGTCCCAGCCCACACCTCCCCCACCCCAAGCCCCAGTCCACACCTCCTCCACCCCAAGCCCCACTCCACACCTCCTCCACCCCAAGCCCCAGCCCACACCTCACCAACCCAAGCCCCAGCCCACACCTCCCCCACCCCAAGAACCAGCCCACAGCTCCCACACCCCAAGCCCCAGCCCACACCTCCCCCACCCCAAGCCCCAGCCCATACCTCCCCCACCCCAAACCCCAGCCCACACCTCCCCCAACCCAAGCCCAGCCCACACCTCCCCCACCCCAAGCCCCAGCCCACACCTCCCCCACCCCAAGCCCAGCCCACACCTCCGCCACCCCAAGCCCCAGCCCACAGCTCCTCCACCACATGCCTCAGCCCAAACCTCCTCCCCCCAAGCCCCAGCCCACACCTCCCCACCCCAAGCCCCAGCCCACAGCTCCTCCACCCCATGCCCCAGCCCAAACCTCCTCCACCCCAATCCCCAGTCCACACCCCCTCCACCCCAAACCCCAGCCCACACCCCCTCCACCACAAGACCCAGCCCACACCTCCTCCACCCAAGCCCCAGCCCACACCTCCCCCACCCCAAGCCCCAGCCCACAGCTCCTCCACCCCATGCCCCAGCCCAAACCTCCTCCACCCCAAACCCCAACCCACACCTCCTCCACCACAAGCCCCAGCCCACACCTCCTCCAACTCAAGCCCCAGCCCTCACAACCTCCACCCCAAGCCCCAGCCCACACCTCCCCCACCCCATGACCCAGCCCGCACCTCCCCCACACCAAGCCCCAGCCCACAGCTCCTCCACCCCAAGCCCCAGCCCACACTTGCTACACCCCAAGCCCCAGCACATACCTCATCCACCCCAAGCCCCAGCCCACACCTCCTACACCCCAAGCCCCAGCCCACACCTCCTCCACCCCAAGCCACAGCCCACACCTCCCTCACCCCAAGTCCCAGACCACACCTCCTCCACCCCGAGCCCCAGCCCACACCTCCCCCACCCCAAGCCCCAGCCCACACCTCCTCCACCCCAAGCCACAGCCCACACCTCCCCCACCCCAAGTCCCAGCCCACACCTCCTCCACCCCAAGCACCAGCCCACACCTCCCCCAACCCAAGCCCCAGCCCAGACCTCCCCCACCCCAAGCCCCAGCCCACACAACCCCCACCCCAAGCCTCAGCCCACACCTCCCCCACCCCAAGCCGCAGCCCACACATCCCCCACTCCAAGACCCAGACCACACCTCTCACACCCGAAGCCCCAGCCCACACCTCCCCCACCCGAAGCCCCAGCCCACACCTCCCCCACACCAAGCCCCAGCCCACACCTCCCCCACGCCAAGCCCAGCCCACACCTCCCCCACCCCGAGCCCCAGCCCACACCTCCCCCACCCCAAGCCACAGCCCACACCTCCCCCACCCCAAGCCCCAGTCCACACCTCCCCCACCCCAAGCCCCAGCCCACACCTCCCCCACCCCAAGCCCCAGCCCACACCTCCCCCACCCCAGGCCCCAGCCCACACCTCCTCCACCCCAATCCTCAGCCCACACCTCCCCCACCCCAAGCCCCAGCCCACACCTCCCCCACCCCAAGCACCAGCGCACACCTCCCCGACCCCAAGCCCCAGCCCACACCTCCCCCACCCCATGCCCCAGTCCACACCTCCCCCAACCCAAGCCCCAGCCCACACCTCCCCCACCCCAAGCCCCAGCCCACACCTCCCCCACCCCAAGCCCCAGCCCAAACCTCCCCCACCCCAAGCCCCAGCCCACACCTCCCCCACCCCAAGCCCCAGCCCACACCTCCCCCACCCCAAGCCCCAGCCCACACCTCCCCCACCCCAAGCCCCAGCCCACACATCCCCCACCCCAAGTTCCAGCCCACACCTCCTCCACCCCAAGCCCCAGCCCACTCCTCCCCCACCCCAAGCCCCAGCCCACACCTCCCCCACCCCAAGCCCCAGCCCTCACCTCCCCCACCTCAAGCCCCAGACCATACCTCCCCCACCCCATGCCTCAGCCCTCACCTCCCCCACCCCAAGCCCCAGACCATACCTCCCCCACCCCAAGCCCCAGCCCTCACCTCCCCCACCCCAAGCCCCAGACCATACCTCCCCCACCCCAAGCTTCAGACCACACCTCCCCCACCCCAAGCCCCAGCCCACACCTCCCCCACCCAAAGACCCAGCCCACACCTCCCCCACCCCAAGCCCCAGTCCACACCTCCTCCACCCCAAGCCCCAGTCCACACCTCCTCCACCCCAAGCCCCAGCCCACACCTCACCAACCCAAGCCCCAGCCCACACCTCCCCCACCCCAAGAACCAGCCCACAGCTCCCACACCCCAAGCCCCAGCCCACACCTCCCCCACCCCAAGCCCCAGCCCATACCTCCCCCACCCCAAACCCAGCCCACACCTCCGCCACCCAAAGCCCCAGCCCACAGCTCCTCCACCCCATGCCTCAGCCCAAACCTCCTCCCCCCAAACCCCAGCCCACACCTCCCCCACCCCAAGCCCCAGCCCACAGCTCCTCCACCCCATGCCCCAGCCCAAACCTCCTCCACCCCAATCCCCAGCCCACACCCCCTCCACCCCAAACCCCAGCCCACACCCCCTCCACCACAAGACCCAGCCCACACCTCCTCCACCCAAGCCCCAGCCCACACCTCCCCCACCCCAAGCCCCAGCCCACAGCTCCTCCACCCCATGCCCCAGCCCAAACCTCCTCCACCCCAAGCCCCAGCCCACACCTCCTCCACCCCAAACCCCAACCCACACCTCCTCCACCACAAGCCCCAGCCCACACCTCCTCCAACTCAAGCCCCAGCCCTCACAACCTCCACCCCAAGCCCCAGCCCACACCTCCCCACCCCATGACCCAGCCCACACCTCCCCCACCCCAAGCCCCAGCCCACACCTCCTCCACCCCAAGCCCCAGCCCACACCTCCTACACCCCAAGCCCCAGCCCACACCTCCTCCACCCCAAGCCCCAGCCCACACCTCCTACACCCCAAGCCCCAGCACACACCTGCTACACCCCAAGCCCCAGCCCACACCTCCTCCACCCCAAGCCCCAGCCCACAGCTCCTCCACCCCAAGCCCCAGCCCACACCTCCTCCACCCCAAGCCCCAGCCCACACCTCCAACATCCCAACTCCCAGCCCACACCTCCTCCACCCCAAGCCCCAGCCCACACCTCCAACACCCCAAGCCCCAGCACACACCTCATCCACCCCAAGCCCCAGCCCACACCTCCTCCACTCCCAATGGCTCTGGTGGAGCCATCCTCCATTACCAGCACATGTCGTCCGAGAAAACGGGATTTGGAGGTTATGATCTGAAATTTTTAAACTTAGTGTGGAGTCCGGAAGGCAATAAGATGCCTAACTGACAAATACCGTGCTGATCCTCTTTGAGTTTAAAAGCAGAACAGTGCAGGAGGCCGGGAACAGTGTGAGAGTGAGTTGTAGGATTAAAGCTGCAAGTGACCTGAAGCTCAGGATCACACTCGCGGACAGAACAGAGGCATTCAGCAAAGCAATTACTCAAGCTGCATTTAGTGCACACAATGTACAGGAGACTGGATCGTGGGCAGCGAGTGTGATATACTAAATTGGAAGAAGCACAAGTAAATTAGTCTTCACGTGGATGGAATGTTTGGGGCCTTGGCTTGTGGGATGGAAAGAGGTGAAAGGGCAGCTGTTGCATTTCCTGCGATTGCATAGGTCGGTGCCAGGGAAGGGAAGTAGATGTTAGCGCTTATGGAAGAGTGGACCACGGGTCGGGGGGATTGAAGGGCAGGGGAAGATATGTTTGTTGGTGGCCTTAGCTGGACATAACGGAAATGGCAGAGGATGATCGGTTGAATGTGAAGGCTGGTGCAGTGGAAGCTGAGGACAAGGGGAACCCTATCTGTGTTCTAGCAGGGAGGGCAAGGGGTGATGGGAGAAATGCAGGACTGACATTTTCGAGGAACCTGTCAATCAAAATGGAGGTGAAAACATGCCTAAGGGAATATGAAGAAATTTTGGAAGCATCGGTGTGGAAAGTGGCATCGTCAGAACATATGAAACTGTGGCGGAGAAACTTTGAGAATAGAATATAGCCCTTCCAGGAAGCCGGGCGGGAGGAAGTCTACCCAAGATTCCTGTGGCAGTTGGTGGGATTATAGTAGATATTGCTGGACGGCATAGCCCCTAAAATGAAGATCCAGAAGTCGAGGAAGGTAAGAGAAGACCACTGTGGTTCAGCATTTACATGTTATTCCTGTAATGAAAATGGAAGATAGAACAATTACAAGGATCTACAGACCAGTGAGCATATCGTCGATGGTAGGAAAGATAATGGAATCCTTACTCAAAGGTGTAACTAAAACATCTAGAAACACCAAATATAATAACGAGTAGTCAGCAGGAATTCCAAAAGGAAATAATAGAATGGTTACAGCACAGAAGGTGGCCATTCGGCCCGTCGAGCCCGTGCTCACTCTCTGCTCATGCACTGCAGATAGTCTCAAACCCCCGCCCTTTCACCATAGCCCGGCAATTCTCCTACAGGTACTTATCCCATTCCCTTTTGAAAGCAACAATTTAATCTGCCTCCACCACCATTTCAGACAGTGCATTCCAGATTATAACCATTCACAGCCTTAAAAAGATTTTCAGCATATCACCTTTGGATCTTCAGCACATCACCTAAAACATGTGTCCTCTGGCTCTCGACGGTTCCCCCGATGGCAACAGCTTCTCTCTATCTACTCTGTCTACTCAGTCTAGACCCCTCATGATTTTGAACTCCTCAATCAAATCTCCTCTCAAACTTTTCTGTTCTAACGAGAACAGCCCCAGCTTCTCTAGTATATCTACGTACCGAAGTGCTGCAGCCCTGGAATCATTCTTGTAAAAATTTTCTGCACCCTCTCTAAAGCCTTCATGCCCTTCCTAAAGTGCAGTGCCCAGAATTGGAAACAATACTCCAGTTGTGACCGAATCAATGATTTATAAATGTTTATGATAACTTACTTGCTTTTTTTACTCTAAGCCTCTATTTATAAAGCTCAGATTCCCGTCAGCTATTTAACCGCTTTCACAATGTGCCCTGCCACCTTCAATGATTTTTGTACATAGACCCCCAGATCCCTCTGTCCCTGCACCCGCTTTGGAATGTCTTGCTTGAATAACCTTAGTGAATGCTCTGAATAAGTACCAGAAAGATTAGATAAGGGTAATGCAGTAGATGTAATATAATTTGATTTTTTAAAGCCATTCGATAAGAAACCACATAACAGACTGAAACACAGAGCAAGTGGTGCTGGGAACGAAGCAGCAGAATGGTTAGCAAGATGGCTGCAAGAACAGAAAATAGGGAGTAGTGGTCAAAGCTATTTGCTCAGATAGGTGGATGGTGAGAAGTGATGTTCCACAAGGATCGGCGTTGCACCAACTGTTATTCACCATTTACATAAACGATATTGATTCAGGATGCAGAAGCACAAATTCTAAATTTGCAGATGAATCCGAATTGGGAGCACAGTTACTGCAGAGGAATAATTCAACACAATACCTGAAGACATTAATAATCTTGCAGAAATGGTGTTTAAATGTCAAATTAATTTCAATATAGCTAAGTAAGAGGTACTGCATTTTGGTAGGAAGAATACTCCTTGGAAAATCAGGGTGGAAATGGGGTAGAGGGGTACCAATTAGCAAATCATTTAAAGTAGCAATGCATGTTAACAATGCCAGAAACATGCAAACAAAGCCCTGGGGTTCATTGCTAGAAGAATGGAATCGTAATGCAAAGAGATTAGCTTAAACTTATAAAGAACCTTGGTTATACCACACTGAGCGTACTGTATGCACTTCTGATCTCCATATTACATAAAGGATATTAAGGCTCAGGAGAAAGTGCAGTTTTTTTACAAGGTTTAAACATAACTGAGACATTATAACCATCAGGAAAGATTGAACAAGCTGGGGCTCCTTTATTTACAAAAGAGAAGGCTGAGTGATGGCCTATTGGAGGACTTTAAATTTTGAAAGGGCTAACATAGGCTAGATGTTTATATTTGTGATGTGAGTGCATAATTGGAGATTATCGATAACAGACCATCAGTACAAAATCCAATACGGGATTGCTGAGAAATTTATGTACACAGAAAGTGGTTATAATGTGGAAACATAGAAACATAGAAGATAGGAGCAGGAGTAGGCCATTCGCCCCTTCGAGCCTGCTCCGCCATTCAATGAGATCATGGCTGATCATCCAAATTCAGTACCCTGTCCCTGCCTTCTCCCCATATCCCTTGATCCCTTTAGCCTTAAGAAATGTATCCAACTCTTTCTTGAATATATTTAATGAACTGGCCTCCACCGCCCTCTGTGGCAGAGAATTCCACAGGTTCACCACTCTCTGGGTGAAGAAGTTCCTCCTCATTTCAGTCCTAAATGTCCTACCCCTTATCCTTAGACTATGACCTCTGGTTCTGGATTCCCCGACCATCGGGAACATCCTTCCAGCATCTAGTCTTTCCAGGCCTCACAGAATTTTATAGGTTTCGATGAGATCCCCTCTCAATCGTCTAAACTGCAGTGAGTAAAAGCCCAATCGACAAAATCTCTCCGCATACGTCATTCCTGCCATCCCAGGTATCAGCCTGGTGAATCTTCGCTGCACTCCTTCCATGGCAAGAACGTCCTTCCTCAGATAAGGTGACCAAAACTGCACACAATACTCAAGGTGTGGTCTCACCAAGGCCCTGTACAACTGTAGCAAGACATCCTTCTTCTTGTACTCGCACCCTTTTGCTACGAAGGCCAACATACCATTTGCCTTCTTAACCACCTGCTGCACCTGCATGCTTACCTTCAGCGACTGGTGCACAAGAACACCCAGGTCTCTTTTCACTTCCCCTTCTCCCAATCTATTGCCATTCAAGTAATAATCTGCCTTCCTGTTTTTGTCACCAAAGTGGATAACCTCACATTTATCCACATTATAGTGCATTTACCATGTTTCTGCCCAATCACCTAACCTGTCCAAATCATACTGGAGTTTCACAACATCCTCCTCAAAGCATACCCTCCCACCCAGCTTTGTGTCGTCTGCAAATTTGGAGATATTACATCCAATTCCCTCGTCCAGATCATTAATATATATTGTGAACAGCTGGGGTCCTAGGACCGATCCTTGCGGTACCCCACTAGTCACTGCCTGCCACTCCGAAAACGACCCATTTATTCCAACTCTTTGCTTTCTGTCCGCCAACCAGTTCTCTATCCAAGTCAATACCTTGCCCCCAATCCCATGTGCCTTAATTTTGCAAGCTAATCTCTTATGAGGGTCCTTATCGAAAGCCTTCTGAAAGTCCAAATACACCACATCCACTGGTTCTCCCTTATCTATTTTACCAGTTACATCCTCAAAAAATTCCAGTAGATTAGTCAAGCATGATTTACCTTTTGTAAATCCATGTTGACTTTGCCGATCCTGTCACTGCTTTCCAAGTGCTCTGCTATTACATCTTTTATAATGGACTCGAGCATTTTCCCCACTACCGATGTCAGGCTTACCGGTCTATAATTCCCCCCCTTTTTCTCAGCCACCTTTTTTGAATAGTGGGGTAACAGTAGCCAGCCACCAATCCATGGGTACTGTTCCAGAGTCTATCGAGTTCTGGAAGATGACCAGCAATGCATCTATTATTTCTAGGGCCACTTCCTTAAGTACCCTGGGATGTAGATTATCAGGTCCTGGGGATTTATCGGACTTCAGTCCCATGAATTTTCCTAACACCATTTCCCTACAAATACTGATTTCTTCAGTTCCACCCTTTCATCAGACCCTATGTTCCCCTGTATTTCTGGGAGGTTATTTGTGTCCTCCTTTGTGAAGACAGAACCAAAGGATGTATTTAGTTGGTCGGCCATTTCTTTGTTCCCTATTATAAATTCCCCCGATTCTGGCTGCAAGGGACCTACGCTTGACTTCACCAATCTTCGTCTCTTCACTTATCTATAAAAGCTTTTACAGTCAGTTTTTATGTTCCCTGCAATCTATCTCTCATATTCTATTTTCCCTTTTTAATTAATCCCTTTGTCCTCCTTTGTTGAATCCTGAACTGCTCCCAATCCTCAGGATTATTGCTTTTTCTGGCCAATTTGTATGTCCTCTCCTTGAATTCACTACAACTTGGAGTAATTGAGGCGAACAGCAGAGATGTATTTAAGGGGAACCAAGAGAAGTACAAGAGGTAGAAAGCAGTAGAAGGTTATGTTGATATGGTGAGATGAAGAGGGGTGGGAGGAGGCTCCTGTGGAGGATTACACTGGCATATCCTAGTAGGGCCGAATTGCCTGTTTTGTGCTGTAAATTCTAAAGAGCTCTCCGTAACATGAGTACAATTTAATCACATTCATCAGTTCATTTATTCATTTTGGACTTTGAATTGTTTTATTTATTGAAGCATCGCCTTATATATTACATTATTACCAATGTATTAATGGTATTTCTTACTGCCCTCGGACTGATCTGTGTATGATGAAAACCTGATATGCATTTTCTTCAGTTATACATGTCCCTCCTCGCAGGGACTCGCCTCACTGAGCTAAGGCCAGTGAGCATTGCAGAAATCAGCGCGGTTTAGACAGAGTGCTGCGAGTTGAGAATTGGTTCTTACTTTACACCAATGAAAGAGTCCGATTGCGGGAGCAGTCAAACAACAACAACTGCGAAACCGCTAAAGTGACGTCACAACCAGGGAAGGAGCTGATAGGTAAGTAGGACCTAGTGAGTATTTCTACAGTACAGACGTTAAAGTAAAAATAAGGTCTCTATTTTAAACAAAGTAGTGTTAAAGGGGAAGTAACGTCTCTGGTGTATTTAATATTCTTTAATTTAAAGGATGCAAAGGGAGTAAATTAAGAGTAGTACATCACAGTGCAGCTCGGCCGCGTGCAGTCCTCCTCCTGTGCTATGTGGAAATCAGGGACACTTTTGGTGTCCAGGGCGAACACATGTGCAGGATGTGTCTCCAACTGCAGCTACTCGAAATCCGTGTTTCGGAAGTGGAGCAGCAGCTGGAGTCACTGTGGAGCATCCGTAAGTTGAGATCTTCATGGATAGCACGTTTAATGAGGTGGGGAAACTACAGGTAAAGAATGCACAGGCAGCCAGGGAATGAGTGACCGCCAGACAGAGAAAAAGGACAAGGAAGGTAGTGCAGGCGTCACCTGGGTCCATCTCCTTCTCCAAAAGATTTTCTGTTTTCGATTCTGCTGGTGGAGGTGGTTTCTGAGGGGAATTCAGCAAGAGCCAACTCCGTGGCCCTATACGTGGCTCAGCTGCACAGGAGGGGAGGAAATGTTGTGGGAGAGAAATGGTGATAGGGGATTCTATCGGGGGGGGAACAGATAGACTTTTCTGAGGCCGCAGGCGTGCCTCCAGGATGGTATGTTGCCTCCCTGGTGCCACGGTCAAGGATGTCACTGAATGGCTGCAGGCATTCTGAAGGGGGAGGGCGAACAGTTAGAGGTCCTGGTTCACATTGGTACCAACGACATGGGTAGAAAGAGGGATGAGGTCCCACAACAAGAATTTAGGGAGATAGATAGATGATTAAAAAGGACCTCAAAGATTGTAATCTCTGGACTTATCCCGGTGCCATGTGCTAGTGAGTATAGGAATAGGAGGATAGAGCAGATGAATGCATGGCTAAAGTGCTGGTGCAGGAGTGAGGGCTTTAGTTTCCCGGATCACTGGATCTGCTTCTGGGGAATGTGGGAACTGTACAAGTCGGACGGTTTGCACCTGAAACGGAACGTGGCCAACATCATTGCGGGGAAGGTTGCAATACTGTTGGGGGAGGCGGGGTTTAAACTAACTTGGTAGGGGGATAGGATACAGAGTGGAGCTATAGTAGGGTGTGATGCACAGCCAAATATAGAGGAAGGAACATGTCAGCCTGGAAAGCAGAGCAAATATGTAACGGCACAAGGGAGTATGACAAGGCTGGAAGGCATTTATTTTAATGCAAGGAGTTTTGCAAGTAAGGAAGATTAATTGATGGTGTTGATGAACACGTGGGAGTATGATATTGTTGCTGTCACAGAGACATGGTTGACGGAGGGGCAGGGCTGGAAGCTCAATTATCCGGGGTATGGAATCTTCAGGCGAGCCTGAGCGAGGTAATAAAGAGGAGGGGCTGTCGTAATATTAATCAAGGAATCAATTACTGCTGTAAGAAGGGATGGTATCTTAGCAGGTTCCTCTAATGAGGCCATATGGGTAGAACATAAAAACAAAATGGGGGCAAGCACTTTGCTGGGAGTGTACTATAGGCCCAATGTGGTGATTATTCTTTATGTTTAGTAAGAAGTATTGTGATTGGTTGTTGTTTCCTGCCTTAGGATATATGCTGTAATCTCATTGGTAGTTGATGTCATGTGATTTGTGGTGGCCATCTTAAATTCAGTTCTTTCCAGCCTTTAGTTGGGACTGGGTGTTGAAGATGTGCTACAGGATTTTTAAGTTAATAAAGCCTAGATTAGAAAGGCAAATCTATTATTTATTTCAACTTATTAACTTTATGCCAGAATGGAGCGATATCTTCAACCAGAACGATTCAATCCTGACCCTAATTCTGCAGGAGTGGATGATAAATGGAAACACTGGTATTGTACATTTAAAAACTTTTTGGGCGTGTTGGATCAAGAGCCTCCAAATAAGCTGAATATGCTGATCAACTACATTGCTCCGGATGTGTATAAGTATATTTTGGACTGTAAAACTTACGAAGTGGCTATTTCTACATTGGAAAAGATTTTTGTTAAACCAGAGAATGAGGTATTTGCACGTCACCTTCTATCTGCCCGTAGGCAGCAGGTGGGAGAATCTTTGGATACTTATTTACAAGCACTTCGGTGCCTTAGTGTTAACTGTAATTATAAGGCCGTGACGGCTGAAGAATATAAGGAAGAATCGGTACGGGATGCTTTTATTAATGGATTACTGTCTAGATCAATTCGTCAGCAGTTGTTAGAAAATAAGACTTTGGATCTTAAGAGTGCTTTTGAGCAAGCTTCTACATTGGATGTGGCTCAGAGAAGTTCGGATTCTTATGCTCTTTTTAATCGGCCTGTGACTGTGGTTTTGGCAGTTCCGGATGAAAAGGAATTATGTGGACTTAATAGGAGTGGTTTACTAGATTCTGAAACAGTTTCTACTTCAGCGGCTGTTGCCTCTGGGATTCAGAAGTGTTATTTTTGTGGGAACGTCCGGCACCCTCATCTGAAGTGTCCTGCTCGGGAGGCTGTGTGTAGTAAATGCGACAAGAGAGGTCATTACGCACGTGTGTGTAAATCATCAGGTTCAATTACCTCCTCTGTGACTATTCAGCCTTTAGATAGGGCGTTTATTGCATCTATTTCTGCTGCATTTGCTCATGGCCTAAACAAAGCTATAGTTACGGCCCAAGTTAATGGGTTGGACGTGAAGGCCCTTATAGATACGGGCAGTACTGAGAGTTTTATAAGTCTTCAGTTTGCAAAGGAGAAGCATTTGAAAATTTCGCCTGTTTCCTATCAGGTGTGTATGGCTCAGACGACTCTCACTTCACAAGTAGCTGGTTGTTGCCTTGTGAAATTGATTCTTCCAGGTAATACGTATACTGATATATGCCTATCTGTTTTGCCTAATCTCTGTGCGGATATTTTGATTGGTCATGATGTGCTTCAGTTACACGAGTCTCTCAGTCTTTCATTTGGCGGGACTAAGCCACCTTTATCTATTTGTGGATTAACCTCTTTATCCATTTCTCCATTATCACTTTTTTCCAATTTGATGCCGGATTGTAAGCCAATTGCTACCAAGTCAAGAAGGTATAGCAGTCAGGATAGAGAACTTATTAATTCTGAAGTTCAACGTCTCTTATTGGAAGGAATCATTGAACCTAGTTGTTCGCCTTGGCGGGCACAGGTAGTTGTCATGACTAATGAGAGACATAAGAAACGAATGGTGATAGACTATTCCCAAACTATTAATAGGTATACTCAATTAGATGTGTACCCTTTGCCTAAGATTGATGAGCTTATCAATAAAGTATCTCAGTATAAGGTTTTTAGCACTATTGACCTAAAGAGTGCTTATCATCAGATTCCTATTGTTAAGAAGGTTCAACCATATATGGCCTTTGAGGCTGTTGGAAAGCTGCATCAGTTTTGCCGAATACCATTTGGTTTTACTAATGGTGTTGATTGTTTTCAACGGGCAATGGATGCTTTTATAAGTGATAACTCTCTCTCTGACACCTTTTCATACTTAGATGACATCACGGTTTGTGGCAAATCAAGGGTGGAGCATGATTCTAATTTAGAAAGACCCCTTCAAGCTGCGGAAAAAGTTGGTTTAGCTTTCAATAAAGAGAAGTGTACCTTTTCGACCACTGAGGTAAATCTACTGGGGTACATTATCTCGGGAAACAAGATTAAACCAGACCCAGAATGTCTGCGACCATTGATTGATTTACCTTGTCCTACTAATTCTAAGGCTTTGCAACGAGTTGTTCGACTGTTTTCTTACTATTCTAATTGTATTGCAAATTTTTCACAGAAGATCCGGCCTCTGATTTGGGTTACGACATATCCTCTATCATGGGAGGCCAGAACATGTTTTGATAATTTTAAAAAGGATATCCTTGGAGCAGTTGTGCATTCTATTGATGAGTAGGTTCCTTTTGTGATTGAGACGGATGCTTCTGATTTTGCAATTGGGGCTACTCTGAACCAAAATGGAAGACCTGTGGCCTTTTTCTCACGTACCTTGAACAATAGTGAAAAAAGGCATTCTTCAATAGAGAAAGAGGCGTATGCAATAGTAGAAGCACTGCGTAAATGGAGACATTATTTATCGGGGTGACATTTTACGTTGGTTACTGATCAAAAGTCTGTGTCCTTTATGTTTGATGTCAAACATTTTGGAAAGATTAAGAATGATAAAATAATGAGGTGGAGGATTGAGTTGGCATGTTACCATTTTGATATAGTTTATTGTCCGGGGAAGGATAATGTTGCTGCTGATGCGCTGTCGAGGGCTTATTGTTCTGTGATTCATGGAGATACGCTTATTAATCTTCACAATGCATTATGCCATCCTGGGGTTACGACGATGATACACTTCGTACGCAGTAAGAATTTGCCCTTTTCAGTTGAAGACGTCAAGCAGATGACTTCATCATGTTCTATCTGTGCTCGGGGTAAACCGAATTTCTTTAAGCCTCAACGAGCTCATCTTATAAAGGCTACTTCTCCTTTTGAACGTTTGAGCTTCGATTTTAAGGGGCCTCTTCCTTCAACTAATCAAAACCGATATATATTAACTGTTGTGGATGAGTTTTCAAGGTTCCCTTTTGCTTTTCCTTGCGCAGATGTAGCAGCTGCTACAGTTATCAAATGTCTGACTCAACTTTTTGTCATCTTTGGGATGCCTGCGTGTATCCATTCGGATCAGGGAAGTTCTTTAATGTCTTCCCAGTTGAAGGAATACCTTCAGAATCAGGGAATTTCTACTAGCAGAACTACAACGTATAATCCCCAGGGTAATGGACAGTGCGAACGATACAATGGGGTGATCTGGAAGGCAGTTATGTTGGCTTTGACATCCCGGAACATTAAGAATACACAGTGGGAAATGGTACTGCCTGATGCCCTGCATTCCATTAGATCATTGCTTTCAACGGCTACTAATGTGACCCCCCATGAAAGGCTCTTTAACTATCCGCGGAGATCTACTACGGGATATTCGATACCTTCATGGCTTACTATGCAGGGACCTGCGCTGCCTCGACGCCATGTTAGATTGTCAAAATATGATCCTTTAGTGGAGAAGGTGGAGCTGTTGGAGGCAAATTCCCAATATGCTCATATTCGATTCCAAGATGGGAAAGAAAGTACCGTTTCAATTAAAGACTTGGCTCCTTGTGGTGGCCAGCCCTCTTCTGAGAATATTAACAATAGTCATGATTTAAATAATGTGGATGCTGTTACAGATACTACGAATTTTTCCAATCCGACTGCAGATAATTATACTTCTATTAGTCAGCCCTCGATGGATGTTCATGACCATCCCAGTTTACCTCCTGATGGGATTTCTAATCCGGAAACCGTTGAAAATCGGGATATGGATAGCCTTCCTGCAGAAGATACTTCTGTGTCTCCTGGTGTGGGAGGGCAAGGAATTTCACCAAGGTTAAGAAGGTCGACACGAACAAGATATCCGGTCGACCGATTGAAAATGGACTTTTAAATTGATAGTAATGTTTTAAAATTTTTGAAATATTATATTATATTGTGTTAGTTGAGAGATACTTAATACTTATGTGCAATGTTACTATTTGTTGTTGCTCACTTAGTATTGTGTCATGCTGAATAGTTTTATTTTGTCTGTGCATAGTTTTAGCTGTAAATAATTAATTATAAATTGTAAAGGTTATTTAGGTTGGAGTATATTTTAAAAGGAGGGGTGAATGTGGTGATTATTCTTTATGTTTAGTAAGAAGTATTGTGATTGGTTGTTGTTTCCTGCCTTGGGATATATGCTGTAATCTCATTGGTAGTTGATGTCATGTGATTTGTGGTGGCCATCTTAAATTCAGTTCTTTCCAGCCTTTAGTTGGGACTGGGTGTTCAAGATGTGCTACAGGATTTTTAAGTTAATAAAGCCTAGATTAGAAAGGCAAATCTATTCTTTATTTCACCCCCAAATAATCAGCGGGAGATTGAGGAACAGATATGAAGGCAAATCTCAGAGAAGTGTAGAAATAATAGCGTAATAGTAGTAGGGGATTTAAACCTCCCCAATATTAACTGGGATAGTCAGAGTGTTAAAGGCTTATAGGGTACAGGATTTTTAAAGTGCATCCAGATGAGCTTTTTCAGCCAGCATGTAGACAGTCCTACAAGAGAGAGGCAGCACTGGACCTACTTCAAGGGAATGTAGCCGGGCAAGTGGCAGAACTGTCATTAGGGGAGCATTTTGGTGAAAGTGACCATAATTTTTGTGCTTAAGGTAGTCATGGAAAAGGACAAAGATGGACCAGAAAAAAAGGTTCTAAATTGGAGGAAGGCCGATTTTAATATGATAAGGCAGGATCTGGCCAAAATTGACTGGGATCATCTGCTTGTAAGAAAATCCTCATCGGAGCAGTGGGAGTCGTTCAGAAAGGAAATAGAGAGAGTACAACGCCAACATGTTCCAGTAAAGATCAAGGGTGGGACCAACAAGCCTAGGGAACCCTGGATGTCAAGGTATATAGGAGAATGGATTAGGAAGAAACGGGAGGTTTCTGGCAGATACAAAGGACTAAAACATTGGAAGCCCTAGAGGAGTATAAGCAGTGCAGGGGGGCACTTAAGAAGACATTTGGAGAGCGAAGAGGGGGGCATGAAAAAACACTGATGGGCAATAGAAAGGAAAATTCCAATGTATTTTATAAGTATATTAAGTGGAAGAGGATAACCAGGGAAAGTGTAGGGCACATTAGGGAGCAAAGTGGCAATCTGTGTGTAGAGCCGTAAGATGCAGATGAGGATTCAAATGAATATTTTGCAGCTGTGTTCGCTATGGAGAAGGACGATATTGGCATAGAAATCAGGCAGGGGGATTGTGATTGTAATTGCATTGGCGAGGGTGCAGAGGAGATTCTCCAGGATGTTACCTGGGCTGGAGCGCTTCAGCTATTAAGAGAGACTGGAAAGGCTGGTGTTGTTTTCCTTGGAGCAGAGAAGGCTAAGGGGGAATCTGATTGAGGTGCACACAATTATGAGGAGTGTAGATAGGGTAGGTAGTAAGGAACTTTTCCATTTAGTGGAGGGGTCAGTAACCTTGGTGCATTGGTTCAAGATAAGGGGCAGGAGGTTTAGGTGGGATTTGAGGAAAAACTTTTTCACCCAAAGGGTGGTTGGATTCTGGAACTAACTGCCTGAAAGGGTGGTAGAGGCAGGAACCCTCACAACATTCAATAATCATTTAGATGCGCACTTGAAACGGCATAGCATACAAGGCTATGGACCAAGTGCTGGAAAATGGGATTAGAATAGACAGGGATTGATGGCCGGTGCGGACACGATGGGCCGAATGGCCTCTTTCTGTGCTGTATAACTCTATTACTCTATGAATCTATGTTACCTGTGTAGAGACTCTGAATCAAAAATGAGAACTGGTTCGTCAAACCTCCATCAGTTACAGAAGTGGAATAATCAAAATCCACAGCCCAATATTCATCCCGTCTAACTGTAACATAATGAAATTCAGCACTCATGACTCACAGATTCTCAGGCATGTGTTGGAGGAAGGGGATTAATCAGCACCACAACAATTAAACTGTTTACAGTAACTATACACAGAGGAAGAATAAATCACTATTGGTTCTAAATTGGGGGAAGGCCGATTTTAATAGGATAAGGCAGGATCTGGCCAAAATGGACGGGGATCAGCTACTTGTAGGAAAATCCTCATTGGCGCAATGGGAGGCTTTCAGAAGGGAGATTGAGATCATACAATGGCAACATGTTCCCGTAAAGGTCAAGAGTGGTTCCAAAAACCACAGGGAACCTTGGATGTCAGGGGATATACGAGAATGGATTAGGAAAAAAAGGAGGGCTTTTGGTAGATACAAAAGGCTAAAGATGGAGGAAGCCCTAGAGGAGTACAAAAAGTGCAGGGGGATACTTAAAAAAGAAATTAGGAGATCAAGGAGGGGCCATGAAATAACACTGGCGAGCAAAATAAAGGAAAATCCTAAGATGTTTTATAAGTATATTAAGGGTAAGAGGATAACTAGGGAAAAAATAGGGCCCATTAGGGACAGAAGTGGCAATCTGTGTGTGGAGCCAGAAGATGTAGGAGGGGATCTAAATGAATTTTTGCATCTGTTTTCACTATGGAGAAGGACGATGTAGACATAGAAATAGGGCGGGGGGACTGTGATATGCTCGAACATATTAACATCGAGAGGGAGGAGGTATTGGCGGTTTTAGCTGGCCTAAAAATGGATAAATTCCCCAGGCCCGGATGAAATGTATCCCAGGCTGCTGTGTGAGGCAAAGGAAGAGATTGCGGGGGCTCTAACACATATATTCAGGACCTCGCTGGCCACAGGGGATGTGCCAGAGGACTGGAGAACCACTAATGTAGTACCATTATTCAAGAAGGGTAGTAGGGAAAAACCGGGGAACTACAGGCCAGTGAGCCTAACATCAGTGGTAGGAAAATTATTGGAAAAAATTCTGAGGGACAAAGTTTGTCTCCACTTGAAGAGGCAAGGATTAATCAGGGATAGTCAACATGGCTTTGTCAAGGGAAGATCATGTCTGACTAATTTGATTGAATTTTTTGAGGGGGTGACTAGGTGTGTGGATGAGGGTAACGCAGTGGATGTGGTATACATGGATTTCAGTAAGGCCTTCGATAAAGTCCCGCACAGGAGACTGGTCAAGACGGTAAGAGCCCATGGAATCCAGGGTGCCTTGGCACATTGGATACAAAACTGGCTTAGTGGCAGAAGGCAGAGGGTGATGGTCGAAGGTTGTTTTTGTGACTGGAAGCCTGTGGCCAGTGGGGTACCACAGGGATCGGTGCTGGTTCCCTTGCTGTTTGTGGTCTACATTAATGACTTGGATATGAATGTAAAAGGTATGATCAGTAAGTTCGCGGATGATACAAAAATTGGTACGGTGGTAAATAGCGAGGAGGGTAGCCTCAGTCTGCAGGATGATATAGATGGGTTGGTCAGATGGGCGGAACAGTGGCAAATGGAATTTAACCCGGAAAAGTGCGAGGTGATGCACTTTGGGGGGACTAACAAGGCAAGGGAATACACAATGAATGGAAAGACCCTAGGCAAGACGGAGGGTCAGAGGGATCTGGGTGTGCAAGTACACAGATCCCTGAAGGCGGCGGAACAGGTGGATAAGGTGGTAAAAAAGGCATATGGGATACTTGCCTTCATTAGCCGAGGCATTGAATATAAGAGCAAGGAGGTTATGATGGAGCACTGGTTAGTATAATACACTGGTTAGGCCACAGCTGGAATACTGTGTGCAGTTCTGCTCGCCACACTACAGGAAGGATGTGATCGCGTTAGAGAGGGTGCAGAGGAGGTTCACCAGGATGTTACCAGGGCTGGAGCGCTTCAGCTATGAAGAGAGACTGGGCAGATTGGGTTTGTTTTCCTTGGAGCAGAGGAGGCTGAGGGGGGACATGATTGAGGTGTACAAAATTATGAGGGGCATAGATAGGATGGATGCTGAGGAGCTTTTTCCCTTAGTAGAGGGGTCAATAACTAGGGGGCATAGATTCAAGGTAAAGGGCGGGAGGTTTAGAGGGGATTTGAGAAAGAACTTTTTCACCCAGAGGGTGGTTGGAGTCTGGAACTCACTGCCTGAAAGGGTTGTGGAGGCAGAAACCCTCACAACATTTAAGGAGCATTTGGATGAGCACTTGAAATGCCATAGCATACAAGGCTACGGACCAAATGCTGGAATATGGGATTAGATTAGACAGGGCTTGATGGCCGGCGTGGACACGATGGGCCGAAGGGCCTCTATCCGTGCTGTATTACTCTATGACTCTATGGCTCTATGAGAGGATTTAAATAATGTAACACTGCTGTCCTGTTGTTTATCTGTCAGTAATTAGTTAACATTTGTTTCTGTTCATGCTGTTCAATAGGAAACAAAGCATTAACAATACATTTCAACTTATATTTGAACATAAGAACATAAGAAATAGGAGCAGCAGTAAGCCATACAAGCCCCTGGAACCAACTCCAAAATGCATTAAGATCATGGCTGATCATCGACCTCAACAGCACTTTGCTGCCCGATCTCCTTATCACTTCAATCCCCTAGAGTCCAAAAACCCATCTGTCGCAGTCTTGAATATATTCAATGATTCAGCATTCACAGGGTTCTGGGGCAGAGAAGTGCAAAGATTCACAACACTCTGAGTGAAAAATATCATTCTCATTTCAGTCTCAAGTGGCCGACCCCTTATCCAGAGACTGTGCCCAGCAGTTCTGGACAATCCAACCAGGGGAAACAACCTCTCAGCATCTAACCCTGGCAATCCCCATCAGAATCTTGTATGTTTCAATGAGATCACCTCTGATTCTTCTAAACTGCAGAGAGTATACGCCGATTCTACACAATCTATCATCATAGGACAGCCCTCTGATCCCAGGAATCAATCTCGTGTCCCTTTGCTACAGTGCCTCATATAGTTATAACCAAACTTCTACAACCAACAGCAAAAATCTTCCCCTTTGCCATTGATTACATTGGGAAAACATGAATGCAGCTCCATTAAGGGGAGAGATCAGTTATCAAAAACAATAATTTCCACTCCGGTTAGTGACCCACACTCTGCACCGTTCTACAGTGACAGGTACTCCCAGTAATACATGGCGACTGGGGTCAGGTGTTCCACTCCGGTTAGTGACCTACACTCAGTAGTTCTGCAGTGACAGTCCCTTCCACTAATACCTTCTCTCAGAGAGTTGCTTACACTGCTGTCTGATCCAACAGTACACAGTATTACACTGAAGGCAATAACTTCATATCAAATGAGCCCGTGAGTTACAAACAGAATGTTACTTTCAGTTGAGGCAATGGAATTAAACCTCAGAGGTAATTCAGGACATTTGACTATAGGAAATGCTATCACTGATCGGGTCTGTATAACGGTGACCATTAGATGAGGATGTAATATTATCAGTCACAGAGCAGAACCAGTGACCAACTCACACACAGATTAAACAACTTCAATAGTTATAATCACTTACCAGGAACACCAATGATGGCAATGACCATGTAATATATTTTCTCCACACTGCCATATGTGTTATACATTTTCTGTGTGAAGCGGTGTGTGCCTTCGTGCTGCAGGCAATATCCCTGAATTAAACTCTGAGGCGGGACATTCCCAGAGCCTTTCATTTATACCCTGCGGGATCTCCACGAGGACATTGAGGTTGCAACATCGCTTAAAATA
Organism: Somniosus microcephalus; assembly: GCF_052327205.1. Lineage (NCBI taxonomy): Eukaryota > Metazoa > Chordata > Chondrichthyes > Squaliformes > Somniosidae > Somniosus > Somniosus microcephalus. Next base: position 59,249,596 of record NW_028225181.1, read on the forward strand.
TTGTTTTTAAAAACACATCTGAACAAACAGATGACGACCGCGGAGTTATTTCCCTGTTGTGATGGAATATATTTAGTGTTGAGATTGAAACTGAAAACCCCAAAGACCGGACAATTCTGATCACATGAATTAACTAATTGAAATTGCCAGCTGTATTCTCCCAGAAATGGGATGTTGTTGCAAACAGCACCAGGCCCATCTCTAGAACTTATATTGTTTCGGTGATGTCCTTCACTCTGCTGTGGCGAATCTGTAATTAAATTCCAAATTTTAGAGTGTCCTCTCAGGGCTGTTCTGCTGCAATCTGGCATGGGGCTGCCCGCCTTCTCTGTGGCCATTTAGTTAAACAATTAAAGTGGTGAATTTATGTCGATGGTTCCTTAACATAATACATCCCCTCAAACTAATACAGCCCCTCAAACTAATGCAATCCCTCAACCTAATACAGTGTCTCAAACTAATACACCCCCTATAACTAATACAGCACATCAAACTAATACAGCACCTCAAACTACTACAGCACCCAAAGGAATACAATACCTCAAACTAATATAGTCCCTCAACCTAATACAGTACCTCAAACTAATACATCCCCTATATCTAATACAGCATATCAAACTAATGCAGCACCTCAAACTAATATACACCTCAAACTAATACAGCTCATCAAACTATTACACCAACTGAAAAAAATACAGATTCTCAAACGAATACAGTAACTAAAACCAATACAGACCCTCAAATTAATACAATCCCTCAAACTAATACAGCCCCTCAAACTAATGCAGTCCCTCAACCTAATACAGTACCTCAAACTAATACACCCCCTATAACTAATACAGCACATCAAACTAATACAGCACCTCAAACTAATAAAGCACCCAAACGAATACAGTACCTCAAAATAATACAGTCCCTCAACCTAATACAGTACCTCAAATTAATACATCCCCTATATCTAATACAGCATATCAAACTAATACAGCACCTCAAACTAATACACCCCTCAAACTAATAGAGCTCATCAAACTATTACACCCACTCAAAAAATACAGCCTCTCAATTTAATACAGTAAATAAAACTAATACAGACCCTCAAACTAATACAATCCCTCAAACAAATACAGACCATCAAACTAATAGAGCACCTCAAAGTAATACAGCACATCAAACTAATACAGTACCTCAAACTAATACAGCCCCTCAAACTAATTCAGCCCCTCAAACTAATACAGCTCATCAAAATAATACAGTCCCTCGAACTAATACAGCTCCCAAACTACTAGAGCACCTCAAAATAATACAGTAACCTCAAACTAATACAGCCCCTGAAATTAATACAGTACTCTGAAACTAAGACCACCCCTCAGACTAATAGCCAAACCCGCTGAAAACATCTGTGGTCCAATGTCCTGTAATCTCGTGTTCCCACAAACTCAAAGTGCACGGGATCTCATATGCCAGTCACCAAGAGGTCGTTACCAGGCTAATAAGAAATGATTGCACAGATTATTTGAACATTTTAACAATGCGAATTATAAATGCATTTTTAATAGTCTTGACTTTTTTCTGCTAAGTTAGTAATGGTCTATTAAATAAAGGCATGGCAGGGCACCTCAATCCCGTGGAATGCACATCATGAGCCACGTGGGGACTCCACTACTCTTCCTGTGTCCTGGACAACCACATGTGCAGGAGGTGTCGTCAGCGGCAGGAGCTCAAACACCGGGTTTTGGAGCTTGAGCTGCACCTGGCATCACCGCGGTGCATTCGTGAGGCTGAGAGCTACGTGGATAGCATGTTTCAGGAGGTGGTCACCCAGCAGCTTAAGATTGTCCAGGCAGAGATGGACTGGGTGATCGCCAGGCAGAAAAGGAGGACCAGGCATGTAGTGCAGCATTCCCCTGAGTGAATCTCAGTCTCTAGCTGGTATTCAGTTCTGAGTACTGGAGAGGATGATGCTGCCCCTGGCGAGTACAGCCAGAGCCAAGTCCAGAGCACCACGCGTGGATCTGCTGTACCGGTGTTGGTGCGAGGGACGAGATAGGTCAGGAAAGCAATAGTGATATGGAATTCAATAGTTAGGGGAATAGACAAGCGTCTCTATGGCCGCAGATGTGACTCCAGGATAGCATGTTACCTCCTTGGTGCCAGTTTCAAGGATGTCACTGAGCGGCTGAAGAACATTCTGAGAGAGGAGATTGAACAGCCAGAGGTCATGGTCAATATCGGCACCAATGACATATGTAGGAAGAGGGATGTAGAACCGCAGGCAGATTTTAGGGAGCGAGGAAAGGGATTAAATTCAGGACTTCAAAGGTAGTAGTCTTCGGATTACTCCCGTTGCATGTGCTGGTGAGTATAGAAATAGAAGGTTAGAGCAGACGAATGCCTGGCTGGGGAGATGGTGCAGGAGGGTGGGCATTAGATTCCTGGGACATTGGGAATGGTTCTCGGGGAGGGGGGACCTGTACAACTTGACATGTAGCTCCTCATCATGGCCGCAACCAATGGCCTTGAATGGGAGGGAGTGGCTTGCTCGTAGTTTTGGGGATGTTTAAAAATAATTTGGCAGGGGGTGGGCTCCAGACTGTAGTATTAGAAAGGAAAAAAAGGGCTCACAAAGGATTGGTAGAGACGGATAGCCCAAGAGCAATGAATGATAAGGTCATTTGTGGGGTCAGAATAAGGGAATGCAAGAGAGGTTTACAGTGCAAGTGTGTAAATGCATGAAGTATGGTAAATAGGGTTGGTGAGATGCAGGTGCAAAGAGCCACAGGGACATATGATGTCATGGTGATAAAAGAGACCTGGCTCATGAAGGGCAGGATTAGGTACTAAATATTCCTGGGGGGAAGGTGTACAGGAAAGCAAGGGAAGGAAAGAAAGGAGGTGGTGTGGCAGTATTGATTCAGGAGAATGTTACAGTGCTGGAGAGAGAGGATGTCCTGGAGGGTTCAAGGACGGAATCTATTTGTTAGAGTTAAGAAATAATAGAGCTGACATTAAACGACTAGGTGTATTTTATAGGTCCTCAAATAGTGGGAAAGATATAGAGGAGCAAACATGCTAAATAGCGTTAGCAGCATGCTATAGACAGGGGTAAGCGATCCCACAATCAATGGATCAGAACAAAGCTCTGCAGTCCTGCCACATCCAATCGTGAATGGTGGTGGGCCATTAAACAACTAACGGGAGGAGGAGGATGCAGGAATATACCCAACTTAAATTAATGTAAAAGACAAGACTGAAGCGTTTTCCACCATCTTCAGCCAGAAGTGCCAGGTGGAGGATTCATATGGGCCTCCTTCTGAGGACCTACCATCACAGAAGACAGTCTTCAGCCAATTCGATTCACTCCATGTGATAACAAGAAATGGCTGAGCGCACTGGATACAGCAAAGCCTATGGGCCCTGACGACATCACGGCTGTCATGCTGAAGACCTGCTCCAGAATTAGCCATGACTCTAGCCTAGCTGTTCCAGTACAGCTACAACACTTGGATCTACCCGACAATGTGGAAACCTGTCCAGATATAACATGAGCACAAAAAGCAGGACGAATCTAGTCCGACCAATTACCGCCCCATGAGTCTGCTCACAGCAAAGTGATGGAAGGTGTCATCGACAGTGCTATCAAGTCGCACTTACTCAGCAATAGCTTCTCATCAATGCTCAGTTCAGGTGCCATCAGGACCACTCGGTTCCAGACCTAATTTCAGCCTTGGTCCCAACTTAGACGAAAGAGAAGAATTCCAGAGGTGAGGTGAGAGTGACAGAAATTGACGGAATGTGGGATCAAGGAGCCCTAGAAAATTTGAAGTTAATGGAAATCAGGGGGAAAACACGCCACTGGCTGGAGCCATAACTAGCACAAAGAAAGATGGTTGTATTTGATTGAGGTCAATCATCTCAGGCACAGGATATCGCTGCAGGATTTCCTCAGGGAAGTGTCCTAGGCCCAACCATCTTCAGTTGCTTCATCAATGAGCATCCCTGCATTATAAGTTCAGAAGTGGGGATGTTTACTGATGTTTGCACAGTGTTCAGTTCCATTCTCAACTCCTCCGATAATGTAAAACTCCATGCCCACATGCAACAAGACCTGGACGACTTTCAAGCATGGGCTGATACGTGACATAGAAATATAGAATTATAGAAGTTAGGAGCAGGAGTAGGCCATTCGGCACATCGAGCCTGCTCCACCATTCAATGCGATAATGGCTGATCATCCAAACACAGTACCCTGTCCCTGCTTTCTCCCGATGCCCGTTGATCCCTTTAGCCTTAAGAAATATATCCAATTCCTTCTTGAATATATTTAATGGATGGGCCTCTACTGCCATCTGTGGTATAGAATTCCACAGGTTCACCACTCTCTGTGTGAAGAAATTCCTCCTCATTTCTGTCCTAAATGGCTTACACCTTATCCTTAGATTGTGACCCCTGGTTCTGGACTCCCCGACCGTCGGGAACATCTTTCCTGCATCTATTCTGTCCAGTCCAGTCAGAATTTTGTAAGTTTCAATGAGATCGCCTCTCATTCTTCTAAACTCCAGCCAGTATAAGCCCAATCGATCCAATCTCTCCTCATCCGTCATTCCTGCCATCCCAGGTATCAGACTGGTGAATCGTCGCTGAACTCCTTCCATGGCAAGAACATTCTTCCTCAGATAATGCGACCAAAACTGCATATAATACTCAAGATGTTGTCTCACCAAGGCCCTGTACAACTTCAGCAAGACATCCTTGTTCCTGTACACAAACCTTCTCGCTACGAAGGCCAACATACCATTTGCCTTCTTAACCGTCTGCTGAACATGCCTGCTTACCTTCAGCGACTGGTGCACAAGGACACCCAGGTCTCGTTGCACTTCCCCTTCTCCCAATCTATTGCCATTCATATAATAATCTGCCTTCCTGTTTTTTCCACCAAAGTGGATAACCTCGCAATTATCCACATTATATTGCATCTGCCATGCTTCTGCCCAATCAGCCAAATTGTCCAAATCATCCTGGAGTTTCTTGGCATCCTCCTCACAGCACACACGCTATATTGTGAATAGCTGTGGTCCTAAGACCGATCCCTGCGGTGCCCCACTCCTGCCTGCCACTCAGAAAAAGAGCCAATTATTCCAACTCTTTGCTTTCTATGTGCCAACCAGTTCTCTATCGAAGAGAATACTTTGCCCCAAATCTCATGTCCCTTAAATTTACACGGTAATCTCTTATGCGGGACTTTATCAAAAGCCTCCTGAAAGTCCAAATACACCACATCCAATGTTCTCCCTTATCTATTTTACCAGTTACATCCTCAAAAATTTCCAGTAGATTAGTCAAGCACGATTTACCTTTTGTAAATCCATGTTGACTTTGTCCGATCCTGTCACTGTTTTCCAAGTGCTCTGCTATTACATCCTTTATAATGGACTCTAGCATTTTCCCCACTAACGATGTCAGGCTTAGCGGTCTGAAATTCCCCGTTTTCTCTGTACCACCTTTTTTGAATAGTGGGTAACATTAGCTACCCTCCAATCCATGGGTACTGTTCCAGATTCCATCGAATGTTGGAAGATGACCAGCAATGCATCCACTATTTCTAGGGCCACTTACTTAATTACACTAGGATGTAGTTTATCAGGACCTGGGGATTTATCGGCCTTCAATCCCGTCAATGTCCCTAACACCATTTCCCTACAAATACTGATTTCTTTCAGCTCCTCCCTTTCATCAGACCCTATGTTCCGCGACATCTCTTGGAGGCTATTTTTGTCCTCCTTTGTGAAGACAGAACCGAAATATGTACTTAATTGGACCTCCATTTATTTGTTCCCCATTTTAAATTCCTCTGATTCTGACTGCAAGGGACCTACGCTTGACTTCACCAATCTTTTTCTCTTCACATATATATAAAAGCTTTTACAGTCATTCTTATGTTGCCTGCAAGCTCCTCTCATATTCTATTTTCCCCTTCTTAATTAATCACTTTGTCCTCATTTGGTGAATCCTAAACTGCTCCCAATCCTCAGGTTTACTGCTATTTCTGGCCAATTTATATGTCCTCTCCTTGGAACTTAAGCTATTCCTAATTTCCCTTGTTAGCCACGGTTGAGTCACCTTTTTGTTTTATTTTTATGCCAAAGTGGGATGAACAAATTCTGTATTTCATCCATGCGGTCTTTGAATGTTTGCCATTGCCTATCCACCGTCAACCCTTTGAGTGACATTCCCCAATCAATCCTACCCAACTCGCGCCTCATCCCATCATGACAGATAACATTCGTGCCACAGAAGTGCCAGGAAATGATTATCTCCAACAAGCGAGAGTCTAACCATTGCCCCTTCACATTCAGCGGCATTACCATTGCCGAATCCCCCACCATCAACAACCTGTGGATCTCGATTAACCAGAAACTTAACTGGACCAGCCACATAAATAATGTGCCAACAAGAAGAGGACAGAGGATAGGTATTCTGCGGCGAGTGCCTCACTTCCTGACTACCCAAAGCCTTTCCACCATCTACAAGGCACAAGTATTGAAAATGATGGAATGCTTTCCACTTGCCTGGATGAGTGCAGCACCAGCAACACTCAAGAAGCTCGACACCATCCCGGACAAAGCAGCCCGCTTGATTGGCAACCCATCCGCCACGTTAAACATTCACTCCTTCCACCACCGGCTGACTGTGGCTGCAGTGTGTACCATCTACAAGATGCACTACAGCAACTCGCCAAAGCTTCTTCGGCAGCACCTCCCAAACCCGCGAACTCTACCACCTAGAAGGACAAGGGCAGCAGGTGCATGAACACACCAGCACCTCCAAGTTCCACTCCAAGTCACACACCATCCTGACTTAGATTTACATCGCCGATCCTTCATCGTCGCTGGGTCAAAATCTTGGTACTCCCTCCCTGACAGCACTGTGGGAGTACTTTCAGCACACGGACTGCAGCAGTTCAATTATGCAGTTCACCACCACCTTCTCAAGGGTCAATTATGGATGGGCAATAAATGCTGGCTTTGCCAGCGACGCTCACATCCCAAATTAAAGTAAGACAGGCAGAGAGTTAGAGACTGACAGAGGCAGACAGTCAGTGACAGATAGACTGAGATAGTCAGATGGATAAAGACAGAGAGACAGATACATAAAGAAAGGCAAGTAGACAGAGACACAGAAAGATAGAGAAGCAAAAAGAGATATAGACTCCGGCAGGCAGAGCCAGACAGAGGTAGACACAGAGAAACTGACTGAAAAGCAGGGAGACGGACACAGATGGACAGTGACACATTAAGCAATGGAAACAGACAGAGAGAGCGAGAGGCAACGGTAGACAGAGCCGGACAGAGGGAAACAGTGATATACAGAAAGAGAGACAGTCACGGACAGACAGACTGAGACAGGCAGGCAAAAGACAAAGACAGCGACAGAAACTGACAGAGTGAAAGTCAAGGACAGATAGAGCCAAAGAGATTGACAGGGAAAGACAGCCCGACATAAAGACAGAGACAGACAGACATAGACAGAGAAACAATACAGAGACACAGACAGAGACACAGATTCAGATGGACAGACTTTCAGGCAGATACAGATAGGCAACAGAGACACATTACGACGGGGACATAGACAGACAGAGACAGACAGACAGCAAGAGAGCTAAACAGATAGAGACACAAAGTCAGACAGAGCCAGATAGAGAGGGACCGCGAGAGACAGACAGGGGGAGGTAGACAGGCAGAGACACAGATGTACAGTGGCAGACCAACAGAAACAGACACACAGACATGGACAGACAGCCAAGGACAGATATGCAGAGGCAGAAGGATAGGCAGGGACAGGCTCAGCCATACAGAGACAACACAGGGGGAGAACCAGAGAGAGAGAGGCAGAGACAGAGACCTAGTCGTACGTGTAAATACAGACGGAGAGAAACAGAGAGACAGACAGACAAACAGAGACAGAGAGACAAACAGAGAGACAAAGACACAGGCAGAGGTAGGCAGAGAAAGATACCGACAGATAGAGACAGAATGTCATAGACAGGGACACAGATGGACAGAGATAGGGTCAGCAACAGAAACTGACAGAGAGAGAGAGAAGGACAGACAGAGACACAGGCACATAGACAGAATGAGACAGATAGTCAGAGAAAGAGACACAGATGGCCAGAGATAGTCCGAAAGACAGACAGAAATATATGGTCAGACAAACAGACAGATAGAGACACAGACGGAGAGGGGCACAGCCAGTCTGGAACAGCGAGACAGCAAAAGGGACGGATAGAGGGAAACAGATAGACACACCGGGCCAGGCCGTGAGAGAGATAGGCAGAGAGAGACATGGCAGACAGATGGTAATAGAAATACAGAGACAGACAGATGAACTGAGAAGGTCAGAATCAGACAGGCAGAGCACAGGCGGAGAATGAAAGACTGGCAGAGACAGACAGAGACTGAACAACACATTCAGAAAGAGAGAGACACACAGGGACACACATATATAACGTAATAGAAATAGAATCATACCAATTTACAGCGCGGGAGTAGGTGATTTCGGCCCTTCCTGTCCGCGCCAGCCGACAACGAGCTATCCAGCCTAATCCCACTTTCTAGCGGTTGGACCATAGCCCTCTAGATTAGGCACTTCAATCGCATATTCAAGCAATTTTTAAATGTGATCAGGGTTCCTGCCTCTACCACGCTTTCAGGCGGTGATTTCCAGATCCCCATCACGCTCTGGGTGAAGACATTTCGCCTTAAATCACCTCGAAACCTTCCACCAATTACTTAAAATCTGTGCACCTTGGTTTTTGACCCCTCTGCTAAGAGATATAGTTCCTTCCTGTCTAATCTATCTATGCCCCTCATAATTTTACACACCTCAATAATGTCTCCCCTCACCCTGCTCTGTTCCAACGAAAACGAACCCAGCCTATCCAGTCTCTCCTCATAGCTAAGACCCTCCATTCCAGGCAACATCCTCGTAAATCTCCTCTGTACCCTCTCCAGTGCAATCGCATCTTCCTGTAATGAGTTGATCAGGACTGTACGCAGTACTCTAGCTGAAGCCTAACTATTATTTTATACATTTCAAGCATAGCTCCCCTGCTGTTGTATTCTATGCCTCAGCTAATGAAGGCAATATTCTGTATGCCTTCTGATACACCTTATCTACCTGGCCTGTTACTTCAGGGATCTGTGGACATGCACTCCAGTGTCCCTTTATTCCTATACTTTTTTCAGTGTACTAACCTTTAATGTGTATTCACTTTCCTTGGTAGCCCTCGCCAAAACATTACCTCACACTTCTCCGGATTGAATTCCATTTGCCACTGTTCTGTCCATCTGATCAATTTATTGATATCTTCCTGCAGTCCACAACTTCCTTCTTCAGTATCAACCACAAAGCGGATTTTAGTTTCATCTGCACACTTTTTAATCATACCCCCTATATTCAAGTCTAGATCATTGATATATCCCACAAAAAACAAGGGCCCTAGTACAGAGCCCTGCAGAACCCCACTGGAAACAGCCAGCCTGTCACAAAAACACCCATCAACCTTTACCCACTGTTTCCTGTCTCGGAGTCAGTTTTGGATTGAAATTGCCACTTTCCCTTGGATCCCATGGGCTTTTACTTTCGTGACCAGTCTGCCATGTGGGAAATTATCAAAAGCATTGCTAAAATCCATATACACTGCATCAAATGCACCACGCTCATTGATCCTCCTTGTCATCGCCTCAAAAAATTCAATCAAGTTTGTCAGACAAGATCTTCCCTTAAAAAATCCGTGCTGACTATCATTTATTAATCCGTGTCTTTCTAAATGAAGATTTATCCTGTCTCTCTGAACATTTTCCAATCATTTTCCCACCACCGAGGATAGGTTGACTGGCCTGTAATTACACGGTCTATCCCTTTCTCCCTTTTTAAACAAAGGTACAACTTTAGCAGTTCTCCAATTCTCCAGCAGCACACATGTAGCCAGAAAGGATTAGAAAATGATGGTCAGAGACTCTATTTCCTCTTTTGCTGGTCTTAATCGCCTGGGGTACATATCGTCCGGGCCTGGAGACTAATCCACTTTCAAAGCTGCTAAGCCCTTTAATACTTCCTCTTTCAGACTGTCTCTGCCAGGCACAGTCTATCTGTTTGTCTCTGTTAGTTTCTTATTGCGTGTCTGTCTCTGTCTGTCTGTCTGGTACAGTCTGTCTGTTTCTATGTCTTACTCTGTCTAACTGTCTCTTTCTATCTCACACACATACATATATACACACAAACACACACACACAGACTTGCACACATGCATAAACACAGAAACAGACGGAGAGACAGAGAGACTGAGCCTGACAGACAGAAGCAGGCAGGCATTGGAAGACATTTAAAGAGACAGACTGCGCCAGACAGACACAGAAGCACATGCAGAAAGAGACCGACAAAGAGAAATAGACAGACTGTGCCAGACGGAGGCAGGCTGAGACAGAAAGAAGAGAGAGGCAGCGGAAGAATGTTGAAGTGAAAGACTCAGACAGAAGGAGACTGAGGCAGAGGTAGATAAACTGACAGAGACAGAGACATAATACGCCGGAACACAGGCAGTGATACAGATAGGCAGAAAGGTACCTAGACACTGAGAGAAAAAGAGGACAAGACAGTGACACAGACAGGCAGACAGACATGGAAACAGAAAAAACAGACTGAGAAAAACAGATCAAGACAGTGAGAAAGAGTTAGACAAACAGGCAGAGCGATAGAGAAGACAGAGACACATTCAGATTGACACAGGAAGACAGAGGTAGACTCTTTTCTTCTTAGGCAATCCCTCAGAACCGAGGACGACTTGCTTCTACACTGAAGAAGAGTTCTCAGGTGATTGATGAGTCCAATGCGGGACCTACAGTCTCTGTCACAGGTGGGCCAGACGGTGGTTGAAGGGGCGGCTGGCTGGGGTGCTTGGGTTGACACGTCCTCCTCCACTGTTTGTGCTTGGCTTCCGCTTGCTCGCGACGAAGAGACTCGAGTTATTCAGTGCTTTCCCGGATGCTTCCCCTCCACTTCACAGGTGTCGGTGGGGGTGTTGCACTTTTTCAAGGCTTTGAGGGCGCCCTTGAAGCGTTTCATATGCCGAGCTGGGGCTCGTATGCCATGTCGGAGCTCCGAGTAGAGCGCTTGCTTTGGGATACTCGTATCAGGCATGCGGACAATGTGACACGTCCTTCGGAGCTGATCGAGTGTGGTCAAAGCTTCGATGCTGGGGATGTTGGACTGAGCGAGATCACTGACGTTGGTGCGCCTATCCTGCCAATGGATTTGCAGGATCTTGCGGAGGCAGCTCTGGTGGTACCTCACCCGTGCTTTGCGGAGCCTGCTGTACATGGTGCATGTCTCTGAGGCATACAGCAGGGCGGGTATCACTGCTGTTCTGTAGACCATGAGCTTAGTGCCGGGGTGAGGTGCTGGTCTTCAAACACTCTCTTCCTCAGGCGACCGAAGGCTGCACTGGTACACTGAATGCAGTACTGGACTTCGACATCGATGTCTGCCATTGTTGACAGTAGGCTCCCGAGGTATGTGATATACCTATCAATTCGTCCAATGAAAAGCGACGAGTTAGGAAAGTAACTATAGGTTTTTATTGACTAAATAACAGAGCCCACCCTCATGGGTGATCGGATCCAGCAAGGAGGAATACCAGCCAGTCGACTACCTTTATACCTGGGCAGGTAGGTGGAGCCATGGGCGGAGTCAGTGATGGTCAGCCCAGGTATAACAGTGTGACAAGAGGTGACCTCGTATAGTGATACAACAGTGAGAACAGTGATAACAATATAACAGTGATAACTATAGTGTAACGATAGTGAACGATAAAAGTGGTTTACCACATTCACCCCTTCTTTAGATTTGAGTCCGGCGGGGTGAAGTGTACTACCAGTTCTGGTATGTCAGTCTGTCCGGAGGCCTCATAAGCCTCTCCGATCATCGCAGCGGCGGTGTTGCATTATCCGGTGTTAATGCTGGTGTCTGCGTGGTCGGCGAATGCTCGTGGGGTTCCGGCATGCCGTCTACCTGGGCTGGAATTGGGGGGGTGGTGGGGGGGGGTAAAGGTGGTGTCTCCAGAGTGCCCGAGGGTGCGAGGTCTCGTGAGGAGACAGTATCCTCCCGCCCGTCTGGGTAAGCCACGTAGGCGTACTGGGGGTTGGCGTGCAGGAGGTTCACCATCTCGACCAGGGGGTCCGTTTTATGGGCCCTCACGTGCTATCGCAGCAGGACGGGCCCCGGAGAGGTCAGCCAGGTTGGTAGAGTGGTTCCCGTAGTCGACTTCCTGGGGAAAACAAACATTCGTTCATGGGGGGTGGCGTTAACGGCAGTGCAAAGTAGTGACCAGATGGAATGCAGCGCTGTCGCGAGGACTTCCTGCCAGCGGGAGGTTGGGAGGCCCTTAGACTTTAAGGCTAAGATGACGGCCTTCCAGACAGTCGCGTTCTCTCTTTCCACCTGGCCGTTCCCTCGGGGGTTGTAGCTGGTGGTCCTGCTTGCTGCAATACCTCTCGCTAGTAGGAACTGGCGGAGTTCCTCGCTCATGAAGGAGGAGCCCCGGTCACTATGTATATAGTTCGGGAACCCGAACAAGGCGAAGAGTTCGTTCAGGCATTTAATGACCGTGGTACTGGTCATGTCTGGGCAGGGGAAGGCAAAGGGGAAACGGGAGTACTGATCAACGATGTTGAGGAAGTACACATTACGGTCGGATGACGGTAGGGGCCCCTTAAAGTCGATGCTCAGGCGCTCGAAGGGGCGGGTGGCCTTGATCAGGCTTGCTTTGTCCGGCCTATAGAAGTGCGGTTTGCACTCGGCACAGGTCTGGCAGTTCCTGGTCATGGTCCTGACCTCCTCGATGGAGTAGGTCAGGTTGCGGGCCTCAATGAAATGATAAAGTCTGGTGACCCCGGGGTGGCAGAGGTCGTTGTGGAGGGTCTGAAGTCTATCAATATGCGCACTGGCGCATGTAATTCGTGAAAGAGCATCGGGGGGTTCGTTCAGCTTACCTGGCCGGTACAAGATCTCATAATCGTAGGTGGATAGCTCGATTCTCCACCTCAAGATCTTGTCATTCTTGATTTTGCCCCTCAGCTTGTTATTAAACATGAAAGCGACCGAACGCTGGTCGGTGAGGAGGGTAAATCGTTTGCCTGCCAGGTAATGCCTCCAGCGTCGTACCGCCTCCACGATCGCCTGGGCTTCCTTCTCGACCGACGAGTGTCGGATCTCAGGGCCCTGTAGGGTCCTTGAGAAGAAGGCCACTGGCCTCCCCTCCTGGTTAAGGGTAGCGGCTAGGGTGAAGTCGGATGCATCGTTCTCCACTTGGAAGGGGATGGACTCATCCACTGCGTGCATTGTGGCCTTGGCTATGTCTCCCTTAATGAGGGAGAAGGCCGCGCACGCCTCCTCCATGAGGGGGAAGAATGTGGACTTCATGAGGGGTCTGGCTTTGTCCGCATAATTGGGCACCCATTGGGCATAGTAGGCGAAGAGTCCCAGGGTTCTCTTAAGTGCCTTCGGACAGTGGGGGAGGGGTAGCTCCATGAGGGGGCGCATTCTTTCGGGGTCGGGGCCGATGACTCCGTTCTCTACTACACAGCCGAGGATAGCAAGGCGTGAGGTGTTAAACACACATTTCTCCTTATTGTAGGTGAGGTTCAGCCGTTGGGCCGTACAGAGGAATTTCTCCAGATTCACATCATGGTCCTGCCGGTCGCGGCCGCAGATGGTGATGTTATCTAGATAAGGGAACGTGGCCTGCAGTCCGTTCTGGTCGACCATCCGGTCCAGCTCCCTTTGGAAGACCGACACCCCGTTGGTGACACCGAAGGGGACCCTAAGGAAGTGGTAGAGGTGCCCGTTCGCCTCGAAGGTGGTATACTGGCGGTCCTCCGGGCTGATAGGGAGTTGGTGGTAGGCCGACTTAAGGTCGATGGTCGAGAATACTCGGTATTGTACAATCTGATTGACCATGTCAGATATGCGGGGAAGGGGGTATGCGTCCAGCTGGGTTTACCTGTTTATGGTCTGGCTGTAGTCGATGACCAAGCGATTTTTATCGCCGGTCTTAACGACCACGACCTGGGCACGCCAGGGCCTGCTGCTCCCCTCGATGATGCCCTCTTTCAGGAGGCGCCGCACCTCATAGCTAATGAAGGCCCTGTCCCCGGCGCTGTACCGCCTGCTCTTGGTAGCGACGGGTTTGCAGTGGGGGTTAGGTTAGCGAACAGGGAAGGTGGTGGGACCTTGAGGGTGGATAGGCTGCAGGTGTTACGCGGTGGGCAGTTTAACATCCGCTGGTTGTCGACTGTGAGTGGGGGGAGGGGTCCACCGTATGCTAGGGTGACACTTTGGAGGTGGGATTGGAAGTCCAGCCCTAGTAGGACGGCAGCGCAGAGCTGGGGGAGGACGAGGAGTTTAAAGTTTTTATACTCCGTACCCTTAACCGACAGGGTCACAACACAGTAGCCGCTGATGTCCGTGGCGTGGGACCTTGATGCCATCGAGATTCGGTTGCGCGTTGGCAGGACGGGGAGGGAGTAGTGGCTCACCGTGTCTGGGTGGATGAAGCTCTCCGTGCTTCCGCTGTCGAACAGGCAGGTCGTGGCGTGGCCGTTTACTTTGATGTCCATCATCGACTTGGACAGGTGATGTGGGCGGGCTTGATCCAGAGTGACGGAGGCTAGTGTGTAGCTGAGCGAGTCGTTGTCGTCTGCGGGTGAGGCGGTCATCGGGTCTGGAGGCACGGTGGCAGTCGAGCGTGGTGGGTAAAATGGCGTCTCCCATGAGGTTGGACAAAATGGCTGCCCCCATAACTCACATGAGGCACTATTGGGGTCGGTTGCCTTGATCAAAGATGGCCGCCCCCATGACTCACGTGTGGGGATGCTGGCCTCTGTTGCCTTGAAGGAAGATGGCCGCCCCCACAGTTCGCATGAGGCACTGCTGGCCTCTGAAGATCCACTTCTGCAGGCCTTAGCAAGGTGGCCTTTCTTCCTGCAGGTTGAGCAGGTGGAGTTCCTAGCTGGGCAGCGCGACCTCGGGTGTTTCTCCTGGCCACAGAAAAAGCAGCCGCGGGGGTCCGATGTCGGAGCCGGTACCGGGGGTGGCGGTCCCGATCGGGTCCGGGACGCCGACGCTGAAGTAGGTCCCGGGGGCGGCGCGGTGAAGGGTATTGCGGTAGGGGTCGGGCCCGAGTCCCAGGGTCGCGAACAGTACCTGGAGAACGCCTCCTGGTCCTGATGGGCCACCTCCAGGGAGAGAGCGAGGGCTGCAGCTTTGTCCAGGTCGAGGTCCTTTGCTTCCAGTAATCGCTGCCGTGAGTAGTCGGACCGTAGGCCTTTCACGAAGGCATCGCGGACGTTGTCTTCCGTATTTTCTGCCGCCGTTACTGCTTTAAAGTTACAGTCTCTGCCGAGTGCTTGTAGCACCCGTAAAAATTCCTCCACCGGCTCCCCTGGCAGTTGCGGGCGGGACCTTAGGAGGTGCCTGGTATACATGGGGTTTACCGGGGTTTGGTACTGTCTTTTCAGCCGGTTGATGGCGTCCTCGTATGTTTTAAGGTCCCGGATGAGCGCGAATACTTTAGGGCTCAGTTGGGCGTTCAGAACTCTTAGCTTGGATCTCTGAGGCACGTTGGACTCTTCCAGGTAGGCTTCAAAGCAGCCCAGCCAGTGATTGAAGTCGAGGGCTGCGTTCGCTGCCCGTGGATTTAGATCCAGGTACGGTGGTCTGAGGGCTCGCAGCCAAGCCGGCTGTTGTGATTGTTGCGGCTCGGCGTCTGAAGGCTGCTGTGGCTGTTGTGGTGGGGCGTCTGGATGAGACATCTTAAAATTTAGTCAATAAAATTGATATACCTATCAATTCGTCCAATGAAAAGCGACGAGTTAGGAAAGTAACTATAGGTTTTTATTGACTAAATAACAGAGCCCACCCTCATGGGTGATCGGATCCAGCAAGGAGGAATACCAGCCAGTCGACTACCTTTATACCTGGGCAGGTAGGTGGAGCCATGGGCGGAGTCAGTGATGGTCAGCCCAGGTATAACAGTGTGACAAGAGGCGACCTCGTATAGTGATACAACAGTGAGAACAGTGATAACAATATAACAGTGATAACTATAGTGTAACGATAGTGAACGATAAAAGTGGTTTACCACAGTATGGAAAGTGGTCCACGTTGTCCAAGGCTTTTTCATGGATTTTGATAATCGGGGCTCAGTACTGTGTGGCGGGGGTATGTTGGTAGAGAATCTTTATCTTATGGATGTTTAGTGTAAGGCCGATGCTCTCGCATGCTTTGGTGAAGTTGTTAACGATGGTTTGGAATTCGACTTCCGAATGTGCGCAGATGCAAGCTTCGTCTGCATACTGTAATTCGATGACACAGGAATGGAAGATCCTTGGATCTAGACTGGACGTGCCGGAGGTTGAACAGTTTCCCGTTTGCTCTGTAAATTAGCTCCAATCCAGCGGGGAGCTTACTGAGGGTGAGATGGAGCATTGCAGCAAGGAAAATCGAGCAGAGCATTGGTGGTATGACACCGCCTTTCTTGACCCTGGTCCGTACATGAATTGGTTCTATGTTGGAAACATTTGTCAGGATCACAGCTTGCATGTCATCATGAAGCAGGCGGAGGATGGTGACAAACTTTTGAGGGCAGCCGAATTTGAGGAGGGTTAGGACCCATGCTCCTTCTTTCCCGGGTTACCCCTAAACTTACACTAGATATGACCCTGCTCCTGCTGTCCCCGGGTTACCCCTACACTGACACTAGATATGACCCTGCTCCTGCTGTCCCCGGGTTACCCCTAAACTTACACTGGATATGACCCTGCTCCTGCTGTCCCCGGGTTACCCCTAAACTTACACTGGATATGACCCTGCTCCTGCTGTCCCCGGGTTACCCCTACACTGACACTAGATATGACCCTGCTCCTGCTGTCCCCGGGTTACCCCTACACTGACACTAGATATGACCCTGCTCCTGCTGTCCCCGGGTTACCCCTACACTGACACTAGATATGACCCTGCTCCTGCTGTCCCCAGGTTACCCCTACACTGACACTAGATATGACCCTGCTCCTGCTGTCCCCGGGTTACCCCTACACTGACACTAGATATGACCCTGCTCCTGCTGCCCCGGGTTACCCCTACACTGACACTAGATATGACCCTGCTCCTGCTGTCCCCGGGTTACCCCTACACTGACACTAGATATGACCCTGCTCCTGCTGTCCCCGGGTTACCCCTACACTGACACTAGATATGACCCTGCTCCTGCTGTCCCCGGGTTACCCCTACACTGACACTAGATATGACCCTGCTCCTGCTGTCCCCGGGTTACCCCTAAACTTACACTGGATATGACCCTGCTCCTGCTGTCCCCGGGTTACCCCTAAACTTACACTGGATATGACCCTGCTCCTGCTGTCCCCGGGTTACCCCTACACTGACACTAGATATGACCCTGCTCCTGCTGTCCCCGGGTTACCCCTACACTGACACTAGATATGACCCTGCTCCTGCTGTCCCCGGGTTACCCCTACACTGACACTAGATATGACCCTGCTCCTGCTGTCCCCGGGTTACCCCTACACTGACACTAGATATGACCCTGCTCCTGCTGTCCCCGGGTTACCCCTACACTGACACTGGATATGACCATGCTCCTGCTGTCCCCGGGTTACCCCTACACTGACACTAGATATGACCCTGCTCCTGCTGTCCCCGGGTTACCCCTACACTGACACTAGATATGACCCTGCTCCTGCTGTCCCCGGGTTACCCCTACACTGACACTAGATATGACCCTGCTCCTGCTGTCCCCGGGTTACCCCTACACTGACACTGGATATGACCCTGCTCCTGCTGTCCCCGGGTTACCCCTACACTGACACTAGATATGACCCTGCTCCTGCTGTCCCCGGGTTACCCCTACACTTACACTGGATATGACCCTGCTCCTGCTGTCCCCGGGTTA
This sequence comes from Somniosus microcephalus, assembly GCF_052327205.1. Taxonomy (NCBI): domain Eukaryota; kingdom Metazoa; phylum Chordata; class Chondrichthyes; order Squaliformes; family Somniosidae; genus Somniosus; species Somniosus microcephalus. The sequence continues at coordinate 59,267,618 of NW_028225181.1, forward strand.
CCCCTACACTGACACTAGATATGACCCTGCTCCTGCTGTCCCCGGGTTACCCCTACACTGACACTAGATATGACCCTGCTCCTGCTGTCCCCGGGTTACCCCTACACTGACACTAGATATGACCCTGCTCCTGCTGTCCCCGGGTTACCCCTACACTGACACTAGATATGACCCTGCTCCTGCTGTTCCCGGGTTACCCCTACACTGACACTAGATATGACCCTGCTCCTGCTGTCCCCGGGTTACCCCTACACTGACACTAGATATGACCCTGCTCCTGCTGTCCCCGGGTTACCCCTACACTGACACTAGATATGACCCTGCTCCTGCTGTCCCCGGGTTACCCCTACACTGACACTAGATATGACCCTGCTCCTGCTGTCCCCGGGTTACCCCTACACTGACACTAGATATGACCCTGCTCCTGCTGTCCCCGGGTTACCCCTACACTGACACTAGATATGACCCTGCTCCTGCTGTTCCCGGGTTATCCCTAAACTTACACTGGATATGACCCTGCTCCTGCTGTTCCCGGGTTATCCCTAAACTTACACTAGATATGACCCTGCTCCTGCTGTCCCCGGGTTACCCCTACACTGACACTAGATATGACCCTGCTCCTGCTGTCCCCGGGTTACCCCTACACTGACACTGGATATGACCCTGCTCCTGCTGTCCCCGGGTTACCCCTACACTGACACTAGATATGACCCTGCTCCTGCTGTCCCCGGGTTACCCCTACACTGACACTAGATATGACCCTGCTCCTGCTGTCCCCGGGTTACCCCTACACTGACACTAGATATGACCCTGCTCCTGCTGTCCCCGGGTTACCCCTAAACTTACACTGGATATGACCCTGCTCCTGCTGTCCCCGGGTTACCCCTACACTGACACTAGATATGACCCTGCTCCTGCTGTCCCCGGGTTACCCCTACACTGACACTAGATATGACCCTGCTCCTGCTGTCCCCGGGTTACCCCTACACTGACACTAGATATGACCCTGCTCCTGCTGTCCCCGGGTTACCCCTACACTGACACTGGATATGACCCTGCTCCTGCTGTCCCCGGGTTACCCCTAAACTTACACTGGATATGACCCTGCTCCTGCTGTTCCCGGGTTACCCCTACACTGACACTAGATATGACCCTGCTCCTGCTGTCCCCGGGTTACCCCTACACTGACACTAGATATGACCCTGCTCCTGCTGTCCCCGGGTTACCCCTACACTGACACTAGATATGACCCTGCTCCTGCTGGCCCCGGGTTACCCCTACACTGACACTGGATATGACCCTGCTCCTGCTGTCCCCGGGTTACCCCTACACTGACACTAGATATGACCCTGCTCCTGCTGTCCCCGGGTTACCCCTACACTGACACTAGATATGACCATGCTCCTGCTGTCCCCGGGTTACCCCTACACTGACACTGGATATGACCCTGCTCCTGCTGTCCCCGGGTTACCCCTACACTGACACTAGATATGACCCTGCTCCTGCTGTCCCCGGGTTACCCCTACACTGACACTAGATATGACCCTGCTCCTGCTGTCCCCGGGTTACCCCTACACTGACACTAGATATGACCCTGCTCCTGCTGTCCCCGGGTTACCCCTACACTGACACTAGATATGACCCTGCTCCTGCTGTCCCCGGGTTACCCCTACACTGACACTAGATATGACCCTGCTCCTGCTGTCCCCGGGTTACCCCTACACTGACACTGGATATGACCCTGCTCCTGCTGTCCCCGGGTTACCCCTACACTGACACTAGATATGACCCTGCTCCTGCTGTCCCCGGGTTACCCCTACACTGACACTAGATATAACCCTGCTCCTGCTGTCCCCGGGTTACCCCTACACTGACACTAGATATGACCCTGCTCCTGCTGTCCCCGGGTTACCCCTACACTGACACTAGATATGACCCTGCTCCTGCTGTCCCCGGGTTACCCCTACACTGACACTAGATATGACCCTGCTCCTGCTGTCCCCGGGTTACCCCTACACTGACACTAGATATGACCCTGCTCCTGCTGTCCCCGGGTTACCCCTACACTGACACTAGATATGACCCTGCTCCTGCTGTCCCCGGGTTACCCCTACACTGACACTAGATATGACCCTGCTCCTGCTGTCCCCGGGTTACCCCTAAACTTACACTGGATATGACCCTGCTCCTGCTGTCCCCGGGTTACCCCTAAACTTACACTGGATATGACCCTGCTCCTGCTGTCCCCGGGTTACCCCTACACTGACACTAGATATGACCCTGCTCCTGCTGTTCCCGGGTTACCCCTACACTGACACTAGATATGACCCTGCTCCTGCTGTCCCCGGGTTACCCCTACACTGACACTAGATATGACCCTGCTCCTGCTGTCCCCGGGTTACCCCTAAACTTACACTGGATATGACCCTGCTCCTGCTGTCCCCGGGTTACCCCTACACTGACACTAGATATGACCCTGCTCCTGCTGTCCCCGGGTTACCCCTACACTGACACTAGATATGACCCTGCTCCTGCTGTTCCCGGGTTACCCCTACACTGACACTAGATATGACCCTGCTCCTGCTGTCCCCGGGTTACCCCTACACTGACACTAGATATGACCCTGCTCCTGCTGTCCCCGGGTTACCCCTACACTGACACTGGATATGACCCTGCTCCTGCTGTCCCCGGGTTACCCCTACACTGACACTGGATATGACCCTGCTCCTGCTGTCCCCGGGTTACCCCTACACTGACACTAGATATGACCCATGCTCCTGCTGTCCCCGGGTTACCCCTACACTGACACTAGATATGACCCTGCTCCTGCTGTCCCCGGGTTACCCCTACACTGACACTAGATATGACCCTGCTCCTGCTGTCCCCGGGTTACCCCTACACTGACACTAGATATGACCCTGCTCCTGCTGTCCCCGGGTTACCCCTACACTGACACTAGATATGACCCTGCTCCTGCTGTCCCCGGGTTACCCCTAAACTTACACTAGATATGACCCTGCTCCTGCTGTTCCCGGGTTACCCCTACACTGACACTAGATATGACCCTGCTCCTGCTGTCCCCGGGTTACCCCTACACTGACACTAGATATGACCCTGCTCCTGCTGTCCCCGGGTTACCCCTACACTGACACTAGATATGACCCTGCTCCTGCTGTCCCCGGGTTACCCCTAAACTTACACTGGATATGACCCTGCTCCTGCTGTCCCCGGGTTACCCCTACACTGACACTAGATATGACCCTGCTCCTGCTGTCCCCGGGTTACCCCTACACTGACACTAGATATGACCCTGCTCCTGCTGTCCCCGGGTTACCCCTAAACTTACACTGGATATGACCCTGCTCCTGCTGTCCCCGGGTTACCCCTACACTGACACTAGATATGACCCTGCTCCTGCTGTCCCCGGGTTACCCCTACACTGACACTAGATATGACCCTGCTCCTGCTGTTCCCGGGTTACCCCTACACTGACACTAGATATGACCCTGCTCCTGCTGTCCCCGGGTTACCCCTACACTGACACTAGATATGACCCTGCTCCTGCTGTCCCCGGGTTACCCCTACACTGACACTAGATATGACCCTGCTCCTGCTGTCCCCGGGTTACCCCTACACTGACACTGGATATGACCCTGCTCCTGCTGTCCCCGGGTTACCCCTAAACTTACACTAGATATGACCCTGCTCCTGCTGTCCCCGGGTTACCCCTAAACTTACACTAGATATGACCCTGCTCCTGCTGTCCCCGGGTTACCCCTACACTGACACTAGATATGACCCTGCTCCTGCTGTCCCCGGGTTACCCCTACACTGACACTAGATATGACCCTGCTCCTGCTGTCCCCGGGTTACCCCTAAACTTACACTGGATATGACCCTGCTCCTGCTGTCCCCGGTAGTATCCCTAAACTTACACTGGATATGACCCTGCTCCTGCTGTCCCTGGGTTACCCCTACACTGACACTAGATATGACCCTGCTCCTGCTGTTCCCGGGTTACCCCTACACTGACACTGGATATGACCCTGCTCCTGCTGTCCCCGGGTTACCCCTACACTGACACTAGATATGACCCTGCTCCTGCTGTCCCCGGGTTACCCCTACACTGACACTAGATATGACCCTGCTCCTGCTGTCCCCGGGTTACCCCTACACTGACACTAGATATGACCCTGCTCCTGCTGTCCCCGGGTTACCCCTACACTGACACTAGATATGACCCTGCTCCTGCTGTCCCCGGGTTACCCCTACACTGACACTAGATATGACCCTGCTCCTGCTGTCCCCGGGTTACCCCTAAACTTACACTAGATATGACCCATGCTCCTGCTGTCCCCGGGTTACCCCTACACTGACACTAGATATGACCCTGCTCCTGCTGTCCCCGGGTTACCCCTACACTGACACTAGATATGACCATGTTCCTCCTGGCCCAGTGTTACTCCTATCAACATAGAAACATAAAAGATAGGAGCAGGGGTAAGCCATTCGGCCCTTCAATCCTGCTCTACCATTCAAAGTGATGATGGATGATCATCCAAATTCAGTGCACTTTCCCTGCTTTCTCAACATATCCCTTGATACCTTTAGCCTTAAGAACTATATCTAACTCCCCCTTGAATATATTTAATGATATGGCCTCAACTGCCTTCTGTGGTAGAGAATTCCACAGTTTCATCAATCTTTGGGTGAAGAAATTCCTCCTCATCTCAGTCTTAAATGGCTTTCCCCTTATCCTTAGATTGTGCCCCCTGGTTCTGGGCTTACCCACCTCTCATTCTTCAAAAATCTTACGAGTATTAGGCTAATCGATCAAATATCTATTCATACAACATCCCTGCTCTTCCAGGTATCAGTCTGATGAATCTTCGCTGCACTCCCTCCATGGCAAGAACATCCTTCCTCAGACAAGGCGACCACAACTGCACACAATACTCAAGGTCTGGTCTCACAAATGCCCTGTACAACTGAAGCAAGACATGCCTGCTGCTCCACTGGAATCCTCTCGCTATGAAGGCCAACATACCGTTTGCCTTCTTAACGTCCTGCTGCACCTGCATGCTTACCTTCAGCAGCTGTTGCACAAGGACGCCTAGGTCTCATTGCACTTCCCCTTTTCCCAATCTATTGCCATTCAGATAATAATCTGCCTTCCTGTTTTTGCCACCAAAGTGGATAACCTCACACTTATTCACATGATACTGCATCTGCCTTGCATTTGCCCACTCACCAACCTATCCAAATCATATTGGAGTTTCTCTGCATCTTGCTCACTGCACACTCGCCCACCCAGGTTTTTGTCGTCTGCATTCTTGGAGATATTACATCTACTTCCCTCATCTAAATAAAGAATATATATTGTGAATTGCTGGGGTCCTAGCACCGATCGCTGCGGTACCCCACTATTCACTGCATGCCACTTGGAAAAATAACAATTTTTTCCAGCTCTTTGCTTCCTGTCTGCCAATCAGTTCTCTATCCTTACCCCCAATCGCATGGGGTTCAAATATGCATGCTAATCTCTTATGCGGGACCTTGTCAAAAGCCTTATGAAAGTCCAAATACACCACATCCACTGTCTATTCTACCAGTTACATCCTCAAAAAATTCCATTAGATTTGTCAAGCATGATTTATATTTTGTATATCCATGTCGACTTTGTCCGATCCTGTCACTGTTTACCAAGTGCTCTGCTATTACACCTTTTATAATGGACTTCAGCATTTTCCTCTCTACTGATGTCAGGCTAACAACTATAAAATTCCTCGTTTTTTCTGTACCACCTTTTTTAAATAGTGGGCTTACATTAGCTACCCTCCAATCCATGGGGACTGTTCCAGAGTCTATAGAATTTTGGATGATGACCAGCAGTGCATCTAATATGTCTAGTGCAACTTCCATAAGTACCTTGGGATGTAGATTATCAGGCTCTGGTATTTATCGGCCTTCAATCCCGCCAATTTCCCTAACACCATTTCCCTACAAATACTGATTTCATTCAGTTCCGCCATCTCTTTAGATCCTATGTTCCCCGACCTATCTGGGAGGTTATTTGTGTCCTCCTTTGTGAAGACAGAATCAAAGTATGTATTTAATTGATCTTCCATATCTTTGTTCCTCATTATAAATACCCCTGATTCTGACAGCAAGGGACCTACGCTTGACTTTACTAATCTTTTTCTGTTCATATATCTATAGAAGCTTATACAGTCAGATTTTATGTTCCCTGCAATATTACTCTCATTGTATATTTTCCCCTCTTAATTAATCCATTTGTCCTCCTTTGCTGAATCGTAAACTGCTCCTAATCCTCAGGTTTGCTGCTTTTTCAGGTCAATTTTTATGTCTGCTCCTTGGATGTTATGCTATCCCTAATTTCCCTTGTTATCCACAGTTGCGCCACCTTTCCTGTTTATTTTTATGCCTGACAGGGATGAACAAATTCTATAGTTCATCGATGAGATCTTTAAATGTCTACCATTGTCTATCCACCGTCAACCCTTTAAGTAACATTCCCAAATCCGTCCTCGCCAACTCACGCCTCATGCCCTCATCATTTCCTTTATTTAAATTCAGGAACCTAGTCTCTGAGTGAAATACATCAGTCTCCATCTTAATGAAGAATGTTATCATATTATGATCATTCCACCCCAAGGGACCTCGCACAATAAGATTGTTATTAATCCTTTCTCGTTACATAATACGCAGTCTAAGATGGCCTGATATCTAGTTGGTTCCTCGACATATTGGTCCTGGAATCCATCCCGCATACACTCTAGGGATTCCTCCTCCACAGTATTGTTACTAATTTGGTTAGCCCAACCTATATGCAGATTAAAGTCACCCATGATAACTGGCGTGCCTTTATTGCACGTGTCTCTACTTTCCTGTGTAATGCCATTCCCAACCTCACCACTACTGTTTGGGGGTGTGTATAGAACTCCCACTAACATTTACTACCCCTTGAAATTTCGCATCTCTACCCATACATATTCCTTATCATCCGAGCTAGTATCCTTCCTTACGATTGTGTTAATCTCCTCTTTAACAAGCAATGCTACCCCAACTCCTTTTCCTTTCTGCCTGTCTTTCATGAATATTGAAATCACCTGGATTTTGAGTTCCCAACATTGGTCACCCTGGAGCCTGGTCTCCATAATCCCAAATACTGTATATCGTATCTGTTTACCTCTATTTGCACAGCTAATTCATTGATCTTATTAGGAATACCAGTCGCATTAAGACACAAAGCCTTCAGGCTTCTTTTTAAACACTTTCAGTCCTTTTAGAATTATTTTTAACTGTGGCCCTGCTTGATTTACACCATTAATGTATTTGCCGTACACTTTTGCTTTTATCCTTCCTTTCTTGTGCTTCTATCCTGGTTTTTCTTTACTCTGTCTCCCTGCAATGGTTCCCAACCCCCTGCCATTTTAGTTTAAACCCTCCCACAGAGCACTTGCAAACATTCCCCCTGGACATCGGTCCCAGTCCTGCCCAGGTGCAAAACATCCAATTTGTGCTGGGCCAACCTACCCCACAACAGCTTTACAATCTATATTAACGATTTGGAGGAAGGGACCGAGTGCAACATATCCAAGTTTGCCGATGATACAAAGATGGGAGGGAAAGCAGTGAGAGAGGAGGACATAAAAAACCTGAAAAGCACATAGACAGGCTAAGTGAGTGGGCAGAGATTTGGCAGATGCAATATAATGTTGGAAAGTGTGAGGTTATGCACTTTGGCAGAATAAATGAAAGTGCAAGTTATTGTCTAAATGGAGAGAAACTGCAAAGTGCTACAGTACAAAGGGATCTGGGGGTCCTTGTTGAAGAAACACAAAAAGTTAGTATGCAGGTGCAGCAGGTGATCAGGAAGGCCAATGGAATCTTGCCTTTTATTGCAAGGGGGATGCAGTATAAAAACAGGGAAGTCTTGCTGCAGTTATACAAGGTATTGGTGAGGCCACACCTGGAATATTGTGTGCAGCTTTGGTTTCCATATGTAAGAAAATATATACTTGCTCTCGAGGCGGTCCAGAGAAGGTTCACTCGGTTGATACCAGAGATGAGGGGGTTGCCGTATGAGGAAAGGTTGAGTAGTTTGGGACTCTACTCATTGGAGTTCAGAAGAATGAGAGGCGATCTTATCGAAACATATAAGATTGTGAGTGGGCTTGATCGGGTGGATGCGGTGAGGATGTTTCCACTGATGGGTAAGTCTAGAACGTGAAGGCATAATCTTAGAATAAGGGGCTGTCCTTTCAAAACTGAGATGAGGAGAAACTTCTTCACTCAGAGGGTAGTAAATCTATGGAATTTGCTGCTCCAGAGAGCTGTGGCAGCTGCAACATTAAATAAATTTAAAGTGGAGATAGACAGTTTCCTAGCAACGAGTCGTCGTTGGCTTGTTCTATCTACACAGATGCGGCCGGACCTGCTGTGATTTCCAGCAAAAACAATGTTTTTTGTCTGTTTTTTTGTTTTTCCCACAGACCCCAGCATCTGCAACACTTGACCCCTTGTGACCCCACCTCATTGTTCTTTGATGTAATGTTTTCCTGACTGACCTGTTTGGACACCATTCACACCTTTGATTGCTGTGATTATCTCTCTGCCGAGGTGTGATAAATGGCAGTTAGAAAGATTACCTGTAAACATCTGACATTATTCTCTGACTATATAAGTTGTGTCTTTATGCATCTCTCCACTTCACCTGACGAAGGAGCAGCGCTCCAAAAGCTTGTGACTTCAAATAAAGCTGTTGGACTATAACCTGGTGTTGTGTGACTTCTTACATTTGTCCACACCAGTCCAACTCCGGCATCACCGCACCATGGCTACTATCGACACCACAAACTGCCGGCTGAAAGTGGAGAGGATCTTCAAGAAGGTCACGCATATCAACACAGACATCAAGTTCCTACAGAGATGCAAGAAAGAAGACAAGATCCCGAAAGGACAGCAGACCAGCTACGAGACACCGCCAAACAGACGAGGCAATGGAACTACGCTGCCTACATGCACACCAAGAACAGGAAGCTTGAGAAACTCGGCAACACCAGCAGCAGCAACAAAGTCTCCCCCGGCACCACGGTTGAAACCACAGGGAAGTCCATCGTAAACCTGTCCGACCACACCCTTCAACCAGATGAAATTGAAGTTCTCAGCCGAGGGCTCAAATTCTGCCCCACCACCAAAATGGACCGCATCGGTCTCGCGGCAGACACAGAGGAATTCATTAGGAGAATGAGGCTCCGGGAATTCTTCCACCAATCCCAAGATGTCAGCAGTGAACCCAATGAGACAATCAATGATCCGGAACAGCAGACAGAGGGAACCGCAGTGCAGCAACCGATGAAGAAAGAGTCAAATTGGACCCCTCTGGAGGATCGCTGCCCTAAGCTTGACATGTATGCTCAAGCTGTCAGGAGATGCATCAACGCCAGATTCATCAGCCGCACTCACAAGACAGTCCAGAATGTCACCCGAGCACAACGCAACACCATCCATGCTCTCAAGACCAACCACAACATCGTCACCAAACCAGCAGACAAAGGAGGCACCATCGTCATACAGAACAGAACGGACTATTGCAAAGAAGCCTACCGACAACTGGATAACCAGGAACACTACAGACAGTTACCCACAGCTCCGACCAAAGAACACACCCGCCAACTCAACAGACTGATCAAGACCTTCGATCCAGACCTTCAAAGCATCCTACGTGCTCTCATCCCACGTAATCCCCGCCTGGGAGACTTCTACATCCTCCCAAAGATACACAACGCCAACACACCCGGACGTCCTATCGTATCAAGCAACGGAACCCTGTGTGAGAACCTCTCTGGATACGTTGAGGGCATCCTAAAACCCATTGTACAGGGAACCCCCAGCTTCTGTTGCGACACTACAGACTTCTTACAGAAACTCAGCACCCACGAACCAGTTGAACCAGGAAAACTCCTCGCCATGATAGACGTCTCGGCACTCTACACCAGTACCCCCACGATGACGGCATCACTGCGACAGGCTCAGTACTCAACACCAACAACAGCCAATCTCCAGACATCATCGTACAACTCATCCGCTTCATCCTTGACCACAATGTCTTCACCTTCGACAACCAGTTCTTTACCCAAACACACGGAACAGCCATGGGGACCAAGTTCACACCCCAATACGCCAACATCCTCATGCACAAGTTCGAGCAAGCCTTCTTCGCTGCACAGGACCTCCAACCAATGCTATACACAAGATACATCGACGACATTTTCTTTCTATGGACCCATGGCGAAGAATCACTGAAAAAGCTACACGATAACATCAACAAGTACCATCCCACCATCAAACTCATCATGGACTACTCCTCAGAATTGGTTTCATTCTTGGCCACACGAATCTCCATCAAAGACGGACACCTCAGCACTTCACTCTACCGCAAGCCCACGGACAATCTCACGATGCTCTACTTCTCCAGCTTCCACCCTAACCATGTTAAAGAAGCCATCCCGTATGGACAAGCCCTGCGAATACACAGGAGCTGCTCAGACGAGCAGGGGCGCGATGGACACCTACAGACGCTGAAAGACGCCCTCGAAAAAATGGGATATGACGCTCAACTCGTCGATCGACAGTTCCGAAGGGCCACAGCGAAAAATCGCATAGACCTCCTCAGAAGACAAACACGGGACACAACCAACAGAGTACCCTTCGTCGTCCAGTACTTCCCCGGAGCGGAGAAACTACGCCATGTTCTTCGCAGCCTTCAACATGTCATTGATGACGACGAACACCTCACTAAGGCCATCCCCACAACTCCACTACTCGCCTTCAAAAAGCCGCTTAACGTCAAACAGAATATCATTCGCAGCAAATTACCCAGCTTTCAGGAGAACAGCGACCACGACACCACACAACTCTGCCACAGCAACCTCTGCAAGGCATGCCAGATCATCAACACAGATACCATCATCACACATGAGGACACCACGCACCAGGTACATGGTACATACTCATGTGACTCAGCCAACGTTGTCTACCTCATACGTTGCAGGAAAGGATGCCCCGGAGCATGGTACATCGGCGAGACCATGCAGACACTGCGACAACGGATGAACGGACACCGCGCAACAATCACCAGGCAGGAGAGTTTCCTCCCAGTCGGGGAACACTTCAGCAGTCTAGGACATTCAGCCTCCGATCTTCGGGTAAGCATTCTGCAAGGCGGCCTTCGAGACACACGACAACGCAAAATCGTCGAGCAGAAACTGATAGCCAAGTTCCACACCCATGAGGACGGCCTGAACCCAGATCTTGGGTACATGTCATGCTACGTGTAACCCCACCTGACGTAGGGCCATCCAGACTCGAGTCGGCGTTGGCTTGTTCTCTCTACACAGATGCGGTCGGACCTGCTGTGATTTCCAGCAAAAAAAATGTTTTTTGTCTGTTTTTTTGTTTTTCACACAGACCCCAACAACTGCCCCTTGTGACCCCACCTCATTGTTCTTTGATGTAATGTTTTCCTGACTGACCTGTTTGGACACCATTCACACCTTTGATTGTTGTGATTATCTCTCTGCCGAGGTGTGATAAATGGCAGTTAGAAAGATTACCTGTAAACATCTGACATTATTCTCTGACTATATAAGCTGTGTCTTTATGCATCTCTCCACTTCACCTGACGAAGGAACAGTGCTCCAAAAAATTGTGACTTCAAATAAAGATGTTGGACTATAACCTAGTGTTGTGTGACTTCTTACACTAGCAGATAAGGGGATTAGGGGTTATGGGGAGAGGGCAGGGAAGTGGACGTGAATCTAGGGTCAGATCAGCCATGACCCTATTGAATGGCAGAGCAGGCCCGAGGGGCCGTATGGCCTACTCCTGCTCCTACTTCTTATGTTATTATGTTCTTATGTAACCGGTTCCAATGTCTCAGGAATTTGAATGCCCCCCAATGCACCATTCCTCTAACCACGTAATCATCTGAAATACACTGCTATTTCCACGCTGACTAGCATGTGGCATTGGTAGCAATCCTGTGCTTACTACCTTTGAGGTCCTATTTTTTAATTTAGCTCCTATAGCCCTACATTCAGCTTTTAGGACATCATCCCGTTTTTTACCTACATCGTTGGTACCTATATGCACCACGACAACTGGCTGATCACCCTCCCCCTCCAGAATATCCTGCAGCCGCTTCGAGACCTCCTTGACCCTTACACCAGCAAGGCAACATACCATCCTGGAATCTCGTTTGCGGCCGCAGAAATGTCTGTCTATTCTCCTTACAATAGGATCCCCTATCACTATAGCACTCCCGCTCTTTTTCCTCCCGTCCTGTTCAACAGGACCACCCATAGTGCAATGAACTTCTCCGCTGTTGCCTTCCCCCGATAAGCCATCCCCCCAACTATATCCAAAGCAGTATATGGGTTTGAGAGGTGGTTGTTCATAGGGGAATCCTGCACTGCCTGTCTGCACCTACTACTCTGCTTGACGGTTAACTTTTCCCAACCTGCCTGTGCAAACTTTACCTGCGGTGTGACCAACTCACTAAACGTGCTATGCACGACATCCTCAGCTTCGCAGATGCTCCAGTGTATATCCATTCACAGCTCCAGTGCCGCAATGTAGTCTGCCAGTAGCTGCATCTGGATAAAGTTCCCGCACACATGATTGTGCCCCTGATTACCCACCTAGCACAGGAGGAGCATGCCATGAGGCCGAGCTGTGCTGCCATGAATTACCGTTTAATTAACGTAAATTAAATTACATCAAATCAAAGACCACTAATTACACTACAACTAAATGATATTAATAACTCAAGGGCCCTTGTATACAAGCACACCCCGATACACAACAGAGGCCTTTGAAATGAAAAACCACAAAAATAAGACCTTCTATATCATATACACTATTAAACTTAACTGTCAAACTATAGAGTCGTATAAATATTCACATAGCCCTATTCACAGAATCAGATGCTTCCCCTTGCCCGGGTCACTTTTTGAATCACGACATGCACTGGAATGCATGCAGCCGGTCTGTGAGATGGGGAAGCCTCTGAAAAAACCCGCCAAACGTAATATAAAGACACATCGGCTGCTGCCGACACTGGGCCTCTGAAAAAACCCAGGAAACGGAGTATAAAGACACATCGGTTGTTCCCGACATTGGGCCACTGAATAAAACGGTGAACAGGAGTATAAAGACACATCGGCTGCTGCTGGCACTGGGCCACTGAAGAAAACCCGTGAAACTGGGTAAAAATACTCACCAGCTGCTCCCGACACTGGGCATCCTACACTGACACTAGAGTTGACCATGCCCATCCTGTCCCAGTGTTAGACCTACACTGACAGTAGATGTGACCATTTTCCTCCTGTCCCATTGCTACCACTACATTGACAACTAGATGTGACTGTGTCCCTTCTGTCCCAATGTTAACACTACGCTGACACTAGATGTGACCGTGCTCCTCCTGTCCCAGTGTTACACCTACAATGACACCTAGTTGTGACTTTGCCCCACCTGTCCCAGTGTTACCCCATACATTGACACTAGATATGACCGTGCACCACCTGTCCCAGTGGTACCATTACACTGACACTAGATATGACTGTGTCCCTGCTGTCCCAGGGTTAGAACTACTATAACAGTAGATGTGGCCGTGCCGCACCTGTCCCAGTGTTACCCTACACTGACACTAGATGTGACCGTGACGCTCCTTTCCCATTGCTACCACTGAAATTGCACCAGATGACACCGAGACGCTCCTGTGGAAGTGTTATCCCTACACTGTGACTGTGACCATCCTGACCCAATGCTACCCCTACACTGACACTAGATGTGACCGTTAACTTCCTGTCCCAGTTTTATGCCAACACTTGCAATTGATATGACCTTGCCACTCCTGTCCCAGTGTTACCGCTAAACTGACACTAGATGTAACCATGTCCCTCCAATCCCAGTGTTATCACTACAGTCACACTAGATCTGACCATGCCCCTCTTCTCCCAGTCTTGCACCTACCCTTACACTAGTTGAAACCGTGCCCCTCCTGTCATGTGTTACCCCTACGGTAACACTAGATGTGACGTTGTCCCTCCTGTTCCTACACGGACACTAGATTTGACCGGCCCTTCCACCTGTCCTAGTGCTACCCCTACATTGACACTAGATGTGATGGTGCTCCTCCTGTCACAGAGTTACCCATGCATTGGCACTAGATGCGACCGTGTCCCTCCTGTCACAGAGTTAAAGCTACACTGACAATTGAAGTGACCGTGCCATTCCTGCCCCAGTGTTAAAACTATGCTGTATCAGCCATGATCGCATTCAATGGCGGACCAGGCTCGAGGGGCCGAATGGCCTACACCTGCTCCTATCTTCTATGATTCTATGTTTACGCTGACACTAGATGTGACAGTGAGCTGCCTGTCTCATTGTTACCACTAAAGTGACACTAGATGTGACCGTGCCACTCCTTTCCCAGTGTTACACATACACATACACTAGATGTGAACGTGCCCCTCCTTTCAAAGTGTTACCCCTACACATACATTAGATGTGATCGTGTTCATCCTGTTCCACTGTTAGCCCTACACTGAAACTAGATGTGACCGTGCTCCTCCTCTCCCAGTGATACCTCTACACTGTCACTTGATGTGACCGTGCCCCTCCTGTCCCAGTGTTACCCTACACTGACACTAGATGTGACCATGTCCCTCCTGTCCTAGCGTTACCCCTACAATGACACTAGATTTGACCGTGACCCTCCTGTCCCAGTGTTAAACCTACACTGAAAAGAGATGTGATCATGTCGCCCCTGTCCCAGTGTTACCCCTGCACTGACATTAGATCAGACCACGTTCCTCCTGCCTCAGAGTTATCCCTACACTTACATTATGTGTGACCGTGTCTCTCCTATCCCATTGTTATCACTACAATGACACCTAGATGTGACAGTGTCCCTTCTGTCCCAGTGTTACCCCTACATTGGGACTAGATGTGAACGTGTCCCTCCTGTCCCAGAGTTACCCCTACATTGACACTAGATGTGGCCGTGTCCCTCCTGTCCCAATGTTACCCCTACACTGACACTATATTCAGTTGGTGGTTGAGAGAGTTGGATCTCATACCAGTGTACTAAGCTTAAATAAATGAGACTATGAAGGTATGAGAGCAGAGTTGACTAAAGTGGACTGGGAATATAGATTAAGGTGTAAGGCGGTACAGGAGCAGTGGTGTACATTCAAGGAGATATTTCACAACTTTCAAGAAAAATATATTCCACTGAGGAAAAAGGGGCGTAAAAGAAAAGACAGCCATCCATGGCTAAGTGTTATGTCTCAAGGGGTTTTATACACTGATCTTTATAACAATTAAAGAAGGACTCCAGGGTGGAGTGTTTAGTTAGCGGCCATTTTATTACAATGTGCTTCTTCACTCAATAAACTACATTTCCCATAGTGCATTGTAAATCACAACTATGGTATCCCATGTGGGGACATTTCTAACACTCATTCAAATACACGACATATTCCTCCCCCTTAAAATAGAATGTCCACAAAACAGAATAACTGAAAATGACTATAACTTTGGAAGAGAGGGTAGACTGCCTCTACATCCCGCTAACCCTGGGGATTATTCTGCCCCTTGCACACAGGTTAGCACTAACTGTAAATAAGGCGCTCTGGAGGCTGCCTTTCCCTTTGGGGGTAACGCCTAGTCTCAGGAGCAGGCTCTGGCTGGCTCTCCCGTAACCCTGCAGGCGTGGCTTCCTCCCTCGATTGCACAAGAGTGTATGGTGCCACCATCCCAGGGTCGGGCGACCAGTCCCTCCTGGAGCCCCCAGCAGGTCCTTGATCCTCTGTTTCTTGGGTTACCTGTGGCGACTGTCTTAGCAGTAACTGGTCTACATGCCGTCTCCATGTTCGGTCATCTCTGGTGCGGACTCGGTATGAAACGGGGCCCATCTTTTGAATGACTTTAGCCGGGACCCACCGCTCCGGGGTGGCGTAGTTACGCGCGAGGACATTGCCCCCCCACCATAAACTGTTGTTCTTTGGATCTCTGAGCTCATCTGCTGAATTGATCCTGCTGATAGGCGTGCACCACTGCTTCTGTGGACGTTGGACTCAGTATGTCAAGGCGTGTCCGTAGCTGCCTTCCCATGAGTAGGTAAGCAGGAGATGCTCCGGTCGTAGCATGAGGCGTGTTTCAGTTTTTCAGCAAGAAAGCATTCAGGCGCAGCCTTACAGGAGCATCACTTCTTGCAGCTTTCAACGCGTGTTTCAGCGTTCTGACAAATCTCTCCGCCAATCCATTCATGGATGGATGATAAGGCGCGGAGAACATGTGCTGGATTCCATTGCATTTGAGGAACTCCTCCATCTCCTGGGATGTGAACTGTGTACCATTGTCGGTTACGATTTGCTCTGGCCGACCAAACCACCCAAACATCTCTGTCAGAGTCTCGATGGTTTTCTCCGTAGTGGTAGTGGACATCACTGCAACCTCTGGCCATTTGGAATGGGTGTCCACCGCGACCAGGAACATCGCTCCTTCCACTGGTCCCGCGAAGTCCAGATGGATCCGTTGCCACGGTGACTCTGGCCATTCCCATGGATGCAGTGGCGCTGCTCTTGGCGTATCCCTGGTTGTCTCGCATGATGGGCATGATTTCGCTTCAACTTCAATTTCATGATCCAGTCCGGGCCACCAGAAATATCTTCGTGCCAGCTCCTTCATCCGGACAATACACGATGTCCTGAGTGTAGCTCATTGAGGATATGTTTCCGCAGCTTTGTTGGTATGATCACTCGCATGCCCCAAAGGAGGCATCCTGACGTGACAGACAACTCCTTCCCTCTCGACAGGTAAGGTAGGAGCTCAGGTGGTGCGTCTGACACCCATGATCTGTCTCCTCGCATCACCCGATCCAGCACCTTGGATAGCATAGGGTCCACTCTGGTCTCTTTCTTGACCTGCCGGGCCATGACAGGGGCATTGCTCACCATGTCAAAGTAGAAAATCTTCTGCTCACAGCCTTCAGAGGGCACAGGCAGCGGAAGTCTTGACAATCCGTCCAAATTGCCATGTGCTGCTGACCTCCGGTATTTGATGTTGTAATTGTGAGCGCTTAACAGCAGCGCCCAGCGCTGCATCCTGCACGCTGTCAGGGAGGGTATTCCTGTGTGTGGACCAAAGATCGATGTCAGAGGACGATGATCCGTCAGCAAGGTGAATTTCATTCCGAACAAGTAGTGATGGAACTTTTTGATTCCAAAGATGATGCCCAAAGCCTCTTTTTCGATCTGCGGGTATTTCACCTCCGCCTTGCTCAGGGACCTTGACATGAATGCAATCGGCTTCTCTTCGCCTGAGGGAAAGATGTGGGACACGACCGCACCGACGCCATAAGGCGACACGTCACAGGCCAGCTGAATCTGCAACGACGGGTCAAAGTGCGTCAACACTCTGGGGTCAGTCAAAGCTGCTTTGGCTTTCTTGAATGGAGCTTTGCACTCCTTCGTCCACGCCCAGGACTTGCCCTGACACAGCAACTCATGTAATGGCTTCAACGGTGATGCCAGCTGTGGAATAAACTTTCCGTAATAGTTCAGGAGACCTAAGAATGACCGCAGCTGGCCGACATTTGTAGGTGCAGGAGCATCGGCAATGGCTTTCACTTTCGACGGTTCTGTGTGTAGGCCGTCCGCCTCGATGACATGGCCTAAATACTCCACTGATGGCTTGAAAAATTCGCATTTGTCCTTGCGAACGCGTAAGCCATATTCCTCAAGTCTTCAAAGTGCCTTCGCCAGGTTCTGCAGATGTTCGTTGTTGTCCTTTCCTGTGACACGGATATCGTTGAAATAACATTGTACCCCTGGAATGCCACTTAAAATCTGGTCCATAGCCCGCTGAAACAAAGCTGGTGCTGACGTTGTACCAAAGGGTAGGCGGCAGTACCTGTAGAGGCCCTTGTGGGTGGTGATGGTGAGGTACTTCTGCGAGTCCTCTTCTACATGCATCTACAAGTAGGCTTGGCATAGATCAATCTTGCAAAACTTCTGACCACCTGCTAGACCCGCAAAAAGATCTTCAATGATGGGGAGGGGGTACTGTTCAGCTGAGAGCACCGGATTCACTGTTGCTTTGAAATCTCCACATAAGCGAACCGCGCCATCACTCTTCATCACTGGTACCACGGGCGTGGCCCACTCACTGTGCGAAACCGGCACCAGGACCCCTATCTTGACCAGGCGCTCCAGGTCAGCCTCCATCTTTGGTCTGAGGGCGTAGGGAACGTTCCTGGCCTTCAGGAATCGTGGCTGGCTGTCAGGCTTCTCCTTGAGTTTGACCGTAATGCCCTTCATGCTCCCTAATTCTCCGTCGAAGACAGCCGTATGCTTTGTCAACACTGCCGCTAGCCCCACCTCTTCGACTGACATGGCATTCATTTCTTCCCAAGCCAGATGGGTTTTCTTCAACCATGGCCTGAGAGCACCGAGGCGGCAGTTAAAAGGAGGAGCGAGGCGAGGCCCGCCCAGATCGGACCAGGCGTGCACCGAAGCGGCAGATAAAAGGAGGAGCGAGGCGAGGCCCGACAAGATCGGACCAGGGAGCACCGAGGCCCGACCAACTTAGCAGCAGGGAGAGAGGTAAAAAGAACTCAGGGCGTGACATCACCAGGGAGCAGGTAAGTGATTGGTTGGTGAGTGTTTCTCAATTTAAACTTTAACTCTGTGGTTAATAGTTGCTAAGGTCTTTTCTGTTGTAGCATGGACTGTTGGTAAACCATACAAGCGCCTTAGAGTTTATCTTTAATTGGTGATAGTGAATTAATTTAAATTAATTAAAGTGTAAGTCATGCCAGGAGAGCCCAGCCCCGTGTTTTGCTCCTCTTGCTCTATCTGGGAATTCAGGGACACTGCCGGTGTCCCTGATGACCACGTGTACCAGAAATGCATCCAGCTGCGGCTGCTAGCAGACCGCATTGCGGCGCTGGAGCTGCGGATGGATGGGCTTTGGAGCATTCACAATGCTGAGAGGGTCGTGGATAACACATTTGATGAGGTGGTCACACTGCAGGTAAGGGCTGCACAGGCAGAAGGGAAAAGGGTGACCATCACGCAGAGCAGTAGAGGCAGGCAGGTAGTGCAGGGGACCACTGCTGCCATCCCCCTCTCAAACAGGTATACCGATTTGGATACTTTTGAGGGGTTGACTTACCAGAGGAAGGAAGCAGCAGCCAACTTCCCGGCACTAGGGGTGCTTCTGCTGCTCAGGAAGGGAGGAAAAAGAGTGGGAGAGCAATAGTGGTAGGGGATTCTATCGTAAGGGGTACAGATAGCCGTTTCTGTGGCTGTAGACGTGACTCCAGGATGGTTTGTTGCCTCCCTGGTGCCTGGGTCAAGGATGTCACTGAACGGCTGCAGGGCATTCTGAAGGGGGAGGGTGAACATTCAGAGGTCGTGGTTCACATTGGGACCAATGACATGGGTAGGAAGAGGGATGAGGTCCTGCAGCAAGAATTTAGGGAGCTAGGGAGCAGATTAAAGAGCAGGACCTCAAAGGTTGTAATCTCTGGATTACTCCCGTAGCCATGTGCTAGTGAGTATAGGAATAGGAGGATAGAGCAGATGAATGCGTGGCTAAAGAGTTGGTGCAGGAGAGAAGGCTTTAGTTTCCTGGATCACTGGGCCTGCTTCTGGAGAAGGTGGGACTTGTACAAGTCGGACCAGTTGCACCTGAACCAGAGCGGGACAAATACACTTGCGGGGAGGTTGATAGCACTGTTGGTGGGGGTTTAAACTAAAATGGTAGGGTTTGGGAACCTGAGCAGGGAGACAGAGGAAAGGGAAACAGGGATAAAAGCAAAAGATAGGAAGGAGAAAAACAAAAGTGGCAGTCAGAGAAATCAACGGTTTAAATCAAACATGGCCACAGTAAATAATAATTCTAATAGGTCCAAGAGCGTTAAAAAAACAAGCCTGAAGGCTTTGTGTCTTAATGCGAGGAGCATTTGTAATAAGGTGGATGAATTGGCTGTGCAAATAGAGGTAAACAAATATGATTTGGTTGGGATTACGGAAACGTGGCTCAAGGATGGCCAAGACTGGGTACTCAACATCCAGGGGTATTCGATATTCAGGAAAGATAGGCAAAAAGGAAAGGGAGGTGGGGTAGCATTACTGGTTAAAGAAGGGATTAATACAATTGTAATGAAGGATATTAGCTCTGATGATGTGGAATCTGTATGGTTAGAATTGAGAAATACGAAGGGGAAAAAAACATTAGTGGGAGTAGTATATAGACCTCCCAACAGTAAGGCGGAGTTTGGGGATTGCATTAAAAGGGAAAATAAAGAAGCGTGCAATAAGTGCACAGCAGTCATCATGGGTGACTTTAATTTACATATAGATAGGGCCAACCAAATTAGTCACAGTACTGTGGAGGAGGAATTTCTGGAGGGTTTACGAGATGGTTTCCGGGACCAATATGTCGAGGAACCAACCAGAGATCAGGCCATCTTAGACTGGGTATTATGTAACGAGAAAGGATTAATTAGCAATCTTGTTGTACGAGGCCCCTTGGGACTGAATGATCATAATACGATTGAATTCTTCATTAAGATGGAGAATGAAGTAGTTGACTCAGTGACTAGGGTCCTCAATTTAAACAAAGGAAACTACGATGGTCTGAGGAGCGAGTTGGGTAGGATTGATTGGGGAATGGCAAAGGGTTGACGGGGGATAGGCAATGGCAAACATTCAAAGACCGAATGGATGATTTACAGAATTTGTTCATCCCAGATTGGCATAAAAATAATACAAAAAAGATGACTCAACCGTGGCTAACAAGGGAAATTAGGGATAGCATAAGATCCAAGGAGTCGACATATAAATTGACCAGAAAAAAGCAATAATCCTGAGGATTGGGAGCAGTTTAGGATTCAACAAAGGAGGACTAAGGGATTAATTAAGAAATGGAAAATAGAATATGAGAGTAAGCTAGAGGGGAACATAAAAACTGACTGTAAAAGCTTTTATAGATATGTGAAGAGAAAAAGATTGGTGAAGTCAAGCGTAGGTCACTTGCAGTCAGAATCAGGGGAATTTATAATGGGAAACAAAGAAATGGCAGACCAACTAAATTCATACTTTGGTTCTGTCTTCACAAAGGAGGACAAAAATAACCTCCCAGAGATGCCGGGGAACATAGTGCCTGATGAAAGTGTGGAACTGAAAGAAATCAGTATTTGTAGGGAAATGGTGTTAGGAAAATTGATGGGACTGAAGGCCGATAAATCCCCAGGGCCTGATAATCTACATCCCAGGGTACTTAACAAGTGGACCCAGAAATTGTAGATGCATTGCTGGTCATCTTCCAGAACTCGATAAACTCTGGAACAGTACCCATGGATTGGAGGGTAGCTAATGTTACCCCACTATTCAAAAATGTGGTAGAGAAAAAGCGAGGAATTATAAGCCGGTAAGCCTGACATCGGGACTGGGGAAAATCCTAGAAACTATTATAATAGATGTAATAGCAGAGCACTTGGTAAGCAGTGACAGGATCGGAGAATGTCAACATGGATTTACAAAAGGTAAATCATGCTTGACTAATCAACTGGAATTTTTTGAGGATATAACTGGTAAAATATATAAGGGACAACCAGTGGATGTGGTGTATTTGGACTTTCAGAAGGCTTTCGATAAGATCCCACATAAGAGATTAACGTGCAAAATTAAGGCACTTGGGATTGGGGGCAAGGTATTGACTTGGATAGATAACTGGTTGGCGGACAGAAAGCAAAGTGTTGGAATAAACGGGTCATTTTCCGAGTGGCAGGGAGTGACTAGTGGGGTACCGCAAGGATCGGTCCTAGGACCCCAGCTGTTCACAATATATATTAATGATCTGGACGAGGGAATTGGATGTAATATCTCCAAATTTGCAGACGACACAAAGCTGGGTGGGAGGGTAAGCTGTGAGCAGGATGTCGTGAAACTCCAGTACGATTTGGACAGATTGGGTGATTGGGCAGAAACATGGCAAATGTACTATAATGTAGATAAATGTGAGGTTATCCACTTCGGTGGCAAAAACAGGAAGGCAGATTATTATTTGAATGGCAATAGATTGGGAGAAGGGGAAGTGCAACGAGACCTGAGTGTTCTTGTACACCAGTCGCTGAAGGTAAGCATGCAGGTACAGCAGGCGGTTAAGAAAGCAAATGGTATGTTGGCCTTCATAGCAAAACGGTTCGAGTACAGGAACAAGGATGTCTTGCTACAGTTGTACAGGGCCTTGGTGAGACCGCACTTTGAGTATTGTGTGCAGTTTTGGTCGCCTTACCTGAGGAAGGACATTCTTGCCATGGAAGGAGTTCAGCGAAGATTCACCAGGCTGACACCTGGGATGGAAGGAATGACGTATGAGGAGAGATTGTGTCGATTGGGCTTATACTCAATGGAGTTTAGGAGATTGAGAGGGGATCCCATCGAAACCTATAAAATTCTGTCAGGCCTGGACAGACTAGATGCAGGAAGGATGTTTATGATGGCTGGGGAGTCCAGAACCAGGGGTCATAGTCTAAGGATAAGGGGTGAGCCATTTAGGACTGAAATGAGGAGGAATTTCTTCACCCAGAGAGTGGTGAACCTGCGGAATTCTCTGCCACAGAGGGCGGTGGAGAACAGTTCATTAAATATATTCAAAAAAGTGTTGGATATATTTCTTAAGGCTAAAGGGATCAAGGGATATGGGGAGAAGGCAGGGATAGGGTACTGAATTTGGATGATCAGCCATGATCTCATTGAATGGCGGAGCAGTCTCGAAGGGCCGAATGGCCTACTCCTGCTCCTATCTTCTATGTTTCTATGTTTCTATGTCATTTAGAGTTTCACTGAACTCACAATGCTCAGTTAGCTTCTTTAGCACTGCAACATATTCGGCTATGGACTTGCCCTCCCCTTGGTTCCGTATGTGAAACCTGAACCTCTCGGCAATCAGCAGCGGCTTGTGTGCGAAATGTGTTACCAAAACTTCAACAATCTGATCATATGTCTTAGCGCCGGGCTTATCCGGATGCATCAAACTCCGTAACAAGCCAAATGTTTTTGCGCCGATCACAGTGAGGAACGTAGCCACTTTCACGTCATCTTTAATGCCATTTGCAGTCACGAAGAATCCAAAACGCTCTGTATAAGTAGTCCATTGCTCCGCCATTTCATCAAGTGTTCCAACTGCTCCGGTTAGCATCGCCATGTCTTTCACTTATTATTTTTTTTATTTTATATGGTTTTTTTTCCAGTCCTTTTTCTCCTCTTCGTTTCACTGTATCATTACTCTCCCCTTCTTATTTGTGTACCACATGAACCACCACCTTTACGAGGTGATTGCATCAGCTGTAAACTGCGGGCGTGCCATTCAGAAAAGACAGGAACTTCTTACTTTAAACATCGCCGATTCCTGTGCAAAGTGACTTACTTTAAACATCGCCGATTCCAGGGCAAAGTGATGCACAAGTCCTTCATCCTCTTCGCCAGTTTTGTTATGTCTCAAGGGGTTTTATACCCTGATCTTTATAACAATTAAAGAAGGACTCAAGGGTGGAGTGTTTACTTAACGGCCATTTTATTACAATTTGCTTCTTCACTCAATGCACTACATTTCCCATAGTGCATTGCAAATCACAACTACGGTATCCGATGTGGGGACATTTCTAACACACATTCAAATACACAACAGTAAGTAAAGTAATAAAGGATAGTATCCGACTGAAAACAAAGGAATATAAAGTAGCCAAATCTTCTGGGAACTTGAAGATTGGGAAGCATTTAAAAGCCAGCAAAGAATAACTAAAAGATTAATTAAGATAGGTAAGATAGATTATGGAAGCATACTAGCAAAAAATATAAAAACAGATAGCAAGAGTCTCTACAGTTATATAAAAGGAAAAAGGGTGGCTAAAGAGAATGTTGGTCCCTTAGAGGACGAGACAGGGAATTAGTAGTGGGGAACAGTGCGAGCCCAGTGGGTGCAGCATGGCTGAAGGAAGGCTGCTGAATTTCAGTGGGGGACACTGCAAATGGACTTGGTGGGGCACCTCGAAGAAAAAGGCGGTTTGGAGTTTTAAATCAAGTGATGGTGTTTCTTCTTCTTCTTCTTCCTCCTCCTCCTCCTCCTCCTCCTCCTTCTCCTCCAGACCCCACTGGCTGGCCAGGCTGCATTTCTTGAGTGTGTGAAATGAGGTAAGCACAATGTTGCAGTTGTGGTGAGGGAAACACAAGAAAGCAAGAGGTGAATGCCAGAAGGATGAAAACATATGAGGATACCAGCATCTGGTATATTTTCTGCACGCCCCGCGCCCCAGCCGCTGGGCAAGGGCTCAGTCCTGCACCGTCTCCTCCAAGGGATTGAGGTGAGGCTAGGGATTGAGAAGTGTTTGGTGACTGGTACAGATTATTGAAGGTGAGTGATTATGGAGGGTGGGGAGAGAGTCCTACATAGAGCAGTGTGTAAGACTAGTGATTCAGTTGGTAGGGGACGGCGTTTGAAGATGCATTCACTGAACTTCACTGGCTGAAGTCGTGAAGCTGCTTTAGGCCCTGGAGCCATGTGGTGGGGGGGGGCGAGACTGCATGCAGCGATCGACTCGGTGTTGTGGGAAAATATCGTTCTTTCTGGAGGGCCTCCTGGCCCCTGTGGGTAGAGGACCTCTCTTGCAGTTTTGGCCCACTGCACAAAACTGGTGTGCTGCTTGTGGGACCCTGGGTGCCCCCTCACTGGCTTGCTGAGCGATTTGTGTTCGTGCTGATGCACTTTTCCCATTTTTGGAGATTAGGAAGGGAATTCAACTTTAAGTGGTGAAGAATTCAAATTGGGCCGTATTTTTAATATTAAGGCATTTTCTGTAAGGCAGTAAATGCAGAAAAATAAAATGTTGACAGTTTATTTTAATTTTCCTTAGTTCTGGAGTATGTGTGCTCCGTATTCATCCTGCCAAAATGCACCATCGCACAATTACCTTTTAAGAAATTCACTTGGCAATTGAATGCCCTAACTGAAAGTTTGATAAAGTGTTCTTATATTTGTCGCAGTCTTGGTCAGTATTTAATATACCCCCATGAAAAGTCATTGGCAAACGTTGTTGTTCCTGTTCTTGTATTTACTTTCTTTCTATAAATGGGGACGAGCAGTGGTCCCAGGAGCGATCTCTGTGGAACGCCATTTCACACTTTTCAGCAATCTGATTAACTCCATTTAACATCTAAACACTGCTGTCCGTTTTGTAGCCAGTTGGTTATCTATTCTGCTAATTGTCCACTGATTCCACATCCTCTGACCTTAGTCATTATTCTACTATGCAGTACATTAACAAATGCTTCTTACCATCTATGTATAGCACAGTTATTAAATTAACTTTGGCTGCACTTTCTGTTACTTCTTCGTAGAATTCTGAAGGGGAAGGGTGAACAGGCAGAGGTCGTCATTCACATTCGGACCAACCGCATAGGTAGGAAGAGGGATGAGGTCCTGCAGCAAGAATTTAGGGAGCTAGGTAGCAGATTAAAGAATAGGACCTCAAAGGTTGTAATCTCTGGATTACTCCCGGAGCCACGTGCTAGTGAGTATAGGAATAGCAGGATAGAGCAGATGAATGCGTGGCTAAAGAGTTGGTGCAGGAAGGAGGGCTTTAGTTTCCTGGATCTCTGGGCCTGCTTCTGTGGAAGGTGCACCTGAACCAGAGCGGGACAAATATCCTTGCGGGGAGGTTTGCTAGCACTGTTCGGTGTGGTTTAAACTAAAATGGCAGGGGGTTGGGAACCTGAGCAGGGAGACAGAGGAAAGGAGAACAGGGATAAAAGCAAAAGATAGGAAGGAGAAAAACAAAAGTGGGAGTCAGAGAAATAAACGGTTTAAATCAAACGTGGCCACAGTAAATAATAATTCTAATAGGCCTAAGAGCGTTAAAAAAACAAGCCTGAAGGATTTGCTTCTTAATGCAAGGAGCATTTGTAATAAGGTGGATGAATTGGCTGCGCGAATAGAGGTAAATAAATATGTTTTGGTTCGGATTACGGAAACGTGGCTCAAGGATGGCCAAGACTGGGAACACAACATCCAGGGGTATTCGGTATTTAGGAAAGATAGGCAAAAAGGAAAGGGAGGTGGGGCAGCATTACTGGTTAAAGAAAGGATTAATACAATTGTAATGAAGGATATTGGCTCTGATGATGTGGAATCTGTATGGGTAGAATTGAGAAATACTAAGGTGAAAAAAACATTAGTGGGCGTGGTATATAGACCTCCGAACAGTAACGCAGAGCTTGGGTATGGCATTAAAAGGAAAATTAAAGAAGCGTGCAATAAGGGCACAGTAGTCATCATGGGTGACTTTAATCTACATATAGATTGGGCCAACCAAATTAGTAACAATAATGTGGAGGAGGAATTCCTGGAGTGTTTACGGGATGGTTTCCTGGAACAATATGTCGAGGAACCAACCAGAGATCAGGCCATCTTAGACTGGGTATTATGTAACGAGAAAGGATTAATTAGCAATCATGTTGTACGAGGCCCCTTGGATCGGAGCGATCATAATATGATCGAATTCTTCATTAAGATGGAGAATGAAGTAGTTTACTCAGAGACAAGTGTCCTCAATTTAAATAAAGGAAACTACGATGGTCTGAGGAGCGAGTAGGGTAGGATTAATTGGGGAATGGCACTCAAAGGGTTGATGGTGGATAGGCAATGGCAAACATTCAAAGACCAAATGGATGAGCTCCAGAATTTGTTCATCCCAGTTTGGCATAAAAATAAAACAAAAAAGGTGATTCGACCGTAGCTAACAAGGGAAATTAGGGCTAGCATAAGATCCAAGGAGAGGACATATAAATTGGCTAGAAAAAGCAAAAATCCTGAAGATTGGGAGCAGTTTTGGAGTCAACAAAGGAGGACAAAGGGATTAATTAAGAAAGGGCAAATAGAATATGAGAGTAAGCTTTCAGGTAACATAAAAACTGACTGTAAAAGCTTTTATAGATATGTGAAGAGAAAAAGATTGGTGAAGAAGAGCGTCGGTCCCTTACAATCAGAATCAGGGGAATTTATAATGGGAAACAACGAAATGGCAGACCAACTAAATACACACCTTGGTTCTGTCTTCAAAATGGAGGACACAAATAACCTCCCAGAGATGCCGGGGAACATAGTGTCTGATGAAAGGGAGGAACTGAAAGAAATCAGTATTTGTAGGGAAATGGTGTTAGGAAAATTGATGGTACTGAAGGCCGGTAAATCCCCAGGGCCTGAAGGTCTTCATCCCAGGGTAATAAAGGAGGTAGCCCTAGAGATAGTAGATGCATTGCTGGTCATCTTCCAGAACTCAATAGACTCTGGAATGGTACCCATGGATTGGAGGGTAGCTAATGTTACCCTACTATTCAAAAAGGTAGTGGAGAAAAAGCAGGCAATTATAGACTGGTAAGCCTGACATCGGTAGTGGGGAAAATGCTAGAGTCCATTATAAAAGATGTAATAGCAGAGCACTTGGAAAGCAGGGACAGGATCGGACAAATTCAACATGGATTTACAAAAGGTAAATCATGCTTGACTAATCTACTGGAATTTTTTGACGATGTAACTGGTAAAATAGATAAGGGAGAAACAGTGGATGTGGTGTATTTGGACTTTCAGAAGGCTTTCGATAAGGTCCCACATAAGAGATTAGCGTGCAAAATTAAGGCACATGGGATTGGGGGCAAGGTATTGACTTGGATAGAGAACTGGTTTGCAGACAGAAAGCAAAGAGTTGGAATAAACGGGTCATTTTCCGAGTGGCAGGCAGTGACTAGTGGGCTGTCGCAAGGATCGGTCCTAGGACCCCAGCTGTTCACAATATATATTAATGATCTGGACGAGGGAATTGGATGTAATATCTCCAAATTTGCAGACGGCACAAAGCTGGGTGGGGGGTAAGCTGTGAGGAGGATGTTGTGAAACTCCAGTACGATTTGGACAGGTTGGGTGATTGGGCAGAAACTTTGCAAATGCACTATAATGTGGATAAATGTGATGTTATCCACTTTGGTGGCAAAAACAGGAAGGCAGATTATTATTTGATTGGCAATAGATTGGGAGAAGGGGAAGTGCAAAGAGACCTGGGTGTTATTGTGCACCAGTCGCTGAAGGTAAGCATGCAGGTGCAGAGGGCAGTTAAGAAGGCAAATGGTATGTTGGCCTTCGTAGCAAGGGAGTTCGAGTACAGGAACAAGGACGTCTTGCTACAGTTGTACAGGGCCTTTGTGAGACCGCACCTTGAGTATTGTGTGCAGTTTTCGTCACCTTACCTGAGGAAGGACGTTCTTGCCATGGTGGGAGTGCAGTGAAGATTCACCAGGCTGATACCTGGGATGGCAGCAATGACGTATGAGAAGAGATTGTGTCGATTGGGCTTATACTCACTGGAGTTTAGAAGATTGAGAGGGGATTTCATCGAAACCTATAAAATTCTGGCAGGTCTGGACAGACTAGATGCAGGAAGGATGTTTCTGTTGGCCGGGAAGTCCAGAACCAGGGGTCATAGTCGAAGGATAAGGGGTAAGCCATTTAGGACTGAAATGAGGAGAAATTTCTTCACCCAGAGAGTGGTGAACCTGTGGAATTCTCTGCCACAGAGGGCGGTGGAGGCCAGTTCATTAAATATATTCAAGAAAGAGTTGGATATATTTATTGAGGCTAAAGGGATCAAGGGATATGGGGAGAAGGCAGGGACAGGGTACTGAAATTGGATGATCAGCCATGATCTCATTGAATGGCGGAGCAGGCTCGAAGGGCCGAATGGCCTACTCCTGCTCCTATCTTCTATGAATCTATGAATCTATGAAAATAATTTTGATCATGCACGACCTTCCATTTTGACTTCTCTGTTAACTATATTTTATTACATTTTCGGTTTCTAGATAATTATTCTATAACATCTTTGAGTAAAGATAATGGCCCAGAAATTGGTGTCGGGGGCTTGCTGCGCGTGCAAGCCCCCGATGTGCACTTACCCGGTGCGCCGACATCTGAAACGTGGCCCGCAGTATATTTCCTGTCAGTGGCCAGGTTCTGATGTCGGCGCGCTGTGCTAACCTGACCCAGCGGCGTAGTTAGTGCGATGTGACAGCCCCGAGACCGGAGGAGCAGCGGACCTGCGCGGAAGCAGCCCGAGGCGGGAGAGTTTAAAAGCTCACCTTTCGCGGGTGCAGAGCATTCTGAAGGGGGAGGGGGATCAGCCAGTTGTCGTGGTACATGTAGGTACCAACGATGTAGGTAAAAAGAGGGAGGAGGTCCTACAAGCTGAATTTAGGGAGTTAGGAGCTAAATTGAAAAGTAGGACCTCAAAGGTAGTAATCTCTGTATTGCTACCAGTGCCACGAGCTAATAAGTTTAGAGAGAGTAAGATAGATAAGCTAAATACGTGGCTTGAGCAGTGGTGCAAGGGAGAGGGATTTAAATTCCTGAGGCATTGGAACCAGTTCTTGGGGAGGAGTGACCTGTACCAAGGGGACGGTCTACACCTGAACTGTGAGGGAGCCGATGTCCTCGGGGTAATATTTTCTAGGGCGGTTCGGGAGGATTTAAACTAATTTGGCAGGGGGATGGGAACCTAGGTAGTGGAAAAGAGGGAAGTCATATGAAGTCAGAAATAGATGGTAGAAAGGTGAGAAGCAATAAGCAAAGGAGAGAAACACAAAGGGCCAAACTAATTCACAATGAGAGTGTGAAAAAAGCAAGCCTGAAGGCTTTGTATCTTAATGCTAGAAGCATTAGGAACAAGGTGGATGAATTAGTTGTGGAAATAGAGGTAAACAAGTATGATTTGATTGGGATTACAGAAACGTGGCTGCAGGGTGGGCAAGGCTGGGAACTTAACATCCAGGGATATACAATATTTAGGAAGGATTGGCAAAAAGGTAGGGGAGGTGGGGTAGCATTGCTGGTAAAGGAGGGGATTAATGCAATGGAAAGGAAGGATATTAACTCGGATGAAACGGAATCTGTATGGGTAGAAATGAGAAATAGCAAGGGGAGGAAAACGTTAGTGGGTGTGATATATAGGCCTCCAAATAGTAATATGGAGGTGAGGGAAGGCATAAAAAGGGAAATTAGAGAAGCGTGCGATAAGAGCACAGCTGTCATCATGGGTGACTTTAATTTACATATTGATTGGACTACCCAAATTAGTAAAAATTCTGAGGAGGAGGAATTCCTGGAATGTTTTCGGGACGGTTATCTGGACCAATATGTCGAGGAGCCGACTCGAGATCAGGCCATTTTAGACTGGGTATTGTGCAATGAGAAGGGACTTATCAGCAATCTTCTTGTACGAGGCCCCTTCGGTCAGAGCAATCATAATATGACCGAGCTCTCAGTCGAGATGGAGAGTGAGGAAATTGAATCAGAGACTAAGGTCCAGAACTTAAATAAAGGGAATTACGAGGGTATGAGACGGGAATTGGGTAAGATTGATTGGGTGGTGTTTCTGGGGGGATTGACAGTGGATAGACAATGGCAAGCATTCAAAGATAGAATGGAAGAATTCCAGAACATGTTTATACCAGTTTGGCATAAAAATAAACCTAAAAAGGTGACTCAACCGTGGATAACGAGGGAAATTAGGGACAGCATAAAATCAAAAAAAAGGGCATATCAACTGGCAAAAAAAAGCACCAGACCGGAAGATTGGGGGCAGTACAGGATACAGCAAAAGAGGACAAAGGGATTAATCAGGAAGGGGAAAATAGAATACGAAAGTAAACTTGCAGCAAACATAAAGACAGACTGCAAAAGCTTTTATCGGTATATCAGGAGGAAAAGACTGGTAAAATCCCAAGTCGGTCCCTTGCAGTCCGATTCGGGAGAATATATAATGGAGAATAAGGAAATGGCAGACCAATTAAACTCATACTTTGGTTCTGTATTCACAAAGGAGGACACAAATAACCTCCCAGGAATATCGGCAAACATAGGGACTAATGAGAGGGAGGAGCTGACAGAAATTAGTATCTCTAGGGATATGGTGTTGGGTAAGTTGAGGGGACTGAAGGCCGACAAATCCCCGGGGCCTGATAAACTACATCCTAGGGTACTTAAGGAGGTGGCCCTGGAGATAGCAGATGCTCTAAGGATCATCTTCCGGAACTCCATTGACTCGGGAACAGTACCCGTGGATTGGAGGGTAGCTAATGTTACCCCAATATTTAAAAAGGGGGGTAGAGAGAAAGCAGGGAATTATAGACCAGTAAGCCTTACATCGGTTGTGGGCAAAATGCTAGAGTCCATTATTAAGGATAAAATAGCGGAGCACTTGACAAATGGGGAAAGGATCGGACAGAGTCAACATGGATTTACAAAGGGTAAATCGTGTTTGACTAATCTGCTGGAATTTTTTGAGGAAGTAACTGGTAAAATAGATGGGGGAGAGCCAGTGGATGTGGTGTACCTTGACTTCCAGAAAGCCTTCGATAAGGTTCCACACAAAAGATTATCATGCAAAATTAAGGCTCATGGAATTGGGGGCAAAGTATTAACGTGGATAGAGAACTGGCTGGCGGATAGAAAACAGAGAGTTGGAATAAACGGCTCGTTTTCGGAGTGGCAGGCAGTGACCAGCGGGGTGCCGCAAGGATCTGTCCTGGGACCCCAGCTGTTCACAATATATATAAATGATCTGGATCAGGGAATTGGATGCAATATTTCCAAATTCGCTGACGACACTAAACTAGGAGGAGGGGTGGGCTCTGATGAGGATGTCAGGAGGCTACAGTGCGATTTGGACAGGTTGGGGGAATGGGCGGATATGTGGCAGATGCACTATAATGTGGATAAATGCGAGGTTATCCACTTTGGGGGTAAAAACAGGAGGGTAGATTATTATCTAAATGGCAATAGATTGGGAGATGGGGAAGTGCAGAGGGACCTGGGTGTTCTTGTGCACCAGTCACTGAAGGAGAGCATGCAGGTGCAACAGGCGATTAAGAAGGCAAATGGTATGTTGGCCTTCATATCAAGGGGGTTCGAGTATAGGAATAGGGATACCTTACTACAGCTGTACAAGGTGCTGGTGAGACCGCATCTGGAGTATTGTGTACAGTTTTGGTCGCCACATCTGCGGAAGGATGTTCTTGCCATGGAAAGAGTGCAACGGCGATTCACCAGGCTGATACCTGGAATGGCGGGAATGACCTACGAAGAGAGATTAAATAGTTTGGGCTTGTACTCACTGGAGTTTAGAAGATTGAGAGGGGATCTCATCGAAACGTATAAAATTATGGCAGGCCTGGACAGGCTGAATTCAGAGAGAATGTTTCCAATGGCCGGGGAGCACAGAACCAGGGGCCACAGTCTAAAAATAGCGGGCAAATCATTTAAAACAGAGATGAGGAAGAATTTCTTCACTCAAAGAGTGGTGAGCCTGTGGAATTCCCTGCCACAGAGGGCTGTGAAGGCTAATTCAATAAATATTTTCAAGAGAGAATTGGATATATTTCTGAAGGCTAAGGGGATTAAGGGTTACGGAGAAAAGGCGGGGACGGGGTACTGAACTGGTAAGATCAGCTATGATCTCAGACGAAGATCAGCCATGATCTCATTGAATGGCGGAGCAGGCTCGAAGGGCCGAATGGCCTACTCCTGTTCTTATCTCTATGTTTATGTTTTTATATCAGAGTGCCAATGTGAGGGGTGTGTGGTACATCAGGGTGCCAATGTGAGGGGTGTGGAGTATATCAGAGTGCCAATGTGAGGGGTGTGGAGTATATAAGAGTGCCAATGTGAGGGTGTGGAGTATATCAGAGTGCCAATGTGAGGGGTGTGGAGTATATCAGCGTGCCAACGTGAGGGTTCTGGAGTATAACAGAGTGCCAATGTGAGGGGTGTGGAGTGTATCAGAGTGCCAATGTGAGGGGTGTGGAGTATATCAGAGTGCCAATGTGAGGGGTGTGTAGTACATCAGAGTGCCAATGTGAGGGGTGTGGAGTATATCAGAGTGCCAATGTGAGGGGTGTGGAGTATATCAGAGTGCCAATGTGAGGGGTTTGTGTTGTATCAGAGTGCCAATGTGACGGGTGTGGAGTATATCAGAGTGACAATGTGAGGGGCGTGGTGTATATCAGAGTGCCAATGTGAGAAGTGTGGAGTATATCAGAGTGCCAATGTGAGGGGTGTGGAGTATATCAGAGTGTTACAGTGAGGGGTGTGTGGTATATCAGAGTGTTACAGCGAGGGGTGTGGGGATCATCAGAGTATTACAGTGAGGGGTGTGGGGTTCATCAGAGTGTTACTGTGAGGGGTGTGGGGATCATCAGAGTGTTACAGTGAGGGGTGTGGGGTTCATCAGAGTGTTACAGTGAGGGGTGTGGGGTTCATCAGTGTGTTACAGTGAGGGGTGTGGGGTTCATCAGAGTGTTACAGTGAGGGGTGTGGGGTATATCAGTGTGTTACATTGAGGGGTGTGGGGTTCATCAGAGTATTAGAGTGAGGGGTGTGGGGTTCATCAGAGTGTTACTGTGAGGGGTGTGTGGTTTATCAGTGTGTTACAGTGAGCGGTGTGAGGTACATCAGAGTGTTACAGTGAGGGGAGTGGGGTTCATCAGAGTGTTACAGTGAGGGGTGTGGGGTTCATCAGAGTGTTACTGTGAGGGGTGTGGGGTTCATCAGAGCATTACAGTGAGGGGTGTGAGGTTCATCAGAGTGTTACAGTGAGGGGTGTGGGGTTCATCAGAGTGTTACTGTGAGAGGTGTGGGGTTCATCAGAGTGTTACAGTGAGGGGTGTGGCGTTCATCAGAGTGTTACAGTGAGGGGTGTGGGGTACATCAGAGTGTTACAGTGAGGGGTGTGGGGTTCATCAGAGTGTTACAGTGAGGGGTGTGGGGTTCATCAGATTGTTACAGTGAGGGGTGTGGGTTACATCAGAGTGTTACAGTGAGGGGTGTGGGGTTCATCAGAGTGTTACAGTGAGGGGTGTGGGGTTCATTAGAGTGTTACAGTGAGGTGTGTGGGGTACATCAGAGTGTTACAGTGAGGGGTGTGGGGTTCATCAGAGTATTAAAGTGAGGGATGTGGGGTTCATCAGAGTGTAACAGTGAGGGGTGTGGGGTTCATCAGAGTATTACAGTGAGGGATGTGGGGTTCATCAGAGTGTTACAGTGAGGGTTGTGGGGCTCATCAGAGTGTTACAGTGAGGGGTGTGGGGTTCATCAGAGTATTACAGTGAGGGGAGTGGGGTTCATCAGAGTGTTACAGTGAGGGGTGTGGGGTACATCAGATTGTTACAGTGAGGGGTGTGGGGTTCATCAGAGTGTTACAGTGAGGGGTGTGGGGTTCATCAGAGTGTTACAGTGAGGGGTGTGGGGTTCATCAGAGTGTTACAGTAAGGGGTGTGGGGTTTATCAGAGTATTACAGCGAGGGGTGTGAGTTTCATCAGAGTGTTACAGTGAGGGGTGTGGGGTTCATTAGAGTGTTACAGTGAGGTGTGTGGGGTACATCAGTGCGTTATAGTGAGGGGTGTGGGGTTCATCAGAGTATTACAGTGAGGGGTGTGGGGTTCATCAGAGTGTTACATTGAGGGGTGTGAGGTTCATCAGAGTATTACAGTGAGGGGTGTGTGTTTCATCAGAGTGTTACAGTGAGGGATGTGGGGTATATCAGTGTGTTACAGTGAGTGGTGTGGGATTCATCAGAGTGTTACAGTGAGGGGTGCGGGATTCATCAGAGTGTTACAGTGAGGGGTGTGGGGTTCATCAGATTTTTACAGTGAGGGGTGTGAGGTTCATCAGAGTATTACAGTGAGGGGTGTGGGGTTCATCAGAGTATTACAGTGAGGGGTGTGGAGTACATCAGAGTGTTACAGTGAGGGTGTGGGGTTCATCAGTGTGTTACAGTGAGGGGTGTGGGGTTCATCAGTGTGTTACAGTGAGGGGTGTGGGGTTCATCAGAGTGTTACAGTGAGGGGTGTGGGATTCATCAGAGTGTTACAGTGAGGGGTGTGGGGTACATCAGTGTATTACAGTGAGGGGTGTGGGGTCCTTCAGAGTGTTACAGTGAGGGGTGTGGGGTTCATCAGAGTATTACAGTCAGGGGTGTGGGGTTCATCAGAGTATTACAGTGAGGGGTGTGGGGTTCATCAGAATGTTACAGTGAGGGGTGTGGGGTTCATCAGAGTATTAAAGTGAGGGGTGTGGGGTACATCAGTGTGTTACAGTGAGGGCTGTGGGGTACATCAGAGTGTTACAGTGAGGGGTGTGGGGTACATCAGAGTGTTACAGTGAGGGGTGTGGGGTACATCAGAGTGTTACAGTGAGGGCTGTGGGTTTCATCAGTTTGTTACAGTGAGGGGTGTGGGGTACATCAGAGTGTTACAGTGAGGGGTGTGCGGTTCATCAGAGTGTTACAGTGAGGGGTGTGGGGTACACCAGTGTATTACAGTGAGGGGTGTGGGGTTCATCAGAGTGTTACAGTGAGGAGTGTGGGGTATATCAGAGTATTACAGTGAGGGGTGTGGGGTTCATCAGAGTATTACAGTGAGGGGTGTGGGGTTCATCAAATGTTACAGTGAGGGATGTGGGGTTCATCAGTTTGTTACAGTGAGGGGTGTGCGGTTCATCAGAGTGTTACAGTGAGGGGTGTGGGGTACATCAGAGTGTTACAGTGAGGGGTGTGCGGTTCATCAGAGTGTTACAGTGAGGGGTGTGGGGTACATCAGAGTGTTACAGTGAGGGCTGTGGGTTTCATCAGAGTGTTACATTGAGGGGTGTGGGGTATATCAGAGTATTACAGTGAGGGGTGTGGGGTTCATCAGAGTATTACAGTGAGGGGTGTGGGGTATATCAGAGTATTACAGTGAGGGGTGTGGGGTACATCAGAGTGTTACAGTGAGGGGTGTGGGGTATATCAGAGTGTTACAGTGAGGGGTGTGGGGTATATCAGAGTATTACAGTGAGGGCTGTGGGTTTCATCAGAGTGTTACATTGAGGGTGTGGGGTATATCAGAGTATTACAGTGAGGGGTGTGGGGTACATCAGAGTGTTACAGTGAGGGGTGTGGGGTTCATCAGAGTATTACAGTGAGGGGTGTGGAGTTCATCAGAGTATTACAGTGAGGGGTGTGGGGTTCATCAGAGTATTACAGTGAGGGGTGTGGGGTACATCAGAGTGTTACAGTGAGGGGTGTGGGGTATATCAGAGTATTACAGTGAGGGATGTGGGGTTCATCAGAGTATTACAGTGAGGGGTGTGGGGTTCATCAGAGTATTACAGTGAGGGGTGTGGGGTTCATCAGAGTATTACTGTGAGGGGTGTGGGGTATATCAGAGTATTACAGTGAGGGGTGTGGGGTTCATCAGAGTATTGCAGTGAGGGGTGTGGAGTTCATCAGAGTATTACAGTGAGGGGTGTGGGGTTCATCAGACTGTTACAGTGAGGGGAGTGGGGATCATCAGACTGTTACAGTGAGGGGTGTGGGGTTCATCAGAGTGTTACAGTGAGGGGTGTGGGGTTCATCAGAGTGTTGCAGTGAGGGGTGTGGAGTTCATCAGAGTATTACAGTGAGGGGTGTGGGGTTCATCAGACTGTTACAGTGAGGGGTGTGGGGTATATCAGAATATTACTGTGAGGGGTGTGGGTTTTATCAGATTGTTACAGTGAGGTGTGTGGGGTATATCAGAGTATTACAGTGAGGGGTGTGGGATTTATCAGATTGTTACAGTGAGGTGTGTGGGGTATATCAGAGTATTACAGTGAGGGGTGTGGGATTTATCAGATTGTTACAGTGAGGTGTGTGGGGTATATCAGAGTATTACAGTGAGGGGTGTGGGGTTCATCAGACTGTTACAGTGAGGTGTGTGGGGTATATCAGAGTATTACTGTGAGGGGTGTGGGGTATATCAGAATATTACTGTGAGGGGTGTGGGATTTATCAGACTGTTACAGTGAGGGGTGTGGGGTTCATCAGAGTATTACTGTGAGGGGTGTGGGGTTCATCAGAGTATTACAGTGAGGGGTGTGGGGTTCATCAGAGTATTACAGTGAGGTGTGTGGGGTATATCAGAATATTACTGTGAGGGGTGTGGGGTATATCAGAGTATTACAGTGAGGGGTGTGGGGTTCATCAGAGTATTACAGTGAGGGGTGTGGGGTATATCAGAATATTACTGTGAGGGGTGTGGGGTATATCAGAGTATTACAGTGAGGGGTGTGGGGTATATCAGAGTATTACAGTGAGGGGTGTGGGGTTCATCAGAGTATTACAGTGAGGGGTGTGGGGTTCATCAGAGTATTACAGTGAGGGGTGTGTACTCACCTCTGTGGCCAACGGAAGTGCCGGTTTTACGCATGCAATGCGCATG
The DNA here is from genome assembly GCF_052327205.1 of Somniosus microcephalus. Classification (NCBI taxonomy): domain Eukaryota; kingdom Metazoa; phylum Chordata; class Chondrichthyes; order Squaliformes; family Somniosidae; genus Somniosus; species Somniosus microcephalus. The sequence continues at coordinate 59,305,061 of NW_028225181.1, forward strand.
CGCTGGAAACCGGAACTTCCGTTTTTCAAAGAAAGAGCTTCGCAGAAAAGCCTGTGCCGGATTGGCAGCACATCCGGCTGCAACTTCCGTTTTTTTCAGCAGTTGCCTGAGTCCAGGTAAGGCTGAAACTGCTGTGCCTGGAAAAGCAGGCGCAACGCCTCCTTTTAACAAGGTAAGAGGTGAAGAAAGTAAAATAGTTTTTTCCCACTGAGTTATCATTTGAAAGTACTTTAAAGTAAGGTAAGATTATTTTAGCCCCGTTAAGAAATGTAATTATTTTTTTCAAAAATTTAAATTTTTGTTTAAAATAGTTAATTTATTTAATTTACAGTCATTTTAAATACGTGATTCTTTTTAAAAAATATTTGAATGTTTACATATGTTTTGGGGCTGATCTCTATTCATAGGTTTCACAGGTCTTCCTGTCAAATCCATGAATGGAGGTTCCCTGCTCTGATTGGCTCCGCATGGTCCACGTGATCCCAGGGATGCTGCGAACTAGCTGCGCCCCTGTGATACGTGTGCCCTGCACACCAGCAGTTTGAGGAGGCACATCAATGTAATTCTGCGTCTCCCAGGAAGCCCTCTGGCCCTGGCGCAAATTATTCAGGATCGCAGCCCTCCACCCGCGGGAGGGCTGTGAACGGAACTTCTGGGCCATTAACATAAGAAATAGGAGCAGGAGCAGGCCATTTGGCCCTCCAAGCCTGCTCCGCCATTCAATAATATCATGGCTGATCGTCTACCTCAACTTCACTTTCGTGCACTATCCCCATATCCCTGGATTCCCTCAATATTCAAAAATCTATAGATGTCTGTCTTGAATATACTCAAAGATAAGCCCCCAGCCCAGGAACCAGTCTGGTGAAACTTCGTTGCACTCCCTCATTGTAAAGTATATCCATCCTTATGTTAGGAGACCAAAACTGTACACAATACTCCAGGTGTGGTCACACCAGGGCCCTGTATATTTGCAGTAAGACATCTTTACTTTTATACACAAATGCTCTTGTAAGGAAGGCCAACACGCCATTTGCTTTCCTAATTGCTTTCTTTACTTGCAGGTTACAGTTCACTGATTCTTGCAGGAGAACAGCCAGGTCACTATGACACCAACATTTCCCAATCTCTCACCATTTCAAAAATACGCTGCTATTCTATTTTTCCTACCAAAGTTGATAACTTCACATTATATTCCATCCACGTAAGTTATTAGAATATTAATCAAAATGCAACCAGACAATCAACAAATATAAATGCTGTAATTTGTAGCTCGCCGTATTAGAAAGATCTGAACTTCAATCACTTCCATGAATAAACGTGGTCTTCTTGAACCAGCAAACCCCACCCCACCATGTAACAGATCAGAAATGCAGCACTTATTCACAAGTGCAGAAAAACTTAAACAAAATCTGTGTCACTGAATTATAAACCAAAAGCAGGAAAAGCTGTGACTTAACATAAATAAACATTTGTCTTTCTTCCTGGACAGCAGAACCAGTCAGACTGACTTGGAAATGTTTACACATATGTTGATTTAAATATTTATAATTTAGTAATTCCGCTTCTAATGATTTTCTCTGCAACATTCTCCACAAAATTATTCCCTGATCTTATCACGAAAAGTGTTGAATTATTTTAGGTACTTCGCAATAAAAAGCGGGAAACAAACTTAATTGTACTCAAAGAAACAAAGAAACATAGAAGATAGGAGCAGGAGTAGGCCATTCGGCCCCTCGAGACTGCTCCGCCATTCAATTTGGTCATGGCTGATCATCCAAATTCAGTACTCTGTCCCTGCCTTCTCCCCATATCCCTTGCTCCCTTTAGCCTTAAGAAATATAACTAACTCATTTTTGAATATATTAAATGAATTGGTTTCCACTGCCTTCTGTGGTAGAGAATTCCACAGGTTCACCACTCTCTGGGTGAATAAATTCCTCCTCATCTCTGTCCTAAATGGCTGACCCCTTTTCCTTAGACTGTGACCCCTGGTTCTGGACTCCCCGACCATCGGGAACATCCTTCCTGCATCTAGTCTGTCTATCCCTCAGAATTTTATAAGTTTCAATGAGATCCCCTCTCATTCTTCTAAACTCCAGCGAGTATAAGCCCAATCGACCCAATCTCTCCTCATACGTCATTCCTGCCATCCCAGGTATCAGTCTGGTGAACCTTCGCTACACTCCCTCCTTGGCAAGAACATCCTTCCTCAGATAAGGCGACCAAAACTGCACACAATACTCAAGATGTGGTCAAACCAAGGCCCTGTACAACTGCAGCAAGACATCCTTGTTCCTGTACTCGAACCCTCTCGCTACAAAGACCAACATACCATTTGCCCTCTTAACCGCCTGCTGCACCTGCATGCTCACCTTCAGCGACTGGTGCACAACGACAGCCAGGTCTCGTTGCACTTCCCTTTCTCCCAATCTATTGCCATTCAGATAATAATCTGCCTTCCTGTTTTTGCCACCAAAGTGGATAACCTCGCATTTATCCGCATTATACTGCATCTGCCAGGCTTCTGCCCAATCACCCAACCTGTCCAAATCATACCGGAGTTTCTCGGCAACATCCTCACAGCACACACGCCCACCCAGCTTTGTGTCATCTGCAAAATTGGAGATATTAAATGTAGTTCCCTCATCTAGATCATTTATATATATTGTGAATAGCTGGGGTCCTAGGACCGATCCCTGCATCACCCCACGAGTTACTGCCTGCCACTCAGAAAAAGACACATTTATTCCAAAGCTTTGCTTCCTGTCTGCCAAACAGTTCTCTATCCAAATCAATACCTTGCCCCCAATCCCATGGGCCTTAACTTTACACGCTACCCTCTTATGCGGGACCTTGTCGAAAGCCTTCTGAAAGTCCAAATACACCACATCCACTGGTTCTCCCTTATCTATTCTACCAGTTACATCCTCAAAAGATTCCAGTAGATTAGACAAGCACGATTTACCTTTTGTAAATCCATGTTGACTTTGTCCGATCCTGTCACTGTTTTCCAAGTGCTCTGCTATTACATCTTTTATAATGCACTCTAGCATTTTCCCCACTATCGATGTCAGGCTTACCAGTCAATAATTCCCCATTTTCCCTCTACCACCTTTTTTGAATAGTGGGGTAACTTTAGCCACCCTCTAATCCACGGTAACTGTTCCAGAGTCTATCGAATTTTGGAAGATGACCAGCAATGCATCTACTATTTCTAGGGCCACTTCCTTAAGTACCCTAGGATGTAGATCATCAGGCCCTGGGAAATTATCGGCCTTCAATCCAGTCAATTTCCCTAACACCATTTCCCAACAAATATTGATTTCTTTCAGTTCCTCCCTCTCATTAGACCCTATGTTCCCCGACATCTCTGGGAGGTTATTTGTGTCCTCCTTTGTGAAGACAGAGCCAAAGTACATATTTAATTTGTCTGCCATTTCTTTGCACCCCATTATAATTCCCCGGATTCTGACTGCAAGGCACCTACGCGTGACTATAAAAATCTTTTTCTCTTCACATATCTATAAACACTTTTACAGTCAGTTTTTATTTTCCCAACAAGCTTACTCTCATACTCTATTGTCCCCTTCTTAATTAATTCCTTTGTCCTCCTTTGCTGAATCCTAAACTGCTCCCAATCCTCAGGTTTACTACTTTTTCTGGCCAATTAATATGTCCTCTCTTTGGATCTTATGTTATCCTTAATTGCCCTTGTTAGCCACGGTTGAGTCACATTTTTTTAATTTTTATGCCAAAAAGGGATGAACAAATTCTGTAGTTCATCCATGCAATCTTTCAATGTTTGCCATTGCTTACCCACCGTCATCCCTTTGAATAACATTCCCCAATCAATCCTACCCAACTCGTGCCTCATACCATCATAGTTTCCTTTATTTATATTCAGGACCCTACTCTGTGAGTCAATTACTTCACTCTCCATCTTAATGAAGAATCCTATCATATTATGATCGCTCCGTCCCAAGGGGCCTCACACAACAAGATTGCTAATTAATCGTTTCCCATTACATAATACCCAGTCTAAGATGGGCTGATCTTCAGTTGGTTCCTCGACATATTGGTCCAGGAAACCTTCCCGTATACACTCCAGGAATTCCTCCTCCACAGTATTGTTACTAATTTGGTTAGCCCAATCTAATTGTAGTTTAATCACCTATGGTAAATGCTGAGCCCTTATTGCATGCATCTCTAATTTCCCATTTAATGACATTGCCAACCTCAGCATTACTGTTTGGGGGTCTGTATACAACTCCCACTAATGTTTTCTGCCCCTTGGTATTTCTCAGCTCTACCCATACAGATCCACATCATCAGAGCTAATGGCCTTCGTTACTATTGTGCTAATCTCCTCTTTAACCAACAATGTTACCCCACCTCCTTTTCCTCGTTGCCTGTCCTTCCTGAATATTGAATATCCCTGGATGTTGAATTCGCAGCCTTAGTCAACCTGGAGCCATGTCTCCGTAATTCCAATTACATCATATCCGTTTACATCTATTTGCATACCTACATCATCCACCTTATTAGGAATGCTCCTCACATTAAGGCACAAATTCTGATGGCTTGTTTTTTCAAAACTCTGAGTCCTTTTAAAATTATTATTTAGTGTAACCCTATTTAATTTACACCCTTGATTTCTCTGTCTTCCCCTTTTGATTTTCTCCCTCCTGTCTTTTCTTTCTATCCTTGCTTCACTTTCCTCTCTCTCCCTGCGCAGGTTCCCAATGCCCTGCCATTTTAGTTTAAACCCTCCCCAACAGCACTAGCAAAAACTCCCCCTAGGACATCGGTCCCGGTTCTGGCCAGGTGCAAACAGTCCAGTTTGTACTGGTCCCACCTGCCCCAGAACCGGATCCAATGTCCTTGGATTTGAATCCCTCCCCCTTGCACCATTCCATTAGTCACATATTCATCTGATATATCATTCTACTTCTACTCTGACCAGCACGTGGCATTCGTAACAATCCTGAGATTACAATCTTTGAGGTCCTATTTTTTAATTTAACACCTATCTCCCTATATTCAGCTATTAGGACCTCATCCCATTTTTGACCTTTATCGTTGGCACCTATACGCACCACGACAACTGCTTGTGCGCCCCACCCCACTCCAGAATTCCCTGCAGCCACCCCGAGACAAACTTGACCCTTGCACCAAAGAGGCAACATACCATCCTGGAGTCTCATTTGCGGCGACAGAAACGCCTCTCTATTCCCCTTACAATAGAATCTCCTATCACTATAGCTCTTCCAGTGTTTTTGCTCATGTCCAGTGCAGCAGAACCACCCATGGTGCCAGGATGTTGGCTGCTGCTGCCTTCCCCCAATAATCCATCTCCCTCAACAATATCCATAGCGGTATATCTGTTTGAGGGGGGTTGGCCACAGGTGACCACTGCACTACCTGCCTGCGCCTACTACACTGCCTCGTGGTCACCCATTCCCTTCCTGCCTGTGCAGCCTTTACCTGCGGTATGACCATCTCCATAAACATGCTATCCACGGTGTCCTCAGCATCGCGAATGCTCCAGCATGTATCCATTGGTAGCTCCAGCGCCGCAATGCCGTCTGTCAGTAGCTGCAGCTGGATACACATCCCGCACACATGGGGCCCGATTTTGTGGATTGTGTGGGAAATTGTCGGATTCCCCCGAATGTGGGGCTCTGACACACAAAAAAATGGGTCAGCCAGCTGCACGCAATTTTCCCTCAAGTGGCCAATTAATTTCCAGCATGTGGGCAGCCTTGCTAATTGTCCATTTCCAGCCAGGAAGCCCCACATTATGATGTCATCATTCGTGGTGCTTTCAATGACCACAGCAAGCATTGCTTCCTCTGTTGGCTTACAACGAGCCATGCAGGATGGCAGAGGAGCCTTCAGCAGCTGTGACCACTCCCAGAAACCGAGCTGCCTCCAAATTCGACGAAGCTTCACTGCAGGCATTATTGGATTGGGTTAGGGCTGACAGGGAGATCCTCTTCCCTAGGTCAGGCAGGAAGAGGCCTCCCACTGAGACCAAGGCTGCATGGAAGCAGGTGTCAGCAGATGTCAAATCGAATGTGCATGTAACGTTGGTATCACAGCTCTAACGCCTTCCTCTACTCCCCCACAGGACCATCCAGAGCCCCTGTCCCCACTGTGGAGGAGGAAGAGGTTGTGCAGCCAGACTCATCAGAGGAAGCTCCAACATCTGAGGGCACATCGTCAGCAGAAGTAAGAGCACCCAGCACCAGCGCAGACACTCACACTTCGGGGGACCTTCGGGACATAGACTAATGTTGTCACCTGGTGTTTCACAGCTCACAAGTGAGCCTCAGCAGATTCTGGAGACGGACAACAGTGGAGAATCCTCGTCGGAGGGCGCAGGACTCTGCCAGCTCAGCTCAGCTGCGCTGCATGTTGACTCTTTGCCTCTGGATCCATCCGCAAGAGAAGAGCTGATGGATCTCCATGCACAGATGCAGGAGTCTCTAGCAGGTTTACATAAGAGCATAAGAACATAAGAAGTAGGAGCAGGAGTAGGCCATACATCCCCTCGGGCCTGCTCCGCCATTCAATAGGATCATGGCTGATCCGAATCTAGACTCACGTCCACTTCCCTGCCCTCTCCCCATAACCCCTAATTCCCTTATCTGCTAGGAAACTGTCTATCTCCATTTTAAATGTATTTAATGTTGCAGCTTCCACAGCTCTCTGGGGTAGCAAATTCCATAGATTTACTACCCTCTGAGTGAAGAAGTTTCTCCTCATCTCAGTTTTGAATGGCAGCCCCTTATTCTTAAGTTATGCCCCCTAGTTCTAGTCTCACCCATCAGTGGAAACATCCTCACCGCATCCACCCGATCAAGCCCCCTCACAATCTTATATGTTTCGATAAGATCGCCTCTCATTCTTCTGAACACCAATGAGTAGAGTCCCAACCTAGTCAACCTTTCCTCATACGTCAACCCCCTCATCTCCGGAATCAACCGAGTGAACCTTCTCTGAACTGCCTCGAGAGCAAGTATATCTTTTCTTAAATATGGAAACCAAAACTGCACGCAGTATTCCAGGTGTGGCCTCACCAATACCCTGTATAACTGCAGCAAGACTTCCCTGTTTTTATACTCCATCCCCCTCGCAATAAAAGCCAAGATTCCATTGGCCTTCCTGATCACCTGCTGCACCTGCATACTAACTTTTTGTGTTTCATGCACCAGGACCACCAGATCCCTTTGTACTGTACCACTTTGCAGTTTCTCTCCATTTAGATAATAACTTGCTCTTTGATTTTTTCTTCCATAGTGCATAACCTCACACTTTCCAACATTATATTGCATCTGCCAAATCTCTGCCCACTCACTTAGCCTGTCTATGTCCTTTTGCAGGTTTTTTATGTCCTCCTCACTCACTGCTTTCCCTCCCATCTTTGTCTCCAGGGTCGCTGCGAGTGCGGAGCGAATGGAGGAGTCCATAGTGACCATGAGCAGAGCCTTTGTGGAGTCATTGGGGCAGGAACATATCACCATGGAAAGGTTGGCAACCTCTATGGAGGAGATAACGCGCCAGGGTACGGAAAACATGGTTGTTTTGTATGTACCTTTAAGAGAATAACTGGTCTCAGACTGCAGTACCGGCAGTGACCACCCCTGTATAAAAGGCGCTAGTGAGCCTCTGTTGTTTCAGTTTCACTATTGACTACCAGCAGTAAAGACTTGTTTTGTTCAGCTCCTACTGTCCGTGTCTCAATCATTCACGGACGTAATACTGGCGACGAGCAGATACAAACCTACCTACAGTCTGCACCACCTCCTGGGATCCATTCCTACAGCGAAGTGACCAGAGGTCGAGACCAGAAAGAAAAAGGAAAAAAAAGTAAGAAGCAGTAGAAACGGGCATCGACTGTAGGCATCCGCCCCTGTGTTAGCGGAGTTGAAGATTGCTGGAGAAGCTGTCGGAAGCGGGGCCTGGTTCCTGTCGACGGTGCTTCAGCTAATCGGGCTGGTGGCAGGTAGTGCACTGATCCTTCCTGGGCTGCGGCGGTCGCGAACTCGAGCGGATGGTTTGCAACGGGGCCAAGCAGCGTTCTCGGGAAGAAGAGAGAGAGAGGGTGGAGCACACAGGGCGCGGCCGGTGCTATGAAGCCGGGCTGCGTATCGACCCGCGAAGAGGGAGGCAAGAGTCCCACAGGGTTGTTCCACGACGGGAAAATAATAAAAAAAGAAATATTAAACGCACAAGAAACCGCGAGGAGCTGCAGGTTGCAACAGGAACCGTGGAAAGCAGTGCTAGCAACAGCGGGGAAGAAGGCAAAGCGCGGGAGGTGCCATTTTAATCAGCGGGGAAGAAGGCCAAGCACGGGAGGCACCATTTTGTTAAATCAGGGAAGAAGGTAAATCGCGGGAAGCGCCATTTTAGATTTGCAAGATGCCGAAGACTAGCTGTATCACTGCTTTTGATAATACAATAGAGGACAGGACCACATATGTGGAAAGAGTCGAGGTATATTTCGAGGCAAACGAAATAGCTGAGGAGAAAAAGGCATCGATATTGCTAAATTTAATGGGCGGTAGAACGTATGGCCTATTGCGGGACCTGATTACGCCAGCCAAACCGAAGGCGAAGAGTTTTAACGAAATTGTTGCTGTCCTACAGGAACACCTAAACCCTGTTGATAGCAGAAAGATTTAAATTCCACAGGAGAACTCAGCATAAAGATGAGAGCAATGCTGAGTACCTTACGGAACTACGCAAGCTATCAAAGCACTGCCAGTTCAGAGAAGGACTGGCAGATACCCTACGGGACAAATTTGTCTGTGGACTCCTGAGTGAAGGAACACAGAAGAAGTTACTATCAGAGAAAGAGCTGACGCTAGATAAGGCTTTTAGTGTGGCAGTATCGTATGAAGCAGCAGCCAGGGGAGCTGCAGAAATTCAACAAAAGCCACAGGAATACGGCACCCACGAAATGACACGGGGATTTGCAAAATATTATCACTGCGGCAGAACTAACCATGACCAAAAGGACTGCTGGTCCAAAGACAAAATATGCAGGCAATGCAGAAGGATGGGACACATTGCACGAGTTTGCAGGTCTGGGAAGAAGACCAGCGACAACAAAAAGGCTACTAAGGAACCGTACAAGAAAGTACAAAAGATGACGGACAGTAGTTCCAAAGACCAGATGAGCGATAGTGAATCCGGGAACAGAAGACTAAGCTGTCTCAAACTTCACAATGTAATCGCAAAAGAGGATCACCGAATCATTTGGGTCACCCTCACGATAGCAGGGTCCCAAGTTAAAATGGAATTAGAAACAGGATCAGCGCTAACCGTCATGAATCGACGAGACTACGAGCGGCTATTTTCACACATACCCTTGAGAGAGACATCCATCGTCTTGACAACGTATATGGGGCAAAATGTATACCCCAGAGGAAAAATAAGGGTGCCTGTCGAATACAACGGCAAGAAAATACAGAAATTGTATCTCCACATACTGCCGTTATTGGGACGGGAATGGATCAGGAAGATAAACTTAGATTGGCACTCCATTCATGCAATGACGGTGGACGGTAAAAAAGATGAAGACGTCACTCCTGGATGTTTGTCTACAATCTTAGCTAACGCCAAAGAGGTATTTCAACAAGAACTGGGCACGCTTTGAGGCGTAACCGCCTCGATAAAAATAGAAGAGAATGCAGTTCCCAAGTTTTTCAAAGCAAGACCGGTACCATATGCAATTCACCCAGCTGTCGAGGCAGAGCTGGAGAATCTGGAGAAGGCAGGCGTGTTGTCTAAGGTCGACTGGAGCGAGTGGGCAACACACATCGTTCCTGTCATGAAGACAACGTTAAGTAATAAGTCCAGGGAGCCAAGGAAGATTCGCATCTGTAGGGATTTCAAGGTGACGGTGAACCCAGTCCTTCACACAGTACAATATCCTCTTCCAAGGATAGAAGACATCTTTGCCTCACTGTCTGGAGGGAAGCGTTTTACAAAAATTGACCTAGCACAAGCATATTTGCAGATGGATGTTGAAGAGTCCTCTAGGAAGTATCTCACAATAAACACTCACAAAGGTCTTTACCAGTATCATCGATTGGTATTCGGAGTAGCATCGGCTCCGGCGATATGGCAAAGAGCGATGGAACAAGTCCTGCAAGGGATTCCGGGGACTCAGTGTTACTTGGACGACATCCTTGTGACAGGTGAAGATGACAGTGAACACCTTAACAACCTAGACCATGTGCTCACTAGACTACGGGAACATGGGCTGCGAGCCAACCGCTCCAAGTGCGAGTTTTTTAAGAAACAGATATCGTATTGTGGCCACGTGATTGAGGAAGAGGGGTTACATAAGTCCCCTGACAAAATTGAAGCGGTTGTTAAGGCCCCAGCGCCTGAAAATGTGTCGCAACTGAGGTCATTCCTCGGATTGGTGAATTACTACCTAAGTTTTTGCCGAATTTGTCGACAATTCTGCACCCACTGAACGCCCTGCTATGAACGGGAGTAGCATGGGAATGGAGCAATGATTGTAAGCGGGCTTTCCAGAAGAGTAAGGACTTAATCACTTCAAGGGAAGTATTGGCTCTCTACAACCCAGCACTGCCGATCAGACTGGCGTGTGATGCATCTCCCTACAGCATTGGGGCGGTACTGTCACATAAATTCCTTGATGGTTTAGAGAGGCCGATAGCTTTTGCGTCATGCTCGTTAACTTCTGCCGAGCGTAACTATGCTCAGATTGATAAAGAGGCCCTCAGCCTAGTGTGGGGAGTGAAGAAGTTCAATCACTACCTGCATGGTCAAAAATTTACCCTACTAACCGATCATCAACCTCTTGTCTCCATTTTCAACCCTCAGAAGGGAGTACCAATAATGAAAGCACAACAGCTGCAGAGGTGGTCCCTTTTCCTAGGGGCAGACCAATATGACATCGAGTACAAGGGAACTAAACAGCATGGAAATGCTGATGGATTGTCACGCCTCACGTTGCCGATGGTGGAAGAAGAAGACCTTGCAGTGGATCCAATGGAGTTATTCCACTCGACCATAGTCGAATGACTCCCTGTGACGAATGCAAACATAGAAAAGGAAACACAGAATGACCCGACACTATCACGGGTCTATGATTTAACGGTGAAGGGATGGCCAGCACATGGCGAACAACTGCTGCCAGCATTCTCGCCGAGAAGAGAACAGCTGTCAGTGTGCAGAGGAACCTTGATGTGTAGATCCAGAGTAGTAATTCCACCTAAGTTGATGGATAGAGTGCTCAATGAGCTTCATGAGGATCATCTGGGTGGGGTAAAAATGAAGAACTTAGCCAGAGCGTTTGTGTGGTGGCCGGGAATCGATAGAGAAATCGAAGAGATGACCAAGAGCTGTGCAGGATGCCAGAAGGTCCAAAATGCCCCAGCACAAGCTCCTCTGCATCCATGGGAGTGGCCCTCATCTCCATGGCAAAGGGTGCACATTGATTTTGCTGGTCCCTTCATGGACTCGATGTTTTTAATTGCGGTGGATGCACATTCAAAGTGGCCAGAGGTAATAAAAATGTCCTCAACCACCACGGAAAAAACTATCACAGTTTTACGAACCATATTCGCCAGGAATGGGCTGCCTGAACAGATTTGCTCTGACAATGGACCACAGTTTGTGTCTGAAGAGTTCCGGAGGTTCTTAAAGAACAATGGTGTTAAGCATTACACATCTGCCCCATATCATCCAGCCACTAATGGATTGGCCGAGAGGTTTGTCCAAACATTCAAGAAGGCTATCAAGGCAATGTGTAATGAAGATATACCCCTACAACACAAGGTGGACAACTTCTTGTTTCCCTACCAGAATGCGACACATGCAGTTACCAACCAAACTCCAGCCATGATGTTCTTCAATCGAAGACTACGATGCCGCTTGGATTTGGGTAAGCCAAACGCCCGACGAGATGTGGAGAACAGGCAGTTTCAGAATATGAAAGAAAGGCCGACCAGGAGTTTTAAGATAGGTCAACCAGTTTTGGCCCGGGACTAAGTATTAACTTGTTCTTTTCTGCCATTTGCCCTCTTTATTTGGAATAAACACAATGCCTCTGTCACTCCAGATCCTCCCACAGTGACATCCCACTGATGGTCCGTAACTGGGGGCGGGGTGCTGTCTCCACGTGACATCACATCATCCAGGAGTGATGTCACAAAGCGGCCGCACGCAGCCTCTTCCGCTCGAGGTGTCACAGGGTCACATTGACCAGATCCTGCTCCTGGTGTGCATGCTCACTCGGCATGAGCACAGGGTGTACAATCAGCCCCGTCTCCGACCCCGCTCCCCTCATAGAATGATACAGCCCAGGAGGAGCCCATTCGGCCCACCGTGTCTGTGCCAGCTCCTTTAAAGAGCTATCCAATTAGTTCCACTCCCCTGCCCTTTCCCCATAACCTTGCAACTTTTTCACCTTTTGAAAGTTACTGTTGAATCTGCTTCCACCACCCTTTCAGGCAGTGCATTCCAGATCACAACAACTTGCTGCGTAAATAATGTTTGCCTCATGTCAGCCCTTTTGTCAGTTACCTTAAATCTGTGTCCTCTGGTTACTCACCCAGAAGTCGAATCATGTGCCACAGGAAACAGTTTCTCCTTATCTACTCAGGATTTTGAGCAACTCTATCAAATCTCCCCTCAAGTCTTTGCTTCAAGGAAACCAGTTTCTCTAGTCTCTCCACATAACTGAAGTTCCTCATCCCTGGTACCATTCCAGTGAATCTCCTCTGCACCCTCTCCAGGGACTTGACATCCTTCCTAAAGTGGTGCCCAGAATTGGACACAATACTACGGCTGTGGCCTAAACAGTGATTTAAAGAAGTTTAGCATAACTTCCTTTCTTTTGTATTCTGACTTTATATATAAAGCTAAGGATCCCGTAAGTCTTTTAAACAGCTTTCTCAACCTGTCCTGCTACATTGAAACAGTTGTGTACATACACCCCCTGTAGGGGGTGGCGTGTGCGCAGTCAGCTTGCCTCTGATTGGGTCTCTGAGTGGTTCGAATCGCTCCCACACCCCTGGGTTCTAGACAACGGTCTTAGGTACAGGCGACGACACAGAATTGGAGTAGACAACTGGTTTGGTACAAGAAAACTGTATTCTTTATTAAAAAGGCACAATAAACATTACAACACTGAATATTACTGGTATAGTTACAGGCTTACAAGAGTACACTTAATTAGGACTGGGGAAGACACAGCATATCGAGGGAGAAATCACTGTATTGATCCCCTTACACTTGTCCTACCCCCAATATCTAACTAATTGTGCTGTGAGGTGCCAGGGATTATGCTCACCAATAAGGGTGTCTGGACAGGTTGAATCCTGTCGATTGAGCCGGTTGTGGTTTTGGGATTCGCTCTTGGTGTCCTTTGGGGCCTGCCGCCCTCACGTGGTCCCAGGTCGTGCGGTGGAGTCGTCTGAGAAAAGTACCCTCTTTTCCTCCGTTAGAGGCAGCGAGTAAAGTCTTTGTTGGGGACTTTACCTTGCAGAGTGGAAACTTCGGGCTTTGTTCTTCTGGTAGTGGTTTGGTCGTCGAAGTTTTGTTGCGTTTGGGGTTCGGTTGGCGGTCTTTGGTGTTGGCGTGGTTGCGGTGGCCTAGATCATTACCTGTGCAGTGGTAATGATCCGAAGTTATAGTTCACCTGGCCCTTTTGTTACCGTGGTGCTCGTGGTCGTCGGCTTCTTCTTCTACCCCTGCTTCATACATCAGCTTATACCTGGAATGGGGTGTGTGCCCGCTCGTCCCGAATGCTTCTCTACGCTGCCCTTCTCTGCTTATGGGCCTTGCCATTCGCCTCATGTCGCCAGCCCGCTTGCTGACCTGTGCGTCCTGTGTGTTTTGAGTCCTGTGTTGAGTCCCGTCTTCTTTTCGGTTACCAGTGGGCCTACAATTATACTACTTCAGAGGTTCCTTAGCTGCACGCCAAATCCGGGATAGTTCTTTTTCTAATTTTGGCGTTCACTTTAACTGCTTTTTGGGTGGCTGCCCCGCTGTTAAATGTTCCTTAATGTCTCGGCATTGTTATTCATAATGATTAATCGTCATTTTCCTGGCTTGGTGGCTACTTCGAACAGTTACCAATTATTTATGCAAAAGGTTTGATGGGTTGAAGATTAAGTCTTTCCTGAGTTGATTGGCTTCAAAAAGGGCAGCACGGTGGCATAGTGGTTAGCACTGTTGCCTCACAGCGCCAGAGACCCGGGTTCAAATCCGGCCTCGGGCGACTGTCTGTGTGGAGTTTGCACATTCTCCCCGTGTTTGCGTGGGTTTTCTCCGGGTGCTCCGGTTTCCTCCCACAGTCCAAAGATGTGCGGGTTAGGTTGATTGGCTATGATAAATTGACCCTTAGTGTTAGGGGGATTAAATACATGGGGTTACAGGGATAGGGTGGGATATGTGTTGGTGTAGGGGTTACGGGGATCGGGTGGGATATGTGTCGGTGCAGGCTCGATGGGCCGAAATGGCCTCTATCTGCACTGTGGGGTTTCTGTGATTTCTGTGAAAAATGAAGAATGCGTATTCTGCATTATCTAATGTCTGGCTTCAGAAATATCAAGTCCCTCACAGACCCAGGCATGCCACCTGACCTGCCGTTTTGCAGGGCCTTGGTTTTTTTCTATCTTGCAGGCTTCTGCCACGAGGCCCAGAAGCCATTTTGTTTGTGGTACTCTTATAACTTCGTTCTTCAGGGTCCCTTTTTTAATAACTCTGGGGCATGTGGGAATTTTGAGAACCCTACACCCCAGGTCTCTGTTCTGGCACTCTTTTTAAAATTATACCATTTAGTTTTTATTGCCTCTCTTTATTCTTCCTACCAAAATGAATCAATTCACACATCTTTGTGTTAAATTTCATTTGGCTTCTGTCTGCCCATTTCACCAGTCTGTCTTTGTGCTCCTTACGTCTGCTACTCTCCTCACTATTTACTACATTTCCGAATTTCGTGTCTTCTGCAAACTTTGAAATTATGCCTGTATACGTATGTCTTGCTCATTAATATATATTAAAAAGAGCAGTGGTCCCGACACTGACCCCTTGGGGACACCACTGCACACTTCACTCTAGTCTGAAAAACAAGCGTTCACCACGACTCTGCTTTCTGTCTTTAGCCAATGTTGTATCCACACAGCCGCTGCCCCTTTAACACCATCGGATTTTGCTAACAAGTCTATTGTGTGGTACTTTATCAAGCGCCTTTTGAAAGTCCATATACACAACAGCGACGCCACTACACTCATCCGCCTTCTTCATTACTTCATCAAAGAACTCAATTAGGTTAGTCAAACATGATTTGCCAATAACAAATCCATGCTAGCTTTCATAGTCATAACAGCACAGAAGGAGGCAATTCGGCCCATCGATTCTGTGCCAGCTCTCTGTAAAGCAATGAATTCAGTCCCATTCCCCGCTCTATCCCCATAGCCCTGCAAGTTTATTTCCCTCTAGTGCCTATCCAGTCTCCTCTTGAAAACATTAAGTGTCTCCGCTTCCACCACTTCCATCGGCAGTGAGTTCCAGGTCCTCAGCACTCGCTGGTTAAAAAAAATTTCCTCACATTCCCCCTGTATCTCTTGCCCAAAACCTTAAACCTGTTTCCCCTATTCCTTGTACCATCAACTCATGGGAACAGCCGTTCCCCGTCTAGACTATCCAAACCAGTCAAAATCTTATACGCCTCTTTCAAAACACCCCTCAACCTCCTTTGCTCGAATGAAAACAAATCCAGCTTCTCTAATCTCTCATTGTAGCTAAGATCGCTCATCCCCGGAACCATTCTGGTAATTCTTCTCTGCACCCCCTCAAGGGCCTTCACATCCTTCCTAAAGTGCAGTGACCAGAACTGGACACATTAATCCAGTTGTGGCCTATCAGCGTTTTACAAACGTTCAGCATAACTTCTCTACTTTTGTACTGTATACCTCTATTTAGGAAGCCCAAGATCCCATATGATTTGCTAACCATTCCCTCAATATGTCCCGCCACCTTCAAAGACCTATGCACATTAACTCCCAGCCCCCTCTCTCCCTGCACACTCTTTAAACCTGTGCCATTAAGTGTATATTGCCTCTCCCTGTTCCTTTTGTCAAAATGCATCACCTCATAATTCTCTGTATTAAGTTCCATCTGCAACTTGTCTTTCATTTATTAACTCATATGTTCTAAGTGCCAAACAATTATGTCCTGGATTAACATCCCTAAAAGTTTATCCACCACTGACTGGCCTGTAGTTGCCGGGTTTATCCCTGTCCTGTTTATTGAACAGGGGTGTAATATTTGCAATCATCCAGTCCTCTTTCACCACTCCCATACTCAAGGAGTATTGGAAGATTGTGGCCCGAGCCGCCACTATTTCAACCCTAAATTCCCACAGCAAACTTGGATGCAGCCCATCCGGACTGGGCGACCTTTCTACTTTGAGTGCACCAACCTTTATAGTACCTCCACCTTTTCTTATGTTATCCCATACAATTTCTCTCCTACCTCGCCCTTTACTGTGACAATGGCATCCTCTTCATTAAAGAGAGATGCAAAGTACTCATTAATACCTCAACCATGCCCTTTCTCTCCACAAGCTCTCCATGTAGTGAGACAAGGACTCGAAGTGGCGATATCGTAGAATTAGCACGAGTACATTATTAACAAACAGAGTAACAAACATCATGCCTGCATCCTGGCATTTCACCTTTGCTGACCTTGACAGGAAGCAAACCTCTGACCTTAACAGGAAGCAAACCTCTGACCTTAGCAGCAGCATTTGCTACATCACCACCTGGTGGATAACCTTAATCATAACATCCCAGATTACTATATCCCTTTTACATGTTTATGAAATACTTTTGAATTACCTTTTATGTTACCCACTAACCTCGTCTCTTTTCCTCTCTTATTTGCTTTTTCACTTCTCGCCTGTACTTTTTGTATTCAGCTTTGTTCTCTACTGAACTATGAATCTTACAATTCTCAGAAGCTCCTCTTCCTCCTTCATTTTAATCCATATCTTTACTCGACCAGGGAGCTCTAGCTTTGGATGCCCTTCCTTTACCCATCGTGAGAATGTGTCTGGTCTGTACCTGAACTATCAGCTCTTTGAAGGCCTCCCATTGATCATTTACTGCTTTACCCGGCAATCTTTGATTCCAATCCACATGGCCCAGATCCCTTCACCACTCTCTGAAATTAGCCCTACTCCAGTTGATTTTTCATTGTCCTTTTATATTACGACTTTCAACCTAAAGATATTTTGATCACTGTTCCCCAAATGCACCCCCACTGAAGCATTCTCTGCTTGCCCCACTTCATACCCCAGAACTAGATCCTGCTTCCTTCCTTGTTGGGCTGGAAACACCCTGAAGAAGATCATGCATATTTAAGGAATTCCTCCTCCTTTACACTGTTACTATCCCAGTCTATATTGGGATAATTTAAGTCCCCCATTATTACAGCTCTAAAGTGCTTGAATATTCTTGCAATTTGCCTGAAAATTTGCTCCTCTATGTCACTGTTTGGTGGCCTATAGTATATACCCAGCAGTGTAAGAACTCCTCTATTGTTCATTAATTCTAACAAAATAGATTCTGACTTTTAACCCTCAAGTATATCTTCCCATTCTAGTGCTGTAATCAGTACTGCCACCCCTCCATGTATTCCTCCCCTATCTTTCCTGAATATATTGCAGCCAGGAATGTTAAGTGCCCATTCCTCCCCATGTTTGAGCCATGTCTCTGTTATTGTCACTATATCATAATCCCATGTGACTTCTTGTGCCTGCAGCTCAGCAGCCTTATTTACCCCACTCCATGTATTTACTCACTCCAAACCTATCTTTATCTGCCTCACATTTCCCCCAGTCTAAACCCTCCAATTTCTGAATTACTCATTACTGCAGTGCTAGTTGTCTCTCCCAGTTCTCTGTGCATCTTGTATATCCTCTCTAATGCTTCATCCTGGTGCCCATCTCCCTGTCCATTCAGTTCCAACCTAACCCACAACACCAGGTAACCGTGAGGACATTGGTTCCTGCCCCATTGAGGTGCAACCGTCCGCCGTGAACAGGTCCCTCCTGCCCCAGAACTGGCCCCAGTGCTCCAGGAATCTGAAGCCCTCCCTCCTGCACAATATATCCAGCCACGCGTTAACCTCTCTTATCTTACTGCTCCTATATGTACTAGCACATGGTACACGAAATAAGCCATAGATTATTACCTTTGAGGTACTGCTCTTTAACTTAATCCGAGGCTCCTGCAACTCTGCCTGAAGGACCTCAACCATTTTCCTGCTTACTTCATTGTTTCCAACATGGAACACTAATTCTGGCTGTTGCCTTCCCCTCTCAAAATGTTCTGCAGCTATTCAGTGACGTCCTTCACCCTGGCAGCAGCGAGGCAACACACCATGCAGGTCTCACGTCAGCGGTTGCTGAAACCCCTGACTGCTCCCCTGACTATCGAATTCCCGATGAGCACTGCATTTCCACACTTTGCTGTGCCCCCTTTGCAGTCTTTTGCCCCACTGTGGCATGGATGTGCTCTAATCTGCAGACCCCCGAGGTGTTGTCACCCTCACTGGTATTCAGCAGTGGAATGCGGGTTGAGTGCCACACTCCCGGAGGACTCCTGGCACTGCCTGCCTCTTCCTACCCTGCCAGCTGGCCACCCACTGACTATTCTCCTGAACTCTCTGTAGCTGCGGGGTGACCAGCTACTAGATCGTGTGTTCCAGTAAATTCTCAGCCTCCCTTCAGCCCTGCAGTGACTCCAGCCGCTGCTCAAGCTCAGAAACCCTGAACTCTCTGTAGCTGCGGGGTGACCAGCTCCTAGAACATGTGTTCCAGGTAATTCTCAGCCTCCCTTCAGCCCTGCAGTGACTCCAGCCGCTGCTCAAGCTCAGAAACCCTGAGCTCTCTGTAGCTGCGGGGTGACCATCTCCAAGATCGTGTGTTCCAGGAAATTCTCAGCCTCCCTTCAGCCCTGCAGTGACTCCAGCCGCTGCTCAAGCTCAGAAACCCTGAACTCTCTGTAGCTGCGGGGTGACCAGCTCCTAGATCGTGTGTTCCAGGTAATTCTCAGCCTCCCGTCAGCCCTGCAGTGACTCTAGCCGCTGCTCAAGCTCAGAAACCCTGAACTATCTGTAGCTGCGGGGTGACCACCTCCTAGATCATGTGTTCCAGGTAATTCTCAGCCTCCCATCTGACCTGCAGTGACTCCAGCCAATGCTCAAGCTCAGAAACCCTGAACTCTCTGTAGCTGCGGGGTGACCAGCTCCTAGATCGTGTGTTCCAGGTAATTCTCAGCCTCCCGTCTGACCTGCAGTGACTCCGGCCGCTGCTCAAGCTCAGAAACCCTGAACTCTCTGTAGCTGCGGGGTGACCAGCTCCTAGATCGTGTGTTCCAGGTAATTCTCAGCCTCCCGTCTGACCTGCAGTGACTCTAGCCGCTGCTCAAGCTCAGAAACCCTGAACTTTCTGTAGCTGCGGGGTGACCACCTCCTAGAACGTGTGTTCCAGGTAATTCTCAGCCTCCCGTCTGCCCTGCAGTGACTCCAGCCGCTGCTCAAACTCAGAAACCCTGAACTCTCTGTATCTGCGGGGTGACCACCTCCAAGAACGTGTGTTCCAGGTAATTCTCAGCCTCCCGTCTGACCTGCAGTGACTCTAGCCGCTGCTCAAGCTCAGAAATTCTGAACTCTCTGTAGCTGCGGGTTCACCAGCTCCTAGATCGTGTGTTCCAGGTAATTCTCAGCCTCCCGTCTGCCCTGCAGTGACTCCAGCCACTGATCAAGCTCAGAAACCCTGAACTCTCTGTAGCTGCAGGGTGACCGACTCCTAGATCGTGTGTTCCAGGTAATTCTCAGCCTCCCTTCAGCCCTGCAGTGACTCCAGCCACTGATCAAGCTCAGAAACCCTGAACTCTCTGTAGCTGCAGGGTGACCAGCTCCTAGATCGTGTGTTCCAGGTAATTCTCAGCCTCCCGTCTGACCTGCAGTGACTCCAGCCGCTGCTCAAGCTCAGAAACCCTGAACTTTCTGTAGCTGCGAGGTGACCACCTCCTAGATCGTGTGTTCCAGGTAATTCTCAGCCTCCCGTCTGACCTGCAGTGACTCCAGCCGCTGCTCAAGCTCAGAAACCCTGAACTCTCTGTAGCTGCGGGGTGACCAGCTCCTAGATCGTGTGTTCCAGGTAATTCTCAGCCTCCCGTCTGACCTGCAGTGACTCTAGCGGCTGCTCAAACTCAGAAACCCTGAACTCTCTGTAGCTGCGGGGTGACTCCTCCTAGATCGTCTGTTCCAGGTAATTCTCAGCCTCCCTTCAGCCCTGCAGTGACTCCAGCCACTGCTCAAGCTCAGAAACCCTGAACTTTCTGGAGCTGCGGGTTGACCAGCTCCTAGATCGTGTGTTCCAGGTGATTCTCAGCCTCCCATCTGCCCTGCAGTGACTCTAGCCGCTGCTCAAGCTCAGAAACCCTGAACTCTCTGTAGCTGCGGGGTGACCAGCTCCTAGAACGTGTGTTCCAGGTAATTCTCAGCCTCCCGTCTGACCTGCAGTGACTCCAGCCGCTGCTCAAACTCAGAAACCCTGAACTCTCTGTAGCTGCAGGGTGACCAGCTCCTAGATCGTGTGTTCCAGGTAATTCTCAGCCTCCCTTCAGCCCTGCAGTGACTCTAGCCGCTGCTCAAGCTCAGAAACCCTGAACTTTCTGGAGCTGCGGGTTGACCAGCTCCTAGATCGTGTGTTCCAGGTAATTCTCAGCCTCCCGTCTGCCCTGCAGTGACTCTAGCCGCTGCTCAAGCTCAGAAACTCTGAACTCTCTGTAGCTGCGGGGTGACCGACCCCTAGAACATGTGTTCCAGGTAATTCTCAGCCTCCCGTCTGACCAGCAGTGACTCCAGCCGCTGCTCAAGCTCAGAAACCCTGAACTCTCTGTATCTGCGGGGTGACCAGCTCCTAGATCGTGTGTTCCAGGTAATTCTCAGCCTCCCGTCTGAGCTGCAGTGACTCTAGCCGCTGCTCAAGCTCAGAAACCCTGAACTCTCTGCAGCTGCGGGGTGACCAGCTCCTAGATCGTGTGTTCCAGGTGATTCTCAGCCTCCCGTCTGCCCTGCAGCGACTCGAGCCGCAGCTCAAACTCAGAAACCCTGAACTCTCTGTAGCTGCGGGGTGACCAGCTCCTAGATCGTGTGTTCCAGGTAATTCTCAGCCTCCCGTCTGACCTGCAGTGACTCTAGCCGCTGCTCAATCTCAGAAACCCTGAACTCTCTGTAGCTGCGGGGTGACCAGCTCCTAGATCGTGTGTTCCAGGTAATTCTCAGCCTCCCTTCAGCCCTGCAGTGACTCCAGCCGCTGCTCAAGCTGAGAAACTCTGAACTCTCTGTAGCTGCGGGGTGACCGACTCCTAGAACGTGTGTTCCAGGTAATTCTCAGCCTCCCGTCAGCCCTGCAGTGACTCCAGCCGCTGCTCAAGCTCAGAAACCCTGAACTCTCTGTAGCTGCGGGGTGACCAGCTCCTAGATCGTGTGTTCCAGGTAATTCTCAGCCTCCTGTCTACCCTGCAGTGACTCTAGCCGCAGCTCAAGCTCAGAAACCCTGAACTCTCTGTAGCTGCGGGGTGACCAGCTCCTAGATCGTGTGTTCCAGGTAATTCTCAGCCTCCAGTCTGACCTGCAGTGACTCTAGCCGCAGCTCAAGCTCAGAAACCCTGAACTCTCTGTATCTGCGGGGTGACCACCTCCAAGAACGTGTGTTCCAGGTAATTCTCAGCCTCCCGTCTGACCTGCAGTGACTCTAGCCGCTGCTCAAGCTCAGAAATTCTGAACTCTCTGTAGCTGCGGGGTGACCAGCTCCTAGATCGTGTGTTCCAGGTAATTCTCAGCCTCCCGTCTGCCCTGCAGTGACTCCAGCCACTGATCAAGCTCAGAAACCCTGAACTCTCTGTAGCTGCAGGGTGACCGACTCCTAGATCGTGTGTTCCAGGTAATTCTCAGCCTCCCTTCAGCCCTGCAGTGACTCCAGCCACTGATCAAGCTCAGAAACCCTGAACTCTCTGTAGCTGCAGGGTGACCAGCTCCTAGATCGTGTGTTCCAGGTAATTCTCAGCCTCCCGTCTGACCTGCAGTGACTCCAGCCGCTGCTCAAGCTCAGAAACCCTGAACTTTCTGTAGCTGCGGGGTGACCAGCTCCTAGATCGTGTGTTCCAGGTAATTCTCAGCCTCCCGTCTGACCTGCAGTGACTCCAGCCGCTGCTCAAACTCAGAAACCCTGAACTCTCTGTAGCTGCGGGGTGACTCCTCCTAGATCGTCTGTTCCAGGTAATTCTCAGCCTCCCTTCAGCCCTGCAGTGACTCCAGCCACTGCTCAAGCTCAGAAACCCTGAACTTTCTGGAGCTGCGGGTTGACCAGCTCCTAGATCGTGTGTTCCAGGTGATTCTCAGCCTCCCATCTGCCCTGCAGTGACTCTAGCCGCTGCTCAAGCTCAGAAACCCTGAACTCTCTGTAGCTGCGGGGTGACCAGCTCCTAGATCGTGTGTTCCAGGTGATTCTCAGCCTCCCGTCTGCCCTGCAGTGACTCTAGCCGCAGCTCAAACTCAGAAACCCTGAACTCTCTGTAGCTGCGGGGTGACCAGCTCCTAGATCGTGTGTTCCAGGTAATTCTCAGCCTCCCTTCAGCCCTGCAGTGACTCTAGCCGCTGCTCAAGCTCAGAAACCCTGAACTCTCTGTAGCTGCGGGGTGACCAGCTCCTAGATCGTGTGTTCCAGGTAATTCTCAGCCTCCCTTCAGCCCTGCAGTGACTCCAGCCGCTGCTCAAGCTCAGAAACCCTGAACTTTCTGGAGCTGCGGGGTGACCAGCTCCTAGATACATAGATACATAGATACATAGAAGATAGGAGCAGGAGTAGGCCATTCGGCCCTTCGTGCCTGCTCCGCCATTCGATGAGATCATGGCTGATCCTTTAATTCAGTATCCCGTCCCCGCCTTCTCTCCGTAACCCTTAACCCCTTTTGCCCGTAGAAATATATCTAATTCCCTCTTAAATATATTTAATGAGCTGGCGTACACTGCCCTCTGTGGCAATGAGTTCCATAGGTTCACCACTCTCTGAGTGAAGAAATTCCCCCTCATCTCTGTCCTAAATGGTTTAGCCCTTATCCTTAAATTATGTCCTCTAGTTCTGTTCTCACCCGCCAAGGGAAACATTCCTTCTGCATCCAGTCTGTCTAGACCTGTCAGAATTTTATACACTTCTATGAGGTCCCCTCTCAATCTTCTAAACTCCAGTGTGTACATCCCTAAACTACATAGTCTCTCCTCATAGGTCATTCCCGCCATTCCTGGTATCAGCCTGGTGAATCGCCGCTGCACCCCCTCCATGGCAAGAACATCCTTCCTCAGATGAGGCGACCAAAACTGTACACAGTACTCGAGGTGTGGTCTCACCAGTGCCCTGTACAGCTGCAGCAAGGTATCCCTGTTCCTGTATTCTAACCCTTTTGCTATGAAGGCCAGCATACCGTTTGCCTTCTTGACCGCCTGTTGCACCTGCATGCTCGCCTTCAGTGACTGGTGTACAAGAACACCCAGGTCTCTCTGTACTTCCCCCTCTCCCAATCTATTGCCATTTAAATAATAATTTGCCCTCCCGTTCCTGCACCCAAGGTGGATAACTTCGCACTTGTCCACATTATAGTGCATCTGCCATTTATCCGCCCAATCGCCCAGTCTGTCCAAATCGCTCTGGAGCTTCCTGGTCTCTTCCTCTGAGCCCACCCCCCCTCCTAGTTTAGTGTCGTCTGCAAATTTGGAAATGCTGCATCCGACTCCCTGATCCAGGTCATTAATGTAAATTGTGAACAGCTGGGGGCCCAGGACAGATCCCTGTGGTACCCCACTTGTTACTGCCTGCCATTCAGAAAATGAGCCGTTTATTCCAACTCTCTGTTTTCTATCTGACAGCCAGTTCCCTATCCACGCCAAAACTTTCCCCTTTATCCCATGAGCCTCAATTTTCCATGCTAATCTTTTATGTGGGACCTTATCGAAGGCCTTTTGGAAGTCCAGGTACACCACATCTACTGGCTCTCCCCCATCTATTCTACCAGTTACTCCCTCAAAAAATTCCAATAGATTAGTCAAGCACGATTTACCCTTTGTAAATCCATGTTGACTCTGTCCTATCCTGTCCCCATTTGCTAAGTGCTCCGCTATTTCATCCTTAATGATGGACTCCAGCATTTTGCCCACAACTGATGTAAGGCTTACAGGTCTGTAATTACCTGCTTTTTCCCTACCCCCCTTTTTGAATAGTGGGGTAACGTTAGCTACCCTCCAATCCATCGGCACTGTTCCCGAGTCTAATGAATTCTGAAAAATCATCCTTAGTGCATCCGCTATCTCTAGGGCCACCTCCTTCAGTACCCTAGGATGCATGTTATCAGGCCCTGGGGATTTGTCCACCTTCAATCCCTTTAGCTTCCTTAACACCATATCCTTAGAGATATTGATTTGCGTCAGTTCCTCCTTTGCCAATGTCCCTATTTTTCCCGATATCCCAGGGAGGTTTTTTGTGTCTTCCTTCGTAAAGACTGACCCAAAGTATGCATTTAGTTGATCTGCCATTTCCTTATTTCCCATTATATATTCCCCCGTATCTGACTGCAATGGACCAACTTTGGTTTTCACCAGTCTTTTCCTTTTGATATATTTATAAAAGCTTTTGGAGTTAGTTTTTATATTTTCCGCCAGCTTGTTTTCGTAAGCTATTTTGCCCCTCTTGATCATGCCCTTTGCCCTCCTTTGCTCTATCTTAAACTGTTCCCAATCTTCCGCTCTGGCGCTTTTTTTGGCTATTTTATACGCCCTATCTTTGGATTTTATGCTGTCTCTAATTTCCCCTGTTATCCACGGTTGAGTCACCTTTTTAGATTTCCTTTTATGCCAGATTGGTATAAACAATTTTTGCAATTTTGTCATTCTATCTTTAAATGTTTGCCAGCTCCTAGATCGTGTGTTCCAGGTAATTCTCAGCCTCCCTTCAGCCCTGCAGTGACTCCAGCCGCTGCTCAAGCTCAGAAACCCTGAACTTTCTGGAGCTGCGGGTTGACCAGCTCCTAGATCGTGTGTTCCAGGTAATTCTCAGCCTCCCGTCTGACCTGCAGTGACTCTAGCCGCTGCTCAAACTCAGAAACCCTGAACTCTCTGTAGCTGCAGGGTGACCAGCTCCTAGATCGTGTGTTCCAGGTAATTCTCAGCCTCCCTTCAGCCCTGCAGTGACTCTAGCCGCTGCTCAAGCTCAGAAACCCTGAACTTTCTGGAGCTGCGGGTTGACCAGCTCCTAGATCGTGTGTTCCAGGTAATTCTCAGCCTCCCGTCTGACCTGCAGTGACTCTAGCCGCTGCTCAAGCTCAGAAACTCTGAACTCTCTGTAGCTGCGGGGTGACCGACCCCTAGAACATGTGTTCCAGGTAATTCTCAGCCTCCCGTCTGACCAGCAGTGACTCCAGCCGCTGCTCAAGCTCAGAAACCCTGAACTCTCTGTATCTGCGGGGTGACCAGCTCCTAGATCGTGTGTTCCAGGTAATTCTCAGCCTCCCGTCTGAGCTGCAGTGACTCTAGCCGCTGCTCAAGCTCAGAAACCCTGAACTCTCTGCAGCTGCGGGGTGACCAGCTCCTAGATCGTGTGTTCCAGGTGATTCTCAGCCTCCCGTCTGCCCTGCAGCGACTCTAGCCGCAGCTCAAACTCAGAAACCCTGAACTCTCTGTAGCTGCGGGGTGACCAGCTCCTAGATCGTGTGTTCCAGGTAATTCTCAGCCTCCCGTCTGACCTGCAGTGACTCTAGCCGCTGCTCAATCTCAGAAACCCTGAACTCTCTGTAGCTGCGGGGTGACCAGCTCCTAGATCGTGTGTTCCAGGTAATTCTCAGCCTCCCTTCAGCCCTGCAGTGACTCCAGCCGCTGCTCAAGCTGAGAAACTCTGAACTCTCTGTAGCTGCGGGGTGACCGACTCCTAGAACGTGTGTTCCAGGTAATTCTCAGCCTCCCGTCAGCCCTGCAGTGACTCCAGCCGCTGCTCAAGCTCAGAAACCCTGAACTCTCTGTAGCTGCGGGGTGACCAGCTCCTAGATCGTGTGTTCCAGGTAATTCTCAGCCTCCTGTCTGCCCTGCAGTGACTCTAGCCGCAGCTCAAGCTCAGAAACCCTGAACTCTCTGTAGCTGCGGGGTGACCAGCTCCTAGATCGTGTGTTCCAGGTAATTCTCAGCCTCCAGTCTGACCTGCAGTGACTCTAGCCGCAGCTCAAGCTCAGAAACCCTGAACTCTCTGTAGCTGCGGGGTGACCAGCTCCTAGAACGTGTGTTCCAGGTAATTCTCAGCCTCCCTTCAGCCCTGCAGTGACTCCAGCCGCTGCTCAAGCTCAGAAACCCTGAACTCTCTCTGTAGCTGCGGGGTGACCGACTCCTAGATCGTGTGTTCCAGGTAATTCTCAGCCTCCCTTCAGCCCTGCAGTGACTCCAGCCGCTGCTCAAGCTCAGAAACCCGGAACTCTCTCTGTAGCTGCGGGGTCACCAGCTCCTAGATCGTGTGTTCCAGGTAATTCTCAGCCTCCCGTCTGACCTGCAGTGACTCTAGCCGCTGCTCAATCTCAGAAACTCTGAACTCTCTGTAGCTGCGGGGTGACCAGCTCCTAGATCGTGTGTTCCAGGTAATTCTCAGCCTCCCGTCAGCCCTGCAGTGACTCCAGCCGCTGCCCAATCTCAGAAACCCTGAACTCTCTGTAGCTGCGGGGTGACTGGCTCCTAGATCGTGTGTTCCAGGTAATTCTCAGCCTCCCGTCTGACCTGCAGTGACTCTAGCCACTGCTCAAACTCAGAAACCCTGAACTTTCTGTAGCTGCGGGGTGACCAGCTCCTAGAGCGTGTGTTCCAGGTAATTCTCAGCCTCCCGTCTGACCTGCAGTGACTCTAGCCGCTGCTCAAGCTAAGAAACCCTGAACTCTCTGTAGCTGCGGGGTGACCAGCTCCTAGATCGTGTGTTCCAGGTAATTCTCAGCCTCCCGTCTGACCTGCAGTGACTCCAGCCGCTGCTCAAGCTCAGAAACCCTGAACTCTCTGTAGCTGCGGGGTGACCGGCTCCTAGATCGTGTGTTCCAGTTAATTCTCAGCCTCCCTTCAGCCCTGCAGTGACTCCAGCCGCTGCTCAAGCTCAGAAACGCTGAACTTTCTGTAGCTGCGGAGTGACCAGCTCCTAGATCGTGTGTTCCAGGTAATTCTCAGCCTCCCGTCTGACCTGCAGTGACTCCAGCCGCAGCTCAAGCTCAGAAACCCTGAACTCTCTGTAGCTGCGGGGTGACCAGCTCCTAGAACGTGTGTTCCAGGTAATTCTCAGCCTCCCTTCAGCCCTGCAGTGACTCCAGCCGCTGCTCAAGCTCAGAAACCCTGAACTCTCTCTGTAGCTGCGGGGTGACCAGCTCCTAGATCGTGTGTTCCAGGTAATTCTCAGCCTCCCTTCAGCCCTGCAGTGACTCCAGCCGCTGCTCAAGCTCAGAAACCCGGAACTCTCTCTGTAGCTGCGGGGTCACCAGCTCCTAGATCGTGTGTTCCAGGTAATTCTCAGCCTCCCTTCAGCCCTGCAGTGACTCTAGCCGCTGCTCAAGCTCAGAAACCCTGAACTTTCTGGTGCTGCGGGTTGACCAGCTCCTAGATCGTGTGTTCCAGGTAATTCTCAGCCTCCCGTCTGCCCTGCAGTGACTCTAGCCGCTGCTCAAGCTCAGAAACTCTGAACTCTCTGTAGCTGCGGGGTGACCGACCCCTAGAACATGTGTTCCAGGTAATTCTCAGCCTCCCGTCTGACCAGCAGTGACTCCAGCCGCTGCTCAAGCTCAGAAACCCTGAACTCTCTGTATCTGCGGGGTGACCAGCTCCTAGATCGTGTGTTCCAGGTAATTCTCAGCCTCCCGTCTGAGCTGCAGTGACTCTAGCCGCTGCTCAAGCTCAGAAACCCTGAACTCTCTGCAGCTGCGGGGTGACCAGCTCCTAGATCGTGTGTTCCAGGTGATTCTCAGCCTCCCGTCTGCCCTGCAGCGACTCTAGCCGCAGCTCAAACTCAGAAACCCTGAACTCTCTGTAGCTGCGGGGTGACCAGCTCCTAGATCGTGTGTTCCAGGTAATTCTCAGCCTCCCGTCTGACCTGCAGTGACTCTAGCCGCTGCTCAATCTCAGAAACCCTGAACTCTCTGTAGCTGCGGGGTGACCAGCTCCTAGATCGTGTGTTCCAGGTAATTCTCAGCCTCCCTTCAGCCCTGCAGTGACTCCAGCCGCTGCTCAAGCTGAGAAACTCTGAACTCTCTGTAGCTGCGGGGTGACCGACTCCTAGAACGTGTGTTCCAGGTAATTCTCAGCCTCCCGTCAGCCCTGCAGTGACTCCAGCCGCTGCTCAAGCTCAGAAACCCTGAACTCTCTGTAGCTGCGGGGTGACCAGCTCCTAGATCGTGTGTTCCAGGTAATTCTCAGCCTCCTGTCTACCCTGCAGTGACTCTAGCCGCAGCTCAAGCTCAGAAACCCTGAACTCTCTGTAGCTGCGGGGTGACCAGCTCCTAGATCGTGTGTTCCAGGTAATTCTCAGCCTCCAGTCTGACCTGCAGTGACTCTAGCCGCAGCTCAAGCTCAGAAACCCTGAACTCTCTGTAGCTGCGGGGTGACCAGCTCCTAGAACGTGTGTTCCAGGTAATTCTCAGCCTCCCTTCAGCCCTGCAGTGACTCCAGCCGCTGCTCAAGCTCAGAAACCCTGAACTCTCTCTGTAGCTGCGGGGTGACCGACTCCTAGATCGTGTGTTCCAGGTAATTCTCAGCCTCCCTTCAGCCCTGCAGTGACTCCAGCCGCTGCTCAAGCTCAGAAACCCGGAACTCTCTCTGTAGCTGCGGGGTCACCAGCTCCTAGATCGTGTGTTCCAGGTAATTCTCAGCCTCCCGTCTGACCTGCAGTGACTCTAGCCGCTGCTCAATCTCAGAAACTCTGAACTCTCTGTAGCTGCGGGGTGACCAGCTCCTAGATCGTGTGTTCCAGGTAATTCTCAGCCTCCCGTCAGCCCTGCAGTGACTCCAGCCGCTGCCCAATCTCAGAAACCCTGAACTCTCTGTAGCTGCGGGGTGACTGGCTCCTAGATCGTGTGTTCCAGGTAATTCTCAGCCTCCCGTCTGACCTGCAGTGACTCTAGCCACTGCTCAAACTCAGAAACCCTGAACTTTCTGTAGCTGCGGGGTGACCAGCTCCTAGAGCGTGTGTTCCAGGTAATTCTCAGCCTCCCGTCTGACCTGCAGTGACTCTAGCCGCTGCTCAAGCTAAGAAACCCTGAACTCTCTGTAGCTGCGGGGTGACCAGCTCCTAGATCGTGTGTTCCAGGTAATTCTCAGCCTCCCGTCTGACCTGCAGTGACTCCAGCCGCAGCTCAAGCTCAGAAACCCTGAACTCTCTGTAGCTGCGGGGTGACCAGCTCCTAGAACGTGTGTTCCAGGTAATTCTCAGCCTCCCTTCAGCCCTGCAGTGACTCCAGCCGCTGCTCAAGCTCAGAAACCCTGAACTCTCTCTGTAGCTGCGGGGTGACCGACTCCTAGATCGTGTGTTCCAGGTAATTCTCAGCCTCCCTTCAGCCCTGCAGTGACTCCAGCCGCTGCTCAAGCTCAGAAACCCGGAACTCTCTCTGTAGCTGCGGGGTCACCAGCTCCTAGATCGTGTGTTCCAGGTAATTCTCAGCCTCCCTTCAGCCCTGCAGTGACTCTAGCCGCTGCTCAAGCTCAGAAACCCTGAACTTTCTGGTGCTGCGGGTTGACCAGCTCCTAGATCGTGTGTTCCAGGTAATTCTCAGCCTCCCGTCTGCCCTGCAGTGACTCTAGCCGCTGCTCAAGCTCAGAAACTCTGAACTCTCTGTAGCTGCGGGGTGACCGACCCCTAGAACATGTGTTCCAGGTAATTCTCAGCCTCCCGTCTGACCAGCAGTGACTCCAGCCGCTGCTCAAGCTCAGAAACCCTGAACTCTCTGTATCTGCGGGGTGACCAGCTCCTAGATCGTGTGTTCCAGGTAATTCTCAGCCTCCCGTCTGAGCTGCAGTGACTCTAGCCGCTGCTCAAGCTCAGAAACCCTGAACTCTCTGCAGCTGCGGGGTGACCAGCTCCTAGATCGTGTGTTCCAGGTGATTCTCAGCCTCCCGTCTGCCCTGCAGCGACTCTAGCCGCAGCTCAAACTCAGAAACCCTGAACTCTCTGTAGCTGCGGGGTGACCAGCTCCTAGATCGTGTGTTCCAGGTAATTCTCAGCCTCCCGTCTGACCTGCAGTGACTCTAGCCGCTGCTCAATCTCAGAAACCCTGAACTCTCTGTAGCTGCGGGGTGACCAGCTCCTAGATCGTGTGTTCCAGGTAATTCTCAGCCTCCCTTCAGCCCTGCAGTGACTCCAGCCGCTGCTCAAGCTGAGAAACTCTGAACTCTCTGTAGCTGCGGGGTGACCGACTCCTAGATCGTGTGTTCCAGGTAATTCTCAGCCTCCCTTCAGCCCTGCAGTGACTCCAGCCGCTGCTCAAGCTCAGAAACCCTGAACTCTCTGTAGCTGCGGGGTGACCAGCTCCTAGATCGTGTGTTCCAGGTAATTCTCAGCCTCCTGTCTACCCTGCAGTGACTCTAGCCGCAGCTCAAGCTCAGAAACCCTGAACTCTCTGTAGCTGCGGGGTGACCAGCTCCTAGATCGTGTGTTCCAGGTAATTCTCAGCCTCCAGTCTGACCTGCAGTGACTCTAGCCGCAGCTCAAGCTCAGAAACCCTGAACTCTCTGTAGCTGCGGGGTGACCAGCTCCTAGAACGTGTGTTCCAGGTAATTCTCAGCCTCCCTTCAGCCCTGCAGTGACTCCAGCCGCTGCTCAAGCTCAGAAACCCTGAACTCTCTCTGTAGCTGCGGGGTGACCGACTCCTAGATCGTGTGTTCCAGGTAATTCTCAGCCTCCCTTCAGCCCTGCAGTGACTCTAGCCGCTGCTCAAGCTCAGAAACTCTGAACTCTCTGTAGCTGCGGGGTGACCGGCTCCTAGATCGTGTGTTCCAGGTAATTCTCAGCCTCCCGTCTGACCTGCAGTGACTCCAACCGCTGCTCAAGCTCAGAAACCCGGAACTCTCTCTGTAGCTGCGGGGTCACCAGCTCCTGGATCGTGTGT
This sequence comes from Somniosus microcephalus, assembly GCF_052327205.1. NCBI lineage: Eukaryota > Metazoa > Chordata > Chondrichthyes > Squaliformes > Somniosidae > Somniosus > Somniosus microcephalus. The sequence goes on from NW_028225181.1 coordinate 59,336,290, forward strand.
TCCAGCTAATTCTCAGCCCCCTGTCTACACTGCAGTGACTCTTGCCGCTGCTCAAGCTCAGAAACTCTGAACTCTCTGTAGCTGCGGGGTGACCGGCTCCTAGATCGTGTGTTCCAGGTAATTCTCAGCCTCCCATCTGACCTGCAGTGACTCCAGCCGCTGCTCAAGCTCAGAAACCCGGAACTCTCTCTGTAGCTGCGGGGTCACCAGCTCCTAGATCGTGTGTTCCAGGTAATTCTCAGCCTCCCTTCAGGCCTGCAGTGACTCCAGCCACTGATCAAGCTCAGAAACCCTGAACTCTCTGTAGCTGCGGGGTGACCAGCTCCTAGAACGTGTGTTCCAGGTAATTCTCAGCCTCCCTTCAGCCTTGCAGTGACTCTAGCCGCAGCTCAAGCTCAGAAACCCTGAACTCTCTGTAGCTGCGGGGTGACCGACTCCTAGAACGTGTGTTCCAGGTAATTCTCAGCCTCCCGTCTGACCTGCAGTGACTCCAGCCGCTGCTCAAGCTCAGAAACCCTGAACTCTCTGTAGCTGCGGAGTGACCAGCTCCTAGAACGTGTGTTCCAGGTAATTCTCAGCCTCCCGTCTGCCCTGCAGTGACTCTAGCCGCTGCTCAAGCTCAGAAACCCTGAACTCTCTGTAGCTGCGGGGTGACCAGCTCCTAGAACGTGTGTTCCAGGTAATTCTCAGCCTCCCGTCTGACCTGCAGTGACTCTAGCCGCTGCTCAAGCTCAGAAACACTGAACTCTCTGTAGCTGCGGGGTGACCAGCTCCTAGATCGTGTGTTCCAGTTAATTCTCAGCCTCCCTTCAGCCCTGCAGTGACTCCAGCCGCTGCTCAAGCTCAGAAACCCTGAACTTTCTGTAGCTGCGGGGTGACCGACTCCTAGATCGTGTGTTCCAGGTAATTCTCAGCCTCCCGTCTGACCTGCAGTGACTCCAGCCGCTGCTCAAGCTCAGAAACCCTGAACTCTCTGTAGCTGCGGGGTGACCAGCTCCTAGATCGTGTGTTCAAGGTAATTCTCAGCCTCCCGTCTGCCCTGCAGTGACTCCAGCCGCTGCTCAAGCTCAGAAACCCTGAACTCTCTGTAGCTGCGGGGTGACCAGCTCCTAGATCGTGTGTTCAAGGTAATTCTCAGCCTCCCGTCTGCCCTGCAGTGACTCCAGCCGCTGCTCAAGCTCAGAAACCCTGAACTCTCTGTAGCTGCGGGGTGACCAGCTCCTAGATCGTGTGTTCCAGGTAATTCTCAGCCTCCCGTCTGCCCTGCAGTGACTCCAGCTGCAGCTCAAGCTCAGAAACCCTGAACTCTCTGTAGCTGCGGGGTGACCAGCTCCTAGATCGTGTGTTCCAGGTAATTCTCAGCCTCCCGTCTGCCCTGCAGTGACTCCAGCCGCTGCTCAAGCTCAGAAACCCTGAACTCTCTGTAGCTGCGGGGTGACCAGCTCCTAGATCGTGTGTTCCAGGTAATTCTCAGCCTCCCGTCTGACCTGCAGTGACACTAGCCGCTGCTCAAGCTCAGAAACCCTGAACTCTCTGTAGCTGCGGGGTGACCGGCTCCTAGATCGTGTGTTCCAGGTAATTCTCAGCCTCCCGTCTGACCTGCAGTGACTCCAGCCGCTGCTCAAGCTCAGAAACCCTGAACTCTCTGTAGCTGCGGAGTGACCGACTCCTAGATCGTGTGTTCCAGGTAATTCTCAGCCTCCCGTCTGCCCTGCAGTGACTCCAGCCGCTGCTCAAGCTCAGAAACCCTGAACTCTCTGTAGCTGCGTGGTGCCCGGCTCCTAGATCGTGTGTTCCAGGTAATTCTCAGCCTCCCGTCTGCCCTGCAGTGACTCCAGCCGCTGCTCAAGCTCAGAAACCCTGAACTCTCTGTAGCTGCGGGGTGACCAGCTCCTAGAACGTGTGTTCCAGGTAATTCTCAGCCTCCCGTCTGACCTGCAGTGACTCTAGCCGCTGCTCAAGCTCAGAAACACTGAACTCTCTGTAGCTGCGGGGTGACCAGCTCCTAGATCGTGTGTTCCAGTTAATTCTCAGCCTCCCTTCAGCCCTGCAGTGACTCCAGCTGCTGCTCAAGCTCAGAAACCCTGAACTCTCTGTAGCTGCGGGGTGACCAGCTCCTAGATCGTGTGTTCAAGGTAATTCTCAGCCTCCCGTCTGCCCTGCAGTGACTCCAGCCGCTTCTCAAGCTCAGAAATCCTGAACTCTCTGTAGCTGCGGGGTGACCAGCTCCTAGATCGTGTGTTCCAGGTAATTCTCAGCCTCCCGTCTGCCCTGCAGTGACTCCAGCTGCAGCTCAAGCTCAGAAACCCTGAACTCTCTGTAGCTGCGGGGTGACCAGCTCCTAGATCGTGTGTTCCAGGTAATTCTCAGCCTCCCGTCTGCCCTGCAGTGACTCCAGCCGCTGCTCAAGCTCAGAAACCCTGAACTCTCTGTAGCTGCGGGGTGACCAGCTCCTAGATCGTGTGTTCCAGGTAATTCTCAGCCTCCCGTCTGACCTGCAGTGACACTAGCCGCTGCTCAAGCTCAGAAACCCTGAACTCTCTGTAGCTGCGGGGTGACCGGCTCCTAGATCGTGTGTTCCAGGTAATTCTCAGCCTCCCGTCTGACCTGCAGTGACTCCAGCCGCTGCTCAAGCTCAGAAACCCTGAACTCTCTGTAGCTGCGGAGTGACCGACTCCTAGATCGTGTGTTCCAGGTAATTCTCAGCCTCCCGTCTGCCCTGCAGTGACTCCAGCCGCTGCTCAAGCTCAGAAACCCTGAACTCTCTGTAGCTGCGTGGTGCCCGGCTCCTAGATCGTGTGTTCCAGGTAATTCTCAGCCTCCCGTCTGCCCTGCAGTGACTCCAGCCGCTGCTCAAGCTCAGAAACCCTGAACTCTCTGTAGCTGCGGAGTGACCAGCTCCTAGAACGTATGTTCCAGGTAATTCTCAGCCTCCCTTCAGCCCTGCAGTGACTCCAGCCGCTGCTCAAGCTCAGAAACCCTGAACTCTCTGTATCTGCGGGGTGACCAGCTCCTAGATCGTGTGTTCCAGGTAATTCTCAGCCTCCCATCTGACCAGCAGTGACTCCAGCCGCTGCTCAAGCTCAGAAACCCTGAACTCTCTGTATCTGCGGAGTGACCAGCTCCTAGATCGTGTGTTCCAGGTAATTCTCAGCCTCCCGTCTGCCCTGCAGTGACTCCAGCCGCTGCTCAAGCTCAGAAACCCTGAACTCTCTGTATCTGCGGGGTGACTGGCTCCTAGATCGTGTGTTCCAGGTAATTCTCAGCCTCCCGTCTGACCTGCAGTGACTCTAGCCACTGCTCAAGCTCAGAAACCCTGAGCTCTCTGTATCTGCGGGGTGACCAGCTCCTAGATCGTGTGTTCCAGGTAATTCTCAGCCTCCCATCTGACCAGCAGTGACTCTAGCCACTGCTCAAGCTCAGAAACACTGAACTCTCTGTAGCTGCGGGGTGACCAGCTCCTAGTTCGTGTGTTCCAGGTAATTCTCAGCCTCCCTTCAGCCCTGCAGTGACTCCAGCCGCTGCTCAAGCTCAGAAACCCTGAACTCTCTGTAGCTGCGGGGTGACCGACTCCTAGATCGTGTGTTCCAGGTAATTCTCAGCCTCCCTTCAGGCCTGCAGTGACTCCAGCCACTGATCAAGCTCAGAAACCCTGAACTCTCTGTAGCTGCGGGGTGACCAGCTCCTAGAACGTGTGTTCCAGGTAATTCTCAGCCTCCCTTCAGCCTTGCAGTGACTCTAGCCGCAGCTCAAGCTCAGAAACCCTGAACTCTCTGTAGCTGCGGGGTGACCGACTCCTAGAACGTGTGTTCCAGGTAATTCTCAGCCTCCCGTCTGACCTGCAGTGACTCCAGCCGCTGCTCAAGCTCAGAAACCCTGAACTCTCTGTAGCTGCGGAGTGACCAGCTCCTAGAACGTGTGTTCCAGGTAATTCTCAGCCTCCCGTCTGCCCTGCAGTGACTCTAGCCGCTGCTCAAGCTCAGAAACCCTGAACTCTCTGTAGCTGCGGGGTGACCAGCTCCTAGAACGTGTGTTCCAGGTAATTCTCAGCCTCCCGTCTGACCTGCAGTGACTCTAGCCGCTGCTCAAGCTCAGAAACACTGAACTCTCTGTAGCTGCGGGGTGACCAGCTCCTAGATCGTGTGTTCCAGTTAATTCTCAGCCTCCCTTCAGCCCTGCAGTGACTCCAGCTGCTGCTCAAGCTCAGAAACCCTGAACTCTCTGTAGCTGCGGGGTGACCAGCTCCTAGATCGTGTGTTCAAGGTAATTCTCAGCCTCCCGTCTGCCCTGCAGTGACTCCAGCCGCTGCTCAAGCTCAGAAACCCTGAACTCTCTGTAGCTGCGGGGTGACCAGCTCCTAGATCGTGTGTTCCAGGTAATTCTCAGCCTCCCGTCTGCCCTGCAGTGACTCCAGCTGCAGCTCAAGCTCAGAAACCCTGAACTCTCTGTAGCTGCGGGGTGACCAGCTCCTAGATCGTGTGTTCCAGGTAATTCTCAGCCTCCCGTCTGCCCTGCAGTGACTCCAGCCGCTGCTCAAGCTCAGAAACCCTGAACTCTCTGTAGCTGCGGGGTGACCAGCTCCTAGATCGTGTGTTCCAGGTAATTCTCAGCCTCCCGTCTGACCTGCAGTGACACTAGCCGCTGCTCAAGCTCAGAAACCCTGAACTCTCTGTAGCTGCGGGGTGACCGGCTCCTAGATCGTGTGTTCCAGGTAATTCTCAGCCTCCCGTCTGACCTGCAGTGACTCCAGCCGCTGCTCAAGCTCAGAAACCCTGAACTCTCTGTAGCTGCGGAGTGACCGACTCCTAGATCGTGTGTTCCAGGTAATTCTCAGCCTCCCGTCTGCCCTGCAGTGACTCCAGCCGCTGCTCAAGCTCAGAAACCCTGAACTCTCTGTAGCTGCGTGGTGCCCGGCTCCTAGATCGTGTGTTCCAGGTAATTCTCAGCCTCCCGTCTGCCCTGCAGTGACTCCAGCCGCTGCTCAAGCTCAGAAACCCTGAACTCTCTGTAGCTGCGGAGTGACCAGCTCCTAGAACGTATGTTCCAGGTAATTCTCAGCCTCCCTTCAGCCCTGCAGTGACTCCAGCCGCTGCTCAAGCTCAGAAACCCTGAACTCTCTGTATCTGCGGGGTGACCAGCTCCTAGATCGTGTGTTCCAGGTAATTCTCAGCCTCCCATCTGACCAGCAGTGACTCCAGCCGCTGCTCAAGCTCAGAAACCCTGAACTCTCTGTATCTGCGGAGTGACCAGCTCCTAGATCGTGTGTTCCAGGTAATTCTCAGCCTCCCGTCTGCCCTGCAGTGACTCCAGCCGCTGCTCAAGCTCAGAAACCCTGAACTCTCTGTATCTGCGGGGTGACTGGCTCCTAGATCGTGTGTTCCAGGTAATTCTCAGCCTCCCGTCTGACCTGCAGTGACTCTAGCCACTGCTCAAGCTCAGAAACCCTGAGCTCTCTGTATCTGCGGGGTGACCAGCTCCTAGATCGTGTGTTCCAGGTAATTCTCAGCCTCCCATCTGACCAGCAGTGACTCTAGCCACTGCTCAAGCTCAGAAACACTGAACTCTCTGTAGCTGCGGGGTGACCAGCTCCTAGTTCGTGTGTTCCAGGTAATTCTCAGCCTCCCTTCAGCCCTGCAGTGACTCCAGCCGCTGCTCAAGCTCAGAAACCCTGAACTCTCTGTAGCTGCGGGGTGACCAGCTCCTAGAACGTGTGTTCCAGGTAATTCTCAGCCTCCCGTCTGACCAGCAGTGACTCCAGCCGCAGCTCAAGCTCAGAAACCCTGAACTCTCTGTAGCTGCGGGGTGACCGACTCCTAGAACGTGTGTTCCAGGTATTTCTCAGCCTCCCGTCTGACCTGCAGTTACTCTAGCCGCAGCTCAAGCTCAGAAACCCTGAGCTCGAGTTCGAGCAGCTGGATGCACTTCCTGCACCCGTGGTTATCCAGGACAGGCGAAGTATCCTGGAGTTCCCACATAGCATGGGAAATGCAGGCAACGGGTTACAGCTAACGCTTCATTTTACTTCAATGTCTATCTGCTTATGTTCATGAATATGTATTAAATTAGCATACTCTTACTCCTATTTATTATTTAATAATTTATGTATACCAGATTTTTATTTAATGTAATTCAGAGCCCTTTTTATGTTAGTATCCTCTACTTGGTTAATTTTATTCATCCTCTTAGATCTAACTAAATCCTATAATTATTTCCAATTTACAGTTGCCCCTTGGTTTAAATTACTCAGCACCTCTTCCCCCTCTGCACCGAATTCCCACCTTCCATCTTCCTGCGTAAAAAAATGTCCTCATCTCGCCTCTGGTTCTTTTGCCAATCACCTTAAATCTGTGTTCTCTGGTTACTGACCCTTCTGTCACTGGAAATTGTTTTTCCTTATTTACTCTATCAAAACTCTTCTTGATATTAAACGCCTCCATCAAATCTCCCCTTAACCGTCTCTGCTCTAAGGAGAACAACCCCAGCTTCTCCACTTAGCTGAAGTCTTTCATTCCTGGTGCATTTCTGGTAAATCTCCTTTGCACCATCTCCAAGACCTGGACATCCTTCCTGAAGTCCGGTGCCCAGAATTGCCCACAATACTCCATCTGGGGCCTAACCAGTATTATAGAGGTCCAGCATAACTTCCTTACTTTTGTACTCTATGCCACTATTTACAAAGCCCATGATTCCGTAAGCTTTTCAAACAGTCTTCTCCACTTGGGAGTGTTTGTTCTCAACAAGCACCCCCAGGTCTCCCTGTTCCTGCAGCCCATTTAAAATTGTACCTTTAGTTAATATTGCCTTTCCTCGTTCTTCCTACCAAAATGAATCACTTCACACTTCAGGAGAATAGATTGAAACTATTGAATGTCAAATTTAGGACGGATATCAGCAAGTTATTTACACGAAGCGTAATCAATTCAATGGAATGGAATGGAATGAGTAGGGTCGTGAAGGCAGACATCCCAGAATTATTGGAGAAACGTAGATGCTGTGGTTGGGGGAGGAATTGCCGGCTCTTTCTGGGTGAATGAACTTTATTTCTATCTACCTGGTGTATTATCTCCTGTGGGGGGGGGGGTCCCCATTATTGTCACAATAAAACAGGTACCACAAGTTGTTCAACATGACCTGGGAACAATGCGCCCCATTATTCCCTTTCCCCCCTCCCCAAACACGAAGCACCTGCTTTTCCTGGAGCCCTTATCTGCCTCTTCTCTGAAGAATGCTGTTCTTTCTGGGGCTGTGCACATCATTCAATAAAAACTTTAGAATTTTACCAGTGAGTCGCAAGTCTCCATTTTCCCCTCCACTTTCCCAGCTTTCTTCATTCTGTTGAGCCTCTTCTTTTCGATAGCTCCTGTCCGATCGAAGAAGGGATCCTCGTCACTGTCGTAGACATCCTCGGCCTCGCAGTGTTTAGAATTTCCCTTCCAAGAAACTGGTAAGAAAGCAAATTGTGAGGCTGTTAGTCTTTGATTTGGAGCATAAAAATATGACACAACTTTCTACTAATGATGAAAGTTCCTTCCGCTTAATGGCTGTTACTAAAGTTCGTGTCAGTGTGAATGTGTGCTTGTGTGTATTGCTGCAATGATTCAAATCACTTCGTGGCCTCGCCCCTCCCTATCTCTGCAATCTCCTCCAGCCTCACATCCCTCCGAGATCTCTGCACTCCTCGAATTCTGTCCTCTTGAGCATCCCTGATTTTAATGGTTCTACCATTGGTGACTGTGCCTTCAGCTGCCTGAGCCCTAAGCTCTGGAATTCCCTCCCTAAACCTCTTTGCATCTCAACCTCTCTCTCCACCTTTAACTTGTTGCTTAAAACCTATCTCTTTCATGGAGCTTTTGAGCACCGGCCTTAATATCTCCTAATACAATCATAGAATGGTTTCAGCATGGAAAAGGCCATCCGGCCCGTCGAGCCAGTGCCAACTCTCAGCTAGTCCCACTCCCCTCCCTTTCCCCGTAGACCTACAGTTATTTTTTGTTTCAGATACTTATCCAACTCTTTCTTGAGACATAAGATTGAGTCTGCCTCCAACATATTTCAGGCAGTGTATTCCAGATCCTAACCACTCACTGTTTAAAAAAGTTTTTTCTTACATCACCTTTGGTTCTTTTGCCAATTACCATAAATCTCTGTCCTCTGGTTGTTGACGCTTCTGCCAATGGGAACAGTTTCTCCCTATCTACACTGTCCAGACCCCTCATGATTTTGAACACCTCTTTCAAATCTCCTCTCAATCGTCTCTGCTCCAAGGAGAACAACCCCAGCTTCTCCAGTCTATCAACGTAACTGAAGTCCCTCATTCCTGGAATCATTCTCATAAACCTTTTCTGCACATTCTTTAAGGCCTTCACAGCCTTTGTAAAGTGTGCTGCCCAGAATTTCTGTATATAGCCTGATTATCAGATGTATTTGCAACATGACATCTGCCATACAAGTTCTTTTTCTGCTTTATCAATCTGGTTTCCTGTTTCATGGGAATGTACCTCGACTGTACCCGAACTGTTTCCTCTTTAAAGGCAGCCCATTGTTCCTCTACAGTTTTGCCTACCAAACGTTGATGCCAGTTCAACCAGGTCAGATCCGTTCTCATCCCATTGAAATTGGCCTTCTCCCCAGTTAAACATACTTATTCTCGATTGCTCCCTGTCCTTTTCCATCGCTAAACTAAACCTTATGATACTATTATCACTGTTCCCTAAATGGTCACCTACTGACACCTGCTTTACTTGACCTACCTCATTTCCTAGAACCAGATCCAGCAATGACTCCTTCCTCAATGGGCCGGAAATATACTGATCAAGGAAGATCTCCTGAACACACTTCAGAAATGACTCCCCCTCTCTGCCCTTAAAGCTATTGCTCTCCCAGTCTAAATTAGGGTATTTGGAGTCCCCCATTATTACTAATTTATAGCTCTTGCACCTCTCAGTAATTTCTCTGCAAATTTGCTCCTCCATATTTTTACCACTATTTGGTGGCCTGTAGAATAAACTGAGTAGTTTAATGTTACCTCTATTATTTCCTACCTCTAGCCATATAGATTCTGTATCTGACCCCTGCAGGACATTCTCTACATCCAGTACTGTAACATTCTCCGTAACTAATACTGCCACATCACCTCCTATCTTTCCTTCCCTATCTTTCCTGAACATTTTATAACCAGGAATATTTAATACGCAATTAAAAAAAAATGTATTCTTTAATGGGATGTGGTCATCACTCACAAGGCCTAAATTTGTTGCCCATCCCTAATTGTCCTCGAGAAGGTGGTGGTTAGACGCCTTCTTGAACTGCTGCAGACCGTAAGCAGTTTGTTACTGAGTGGCTTGCTAGGCCATCTCAGAGGGCAGTTATGACTCAAATACATGTGGGTCTGGACTCACATATGGGCCAGACCAGGTAAGGACGGCAGATTTCCTTCCCTGAAGTGCATTAGTGAACCAGATGGGGTTTTACGACAATCTGGTAATTTCCTGGTCACCATTACTGACACTAGCTTTTTATTCCACATCTATTTAATTAAAGTAACTGAATTTAAATCCCCCAGCTGCAGTAGTGGGACTTCAACTCATGTCCCCGGATCATTAGGCCAGGCCTCTGGATTACTAGTCCAGTAACATAACCAGTATGTTACCTATTTATGAGCCATGTCTCCATTATTGTCACATTGTAGGAATTGGGTTCTCTAGCCGAAGAATTGAGATCGACTCAGAGAATCAAAAACAATAAAATTTAATGAACAAATGAAGCTGTACAGGAAACTGTAGGATACAACGCAAATAGGTCTGGTCTGCTTGAAAGCCTCTCTGGAACTACTAGGAGGTTCCGAGCTCAACTGCAACAGGTTCCGAGCTCAACTGCTATCAGGTTCCGAGCTCAACTGCTAGAACGTTCCAAGCTCAACTGCTAGAAGGTTCTGAGCTCTGATGTCATGACGTCATCACGTTCTTCCCGCCGTTGAGAGATCACGTGATGGAAGGCATGACATCATCACGTGGAGTACAGGAAAGAAGCCCTAGTACAGTTAACAGATACATTAAATTTGCAGCCCCCTTCTGTACTACATTGCTGTAAAAAGAATTAAATACAATTGTCCTTAATCCTCTGGTGGTTCCGCCACATGCGCCCCCCCCCAGAATTGCTTTTAACAGAGAAGGTAAGGCGAGGAGGGGGTCTGACGAGTCTGTCCGACCGACTGCAATACCCTGACTGCTGGAACGGAGCGCTAGAAGACGAACTGGCCGTTGGCTGTGGTTGGGATGATGCCGCAGGCAGAGGAGAAGAAGAGGTCGGCTGTGGTCGACCCGGTGAGGCAGGCATTGCCGACTCGGCGGATGACTGTGGCTGTACTGGACTGGCAGTCAAAGATGGACGACCACGACGAGGCGGCTAAGCGGTGATGACTGGTTCGCTGAGATCCAGATGCTCCGGTTTCAACCGGTCGATGGAGATGTTGTCAGGCTTACCGCCGATGTCGACTGTGAAGAACTTGTCACATAGAAACATAGAAACATAGAAGATAGGAGCAGGAGGAGGCCATTCGGCCCTTCGAGCCTGCTCCGCCATTCAACGAGATCATGGCTGATCATCCAAACCCTAGCACCCGGTCCCTACACCGACAACCATCCCACCCAAGCCCTATCCCTGTAACCCCACGTATTTAATCCCCCCTAACACTAAGGGCCAATTTTTATCATGGCCAATCAAACTAACCCACACATCTTTGGACTGTAAAAAGTCACCTGACAAGATGACCCGGAATGGACCTGTGTAAGGCGGCTTGAGCGGGTTATTGCGAGCATCTTGCTGAATGAACACGTATTCTGCGCTCTTAAGATCCACCAGGACATGGGAGCGCTGCAGGTCATGATGCGACGTGGTCACTGGGATGAAATTCCGAGCTGCTTCCTGATGGCTGATGATCTGCTGAGCAGGGGACCAGGGTTCCGTGTGAGGAGGAAGAAAATCGCCAGGCACTCTGAGTGGTGGGCCATAAACCAGCTCTGCTGAGGAAGAATGCAGGTCGTCCTTAGGCGCCATGCGAAGACCTACCAGCGCCCAAGGGAGCCTGTCCACCCAACTAGGCCCACGGAGGCTAGCACACTGTGCAGCTTTAATGGGCATGTGGAATCTTTCACACAGACCATTCACCAGTGGATGGTAGGCGGTGGCACGATGAAGTTGGTGCCCAAACCTTGAGCTGCAGCGTTCCAAAGTTCAAAGGTAAATTGAGGCCCCCGGTTGGAGTAGATGTCAGCCAGTGCCCCAAACCGAGCTACCCACGACGAGATGAAGGCTCTGGAGATGTCTGCCGCTGTGGTGGCAACCAAAGGAATTGCCTCTGGCCACCTGGTGGTGTGGTCTACCACGGTGAGGAGGTGAGTGTACCCGTGGAAGGAAGGGAGAGGACCAACCAGGTCCACGTGCACATGGTCGAATCGACGCTCCGGAACCAGACAACTGGCGACTGGGGCCTTAACATGGCGTTGTACCTTGGACTTCTGGCAACTCACGCAGGTATTGGTCCAGTCACGGACATCGAGATGCATGCCCTTCCAGACGAATTTCTATGCCATGAGTCGTTGTGATGCTCTCATGCCAGGGTGTGACAACCCGTGGTTAGTGTCAAAAATTCTCCTGCGCCATTCGACTGGAACGATTGGACGTGGGATGCCCATCAAGATGTCACACAGGAGTGTGGTCCCTGCAGCCTGGAAACTGACATCAGCCACTTGTAAGCTGGACGGTGCGGACCGGTATGCCCGCACTTCAGGGTCTACCTTCTGTTCTTTTGCCAAACCAACATAGTCGACTCCCAGGTGTACTGCGTGGAGCTGGGCGCTGGAGAGACAATCCGTCACCAGGTTGTCTTTGCCCGAGACATGTTGTATGTCGGTTGTAAATTCAGATATGTACTTAAGATGACGTTGTTGCCGTGCCGACCATGGTTCCACTGTCTTGGCCATCGCAAAAGTAAGTGGCTTGTGGTGTACAAAAGCCGTGAATGGGCGTCCTTCCAGTAGGAAGCAAAAATGGCGGATGGCCAGAAACAATGCCAAGAAGTCACTATCAAAATTATTATATTTGCATTCATTCTTCCGCAATTGGTGGCTGAAGAAAGCCAATGGTTGCCATGTGCCATCGACCCACTGCTGCTGTACTGTCCTGATGGCATAATCAGATGCGTCAGTGGTAAGGGCAATGGTTGCACCCGGAAGGGGATGTGCCAACATGGTCGCAGCAGCCAAAGCATTCTTAGTGTCGAGGAAAGCCTGGTCCATCTGGGGTGTCCAATCAATCGGGTCTTTGCCCGATTTACTTCTGAGGGCCTCGTACAAAGGTTGCATCAATAATGCCGCCTTGGGGACGAACCGAAGATAAATGTTGGCCATTCCCAGAAATTCCTGGAGGGCCCTGATCGTCTGAGGAAAAGGGAATGAGGTGACTGCTTCCACCTTCGTGGCCAGTGGGACGGCACCTTTAGAGGTGATTCTGTGTCCCAGAAAATCAATGCTGTGCAACCCAAACTGGCACTTGGCCGGGTTGATAATAAGGCAATGTTGGCTGAGATGAGAAAAAAGGGTACACAAGTGCGTAATGTGTTCTTCCGTGCTGTTACTGGCAATAAGGATGTTGTCTAGATAGACGAAGATGAATGGCAGATCGCGCAACACGGAATCCATGAGACGTTGGAAGGCTTGTGCTGCAAACTTCAGCCCAAATGGCATACGAAGGAATTCAAAGAGCCCGAAAGGTGTGATGACGTCAGTTTTGGGGCTGTGCTGAGGATGCACAGGCACTTGATGATAGCCTCGGACGAGGTCTACTAGGAAAAGATGGAATTCCCTGCCAGATGGGCCGAAAAATCCTGAATGTGAGGAATTGGGTACCGATCCGGTGTGGTGCCTCATTCAGTTGTCTGTAGTCACCGCATGGTCGCCATCCGCTGCCCGGCTTAGGAAAATTGTGTACTGGCGAGGACCAAGGACTATTCAAACATCGAATATTTCCTAGGCATTCCATTGTATGGAACTCCGCCTTGGCGGCCGCGAGTTTACTGGGTTCCAGCCTTCGAGCTCTCACATAAATGGGAGATCCTGTCATGGTAATGTGGTGCGCCACACCGTGCCTCACGACTGAAGAAGAAAAAGTGGGCCTGGTGAGCTCAGGGAACTCACTGAGAAGACGAGAGAACTCATTTGGAGATGGGACTGCACAGGCAACTGACCAAGACATCGCGGTGCTTCGGTGGCAGGGGACCGAGTGAAAAGTGGAGGCACTGATTAGCTGGCAGTGTCAGACGTCGACGAGAAACCCATTTGCGCAGAAGAACTCGGCCCCCAGGATGGCCTGTGAGACTTTCGCCATGATGAACTCCCAAACAAAACGTTGGCCGCCAAAACTCAACTGGACCCTATGCTTTCCGAACGTGCGAATTGCTGCACCATTGGCTGCCTCGAGGGGGGGACTTAGACCGCCAGATTGAAGATCTACCTTCGATGCTGGTAGGATACTGCACTGGGAGCCAGTATCACAGAGAAAACATCGCCCTGACAGGGAGTCTGTAATGTATAGGAGTTTATCTGCGGACCCGACGGCCATCACAACTCCGGCACGTCCCTTAGGCCTTATTGATCTTCTCAGAAACTGCTGGTTTGAGGTCGGTTTTTCTTTTGGTGAGGAACTGCAGGGCTGATGGCAATTTCTGGCTTTCACGGCGAAACGAGCGTGGTATGCACACCAGCCTGCAGGAGGAGGAGTCGGCTTCACTCTTGTGGGGGATGGGCGCCTCATGGCTGCACAACATGGCTGTGTGCAGGAGCATATTTTATCCACCTCTGCAGCGAGTTCAGCACAATTTTGGCGCCTCATGGCTGCAAATGATTGTTCTGAGACCATGAATATTTTATCCACTTCCGCGGCGAGTTCAGCACAATCTGTGATCGTGGAATTGGCCAAGGCCGTCTGTACTGGCTCTGGTAGTTGACAGAGAAACAGCTCGCGGAACAGAAAACATTTAGATTCTGAGCCCAAAAGCATGAGCATTTGGCCCATGATCTCTGAGGGTTTTGAGTCCCCGAGGTTGGGCATGGAGATAAGTCTGCGAGCGCGCTCCAACTTGGACAGACCGAAAATCTGCAGTAAACTTGCTTTTAAAGCTTTGTACTTGCCTTTGTTCAGTGGACTCTCGAGGAGGCTGACAATCTGCGAGGCCATGGCACTGTCGAGGGCGGAGACCACGTAATAATAACGGGTTGAACCCGCTGCCACTCCCCGGATTGCAAATTGGGCTTCTGCCAGGAAAAACCACGCAGCCGGTTGTTGCTCCCAAAATTGCGGCAGTTTGAGGGTGACGGCGTTCGTGTCCATGATGTAACTTCAATGAAAATTGTTCGAAGAAATCGGGGTCACCAATGTAGGAACTGGGGTTCCTAGCTGAAGAATTGAGATCGACTCAGAAAATCAAAAACAATTAAATTTAATGAACAACCGAAATTGTACAGGAAACTGTAGGATACAATGCAAATAGGTCTGGTCTGCTTGAAAGCCTCTCTGGAACTAAAAGCAGGATCCGAGCTCAACTGCTAGCAGGTTCCGAGCTCAATGGCTAGAAGGTTCCAAGCTCAATGGCTAGAAGGTTCCGAGCTCAATGGCTAGAAGGTTCCGAGCTCAACTGCTAGCAGGTTCCAAGCTCAACTGCTAGCCGGTTCCGAGCGCAACTGCTAGAAGGTTCCGAGCTCAATGGCTAGAAGGTTCCGAGCTCAACTGCAAGAAGGTTAAGAGCTTCACGTTCTTCCCGCAGTTGAGAGATCACGTGATGGACGGCATGCTGTCAACATGCGGAGTACAGGAACGAAGCCCTAGTACAGTTAACAGATACATTATAGTTGCAGCCCCCAGCTGGACTACATTGCTGTAAAAGGAATTGTATACAATTGTCCGTAATTCTCTGGTGGTTCCGCCACAACATCATATTTCCATGTAGCTATTTGTGCCTGCAGCTCACGTACCTTCTTTACTATGCCTTGTGCATTCACATACTCTAAACCCACCTTATGCAATCATGTATTCTCATTTAATCTGACCCCACCTAATTATTATTCCTAACTCTAGTGCTATCTGCCTCTCCCAATCCTTTGAGCACTTTATTTCCCCTTGCTTATGCTACATCCTGGTGCCAATCCCCCTGCCAAATTAGTTTAAACCCTCCTCAACAGCACTAGCAAACTTCCACGTGACGGTATTGGTTCCAGCTCCATTGAGGTGCAGTCCATCCGGCCTGTACAGGTACCACCTCACGCAGGACCTGTCCCAATGTCTCAGGTATCTGAAGCCCTGCCTCCTGCACCATCTCTCCAGCCACACATTCATCTGCTCTATCCTTCTATTTCTACACTCACTAGCTCGTGACACCGGGAGTAATCCAGTGATTACTGCCTTTGAGGTCCTGATTTCAATCACTTTCCCAGCTACTTAAATCTACCTGCAGGACCTCATCCCTCTTTCTTCATATTTCATTGGCATCAATCTGGGACATTGGCTGAAAGTTATGGCTATGTGAGTATGACTATGTCAGGATGTTGCTTGACTATTCTGTGGGTCAGTTCTGCAATTTTGGCACAAGTCCCCATATGTTAGCAAGGAGGACTTTGCAGGTTCGACTGGGCTTGGAGTGATGTTTTCGTGACAGAAGCCAGTGCCTTGTTTGATACCAGATGGTCCGTTGGGTTTATTCTTATTATTGTTTCTCATAGTGGTTTCTTACAACTGAGTGGATTGTTACAACATTTCAGAGTACAGTTAAGAGTCATCCATTTGCTGTGGGTCTGGAGTCATATATAAGTCAGACCAGGTAAAGAGGGAAGATTTCCTTCCCTAAAGGGCATGAGTGAAACTCACAGCACCACTCTAAAATACCCCACATCACAGTAACATTCTGATCTACACAATCACTTTAACATTCTGATCAACCCAACACCCCTCACTGTAACAATCTGTAAAAATATGCCCCAGCCTCTCTCCAAAATATCTGGACACAAACAACTGAACATAGACCATACACATCATTGTTACACTTTGATATAACCCACACCCTTTACTGTAACAATCTGATATGCCTCAGCCCCTCTCCGAAATATCTGGACACAAACTGGATATAGACCAAACCCATCAATGTAACAATCTGGTATAACCCACACCCTTCACTGTATCACTGATTAAACCCACACCCTTACTAAAACACTGATATAATGCATAACTCTCACTGTAACACTCTGATATAATCCACACCCTCACTGTAACACTGATATAACACACAACTCTCACTGTAACACTGCTATAACTCACAACCCTCACTCACAATTTGATATAACCCACATACCTCAATGTAACACTGACATATTCAACATCCCTCATTGTAACACACAATATACCACACTCTCTGACTGTAAGACACTGATATACCCCATACCCTTCACTGTAACACATTGATATAAACGTCACCACTCAATCTAAAGCACTGATATGTCACACACCGCTCAATGTAACACTCTGATATACCCCACAATCCTACATAGATAATCTACACAACCCTCACTTAAAATGCTGATATATCCCATAAGTATCACCCTCACTGGATCAATGATATACCCCGCAAACCTCTCTGTAACACACTCTGATATAGTCCACATCATTAACTGTAGAATTCTGATATATCCGACACACCAAACCATAACGCTCTGAGATAAACCATAACGTCATGGAAACACACTTTGATACAACACATCCATCACTGAAACACTGATACTCATCATTCCCCTCATCTAACTCTCTGACCTTACCTACAGCCCTCACGGTAACACACTGATATGCACTACACCCATCACTGTAACACACTGATATATCCCACACCACTCACCGTATCACTGATATACACCACACCCCTCAGTATAACAATCTGATATACCGCACACAACTCACTGTCACACTCGGATATATCCCACTACCCTCACTGTAACAATCTGATATACCACACACCATTCACTGTAATAATCTTATATACCCCACACCCCTCACGGTAACACACTGAGATATACCACACGACTCACTGTAACACACTGATCTGCACCACACCCCTCACTTTAACACACTGATATACCCCACACCCCTCATTGTAACAATCTGATATACCCCACAGCCCACACTGTAACAATCTGATAAAACCCATACCCCTCACTGCAACACTGATATACCCCACACCCCTCACTGTAACAATCTGATATGTCACAGCCCCTCTCCGAAATATCTGGACACAAACTGGACATAGCCCAATACCATCATTGGAACACACTGATATAACCCACACCCTTCACTGTAACACTGATATACCCCAAGCCCATCACTGTAATGCTCTGATATAGCCCACAACACTCACTGTAACACTGATATAGCCCATACCCCTCACTGTAAACTGATATACACCACACCCCTCATTGTAGCACTCTGATATATCTTTCACTCCTCACTAACACTGATATGCCCCACAGCCCGCAATCAAACACCCTGATATACACCACACCCTTCACAGAAACACTCTGATATGCCCCACACCCTTCACTGTAACACTGATATCCCCACATCGCTCATTGTAACACTCACATATAGCCAACATCCCTCATTGTAACTCTCACTTATATTCCCCAACCTCTCACAGTAACACACTCTGATATACCACATAACCCACAATGTAACACAGATATAAACCTCACCTTCAATGTAAAGCACTGATCTAATTCACACTCATCACTTTAACACATTTAGAACTTACACACTCACGTATCACCCGGATATACCCCACAGCCATCATTATAACACTGATATATTCCTCACGAAGGACTGTAACACTCTAATATATCACAAATCCCTCAATATAACACTCTCCTATATAACCCAAATCCTCACTGTGACACTCTAATATACAACACACCATCACCGTGACACACTGATATATCCACACCTCTTACTGTTACAATCTGGTAGACCCCACCCAGCTCTCACTGTAACACCTGGACATACACCAAATCCATCAGTGCAACACTCTGATATACCTCACATCTATCACTATAACACACTGATATAAACCTCATTCCTCAATGTAAAGCATTGGTACACTACACACCCATGATCTTACCCCTTAATGATACCTCACACACTCACTGTAAGAATCTGATATACAACATATACATGATTGTAACACTCCGGCATACCCCACACGCCTTACAGTAAATCGATAAAAAAAACTGCACTCCTCTCACATATAACACTGTAAATCACACAACCACAACCCTCACTACAACAATGATATACCCCGCACACCTCACTGTTATACTCTCTGATACAGTCCACATCACTAATAGTAGAATTCTGATATATCCCACAACATCTAACCTTAACGCTCGGAGATAATCCATAACCCTCATGGTAACACACTTTGATACAGCACACCCATCACTTTAAAACACTGATAAAGACCATTCCCCTCACTAACAGGCTGATATATCCCACATCACTCAATGTAAAATTATCTTATAATCCCCAAGATCCTCACTAAGACTCTGGTATACCCCAAGCCCCTCACTGTAACACTTTGATATACTCCATACGCCTCAATAACACCTGGACATATGTGAAACCCAGGACAACACAACGAAATGCCCACACTCTCACTGTAACGCTCTGATATACCTCACACCCCTCACTGCAACGCTTTGATATACCCCACACCCCTCACTGTAAGGCTCTGATATACCCCACACCCCTCACTCTAACGCTCTGATATACACCACACCCCTCACTGTAAGGCCCTGATATACCTCACACCCCTCACTGTAAGGCTCTGATATACCCCACACCCCTCACTGTAACGATCTGATATACCCCACATCCCTCACTGTAAGGCTCTGATATACCCCACATCCCTCACTGTAAGGCTCTGATATACCTCACACCCCTCACTGTAATGCTCTGATATACCCCATAACTCTCACTGTGACAAGCTTATAAAAACCTCATATCTATATTTAAAGCACTGATACACTATACACCCATCATTTTAACACTTTTGATACCTCACACAATCAATGTAAAACTCTGATATACCCCATAGACATGGTTGAAACACTCCGGCAAAACCATATATGAATATGACTTGGATATTGGAATACAGAGTAAAATTTCAAAATTTGCAGATATCAGCAAACTTGTGCTATTGGCCTAGCACTGACCCTTGGCGAACACAACTGTACACCACCCTCCAGTCTGAAAAACAGCCATTTACCACAAATCACGGTTTTCTGTCGTTAAGACAATTTCTTATCCAAGCTGACATTGAACCAACTATTCCATGAGCCTCAATTTTGTTATCCAGCCTTTTATGTAGTACTGTATCAAACCCTTTTTAAAATCCATAGAGACAACATCCACTGCATTCCCTTCATCAACCTACTCTGTTAATTAATCAAAAGATGGAATTAGATTAGGCAAACAACATCTGTCTTTTGCAAACCCGTGTTGGCTCTCCTTAAGTAGCTTAAACTTCTCCAAGTGCCTGTTTTTATTCCCCTGATTATTGTTGCTAAAATCTTACCCACCACTGATTTTAAACTGACCGGCCTGTAGTTACAAGACTGTCCTTACACTCTTTCTTCAACAATGGTGTCAAATTTGCCACTTTACAATCATCTAGCACCTCCCCGGCATCTGGGGAAGTTTGGAAGATTATGGCAATCCCTATCGCTATCTCCACCCTCACTTCCCTGAGCAACCTGGATGCAAGCCATCCGACCAGGCAACTTATCCACTCTAAGCATATCCAGCATTTCCTGTACGTTGTGACTATCAATTTTCACCCCATCCATTACCTCTACCATCTCCGATATTTTGTCAGCATCCTCTTCCTTAGTAAACACCGAAACAAAGTACAGGAAACTTTCTGGTATCCGGCACGGACAGGACCGACGTGGTGCCGGTTCATCAACAATTCAGGATAACCGAACGCTATAGTAAAAGATACGGACCTTAGAGCTCCGTATAAAGCAACAAACTCTGTTGCTTAGCAACAGCTTCAGAACAACGTCCACAAGTTGCAAGCGTCTCTGTAGCTTAGCAACAGCTGCAGCCAAACCCTTGCCTTCCTCCATTTGTTGCTGTGCCAGTAATAAAAGTTACCTGAACCGACTCCTGAATTTTGCCAGTTAACCGACATTTCTGGATATTTAGGGGCCGGTTAATCGAAAGTTTCCTGTAAGCATTAAGCATTCTAGCCTTGCCCTGTGCATCTAA
Organism: Somniosus microcephalus; assembly: GCF_052327205.1. NCBI lineage: Eukaryota > Metazoa > Chordata > Chondrichthyes > Squaliformes > Somniosidae > Somniosus > Somniosus microcephalus. The sequence continues at coordinate 59,356,645 of NW_028225181.1, forward strand.
GCGTACATCACCTTCTTTGTCCCCAATAGACCCCACCCCGCCTCTTACAGCCCGCTTACTATATACATTCAGGCAGAAGATATTTAGGTTCCCTTTTATGATAACTGCCATTCTATTCTCATATTGTCTCTTTGTAAGTCTTATTTTCCTCTTCACTTCCCCTCTCAACTTATTGTATTTGGTCTGGTTCTCACATGCATCATACACCATTTTCTGCTTCATCATATTCTGTCTCTCCCTCGTCATCCAAGGCTTTGGTTCCCCTAAATTGCCTTCTTGTTGGAATGTACCTAGCTTGTACCTGCAACATTTCCTCCTTAAAGATCAGCCATTGTTCTGTAACAATTTTTCCTGTCAATCATTGGTACCATTTTACCCTGACTAGATCCCCTCTCATCACATTGAAGTTAGCCATCTTTAAATTTAGAAGTTCGACTTTAGATTGTTCCTTGCTCTTCTCCATTACTAATTTAAACCTTATGATATGATGATCACTCTTACCCAAGTGTTCTCCCACAGACACTTGGTCCACTTGACCCACCTCATTCCCCAACACCAGATCCAGCAATGCTTCCTTCCTAGTTGGGCTGAGAACATATGGGTCAAGGAGGTTCTCCTGAAAACATTTAAGACATTCTTCCATCTCCTCTCCCTTTACACTCGCATTATCCCAATCGATGTTTGAGTAATTAAAGTCCCCCAATATCACGACTCTGTCGTTCTTGCACATCTCTGTGATTTCCTTACATATTTGCTCCTTTATCTCTTTCTCACTCTTTGGAGGTCTATAGAATACCCCCAATAGCGTCATCATACCATTTTTGCTTCTCAACTGTAAACAAATGGAAGCTATCCTTGCCCCCAACAAGCTGAGGGGCAAAATCAAGAACGACAAGATCTTGAGGTGGAGAATCGAGCTCTCCACCTATGATTATGATATCTTGTACCGGCCTGGTAAACTGAATGAACCCCCAGATGCTCTATCACGAAGTACATGCGCCAACGCGCAAATTGATAGACTGCAGACCCTCCACAACGACCTCTGCCACCCCGGGGTCACCAGACTTTACCACTTCATTAAGGCCCGCAACCTGCCCTACTCCATCGAGGAGGTCAGGACCATGACCAGGAACTGCCAAACCTGTGCCGAATGCAAACCGCATTTCTTTAGGCCGGACAGAGCATGCCTGATCAAGGCCACCCGCCCCTTCGAGCGCTTGAGCATCGATTTTAAGGGGCCCCTCCCGTCCTCTGACCGTAATGTGTACTTCCTCAACATCATTGATGAGTACTCCCGTTTCCCCTTTGCCTTCCCCTGCCCAGACATGACCAGTACCACGGTCATCAAATGCCTGAACGACCTCTACGCCTTGTTCGGGTTCCCGAACTATATACATAGCGACCGGGGCCCATCCTTCATCAGCGAGGAACTTCGCCAGTTCCTACTAGCGAGAGGTATTGTGGCCAGCAGGACCACCAGCTACAACCCCCGAGGGAACGGCCAGGTGGAAAGAGAGAACGCGACTGTCTGGAAGGCCGTTCTCTTAGCCTTAAAGTCTAAGGGCCTCCCAACCTCTCGCTGGCAGGAAGTCCTCCCGGCAGCGCTGCATTCCATCTGGTCACTGCTTTGCATGGCCATTAACGCCACCCCCCATGAACGAATGTTTGTTTTCCCCAGGAAGTCGACTACGGGAACCTTGCTACCAACATGGCTGACTTCTCCGGGGCCCGTCTTGCTGCGAAAGCACGTGAGGGCCCATAAAACGGACCCCCTGGTCGAGAGGGTGGACCTCCTGCACGCCAACCCCCAGTACGCCTATGTGGCATACCCAGACGGGCGGGAGGACACAGTCTCCTTACGAGACCTCACACCCTCAGGCATCCCTGAGACACCACCGTTACCCCACCCCACCACCCCCCCAAATCCAGCCCAGGTAGACGGCATGCCGGAATCCCACGAGCCTTCGCTGACCACGCAGACACCAGCATTAACATCGGATACTGCACCACCGCCGCCGCTGCTGCGACAATCAGAAAGGCTTACGAGGCCTCCGGACAGACTGACATACCCGAACTGGTAGTACACTTCACCCCGCCGGACTCAAATCTAAACAAGGGGTGAATGTGGTAAACCAGTTTTATCGTTCACTATCATTACACTATGTTTATCACTGTTATATCGTTACACTATGGTTATCACTGTTTACACTGTTGTATCACTACACGAGGTCGCCTCCTGTCGTGCTGTTATACCTGGGCTGACCACTGCTGACTTCGCCCATGGCTCCACCTACCTGCCCAGGTGTAAAGGTGGTCGACTGGCTGGTATTCCTCCTTGTTGGATCCGATCACCCACGAGGGTGGGCTCTGTTATTTAGCCAATAAAAACCTATAGTTACTTTCTTAACTCGTCGCTTTTCATTGGATGAATTGATAGGTATATCAAGCTCCCTCTACACTGTCCCATCAAACACTCCCAGGGCAGGTACAGCACGGGTTAGATACAGAGTAAAGCTCCCTCTACACTGTCCCATCAAACACTCCCAGGGCAGGTACAGCACAGGGTTAGATACAGAGTAAAGCTCCCTCTACACTGTCCCATCAAACACTCCCAGGGCAGGTACAGCACAGGGTTAGATACAGAGTAAAGCTCCCTCTACACTGTCCCATCAAACACTCCCAGGGCAGGTACAGCACAGGGTTAGATACAGAGTAAAACTCCCTCTACACTGTCCCATCAAACACTCCCAGGGCAGGTACAGCACGGGTTAGATACAGAGTAAAGCTCCCTCTACACTGCCCCATCAAACACTCCCAGGGCAGGTACAGCACGAGTTAGATACAGAGTAAAGCTCCCTCTACACTGTCCCATCAAACACTCCCAGGGCAGGTACAGCACGGGTTAGATACAGAGTAAAGCTCCCTCTACACTGTCCCATCAAACACTCCCAGGGCAGGTACAGCACAGGGTTAGATACAGAGTAAAGCTCCCTCTACACTGTCCCATCAAACACTCCCAGGGCAGGTACAGCACGGGTTAGATACAGAGTTAAGCTCCCTCTACACTGTCCCATCAAACACTGCCAGGGCAGGTACAGCACGGGTTAGATACAGAGTAAAGCTCCCTCTACACTGTCCCATCAAACACTCCCAGGGCAGGTACAGCACATGTTAGATACAGAGTAATGCCCCCTCTACACTGTCCCATCAAACACTCCCAGGACAGGTACAGCACGGGTTAGATACAGAGTAAAGCTTTACGCTGCTGCCGTGGCCCCGCGCCCTCATCCGCGCCCATGGATTTGACAGCGGCATGTACGGAGCCGACGAGCAGCACCAGATCCGACCATCTGTCTAGGGCCTTGGAGGCAGGGCAGTTCTTTCGTACTTGCCCCACCTCCTTACAGGCATGGCACCGCACACCGTCCGACGTCCAAATGACGCGGTGGGGAGCCCCTTCGTGGCACACGATAAAAGCGCCCTCGGTGTCCTCCTCCCGGGCCAGCTGAACATAAAGCTGGTGCTGGAAGGAGAAGACGTGCTGGTGGCTGGCCTCCCTGCATCCGAGCGGGATGGGTGTGATCCCCGACCTCACCTCCCCCAGTTGACGTAGGTGGGGGGAGGAGGAGCTCAGCCAAAACAAAGGGCGGGATGTTTGAGAAGAGGATCCTTTGCGCGGTGGCCTCGAGAGGATCCAGCGGCAGGAAGGACCCGCCCATGGTGAGCCCCTTGGTTACAGCCAGGGACACCGCCCGCTCCGACGCCAGGAAGAACACCACCTTGCCGTACATTTTTGAGGCAGCGACGATGGCTGAAGGGCCGACAACCCCAGCCATGGCCTTCACGCACGCCTCGATAGTCATGTTGGGGTGAGTGTAGCTCTTCACCCCGTGTTTTTTAGTGATGAGGCGGAATGGTGACGGGGCAGCAGAAGCAGCGGGAGCAGCCGTGGCCGTGGTTGCCACATTTGCGTATGACCTTGCTGGCCCCGTCTCCGGCGATGATGTGGTCGCCATCGTGGGGCGCTTATTATAAAGGGCTACACCCACCCAAGTCACAGGCCTGGTGATGTTAATGGCCTCAATGGTTGTTTTCCCTGAGCAGAGGGAGCTTTAAAAGTGAAGGCACACCTCTCCCCTTGTTGATTAAATTGGGAGAGCGGCCTTCTCTCCTCTGTTCAATGGGCAATTGATGGATATGAGGTGCCTCTTTAGAGAGAGACAAAGAGAGAGAGAAAGGGGGTGGGAAGGAGGGAGGCCGCAGTGGCTGGGTCTCCACTCAAGATGGTGGGTGGGTGCACGCAGGGGTGCACTCTCCGAAAAATAAGTCTCTTATGTTCATTAATAACTAGACATTCTTATTATGAACACAGCGAGCTTCTAGCTAGTCATTTATTCAGTACACGTTCTCTAGGTACAGTATCTGTAGAGATTCAGCATGTGTGCTCCTGTGTGCAGGCTGCCATGTGGGTAGCCTAGTGCCTCATGGGTAATGTAATCTTAATACACATACAGCTGGGTAGTGTAGTCTTATACATACAGCTGTATACAGCTCTACACAGCTCTACGGCTCCACCTAGTGTCCACTATAGAATGACATGTTTTTGATCATTACATCCCCCTTTCTTTGAGGTTTAACAAAATCAATATCAATCAACTTTCAAGAAAACAATAAAGATAATATCAGTAACACTTTTGTTAGTGCTCTATAAACAAACATTTTCAAAACAGTCAACACATTTTCAAAGCTTTACATTGTACTCAAAGATTAAGTCTATCAGGCTTTTTTACTTCACATGTGGGTCTGCTCAACACGGGTAAGTCTGATGTGTCTTCATGAGATTGTTCTGGCGGTGAATGACAAGATGCAGTTGTGGCATTGTCATCGATCTGCTCTGGTATAGATCGAGGTCTCCTTGCGATCTTTGCTTGGAGAGGGTTTCAGTGTTTCCTTCACTCTTCATGCCATAACTCTCAATGTAGTCAATGCACTCTCGAAAAACTGCTGGCAGCTGGATCCCATCATACAGCATAGTCCTCTCAGCAGCCTCGGCTAATGGAACACCAAAGATTGGCCTGAGGGAAGAAGGAGTATCCACCGGAACTGCTTTCTGCTCTGGTGCAGGCTTCTTCTTTTTCTTTTTCTCTTTCCACTGCTTAACAACATCTGCTGCGGTTATATATTTGGACTTTTTCTCCTTGTGTTTTTCCTCTTTGTGCTTTTCTTCCTTTGGCTTCTCTTTGACCTTAAAGTCTTTTTCTTTCTTCTTGGAGAAACTAGGCTTTTTGAAGACATGGATACCTTTTGGCCTTTTCATCCTTGATGGGCTCTCGGCTTCATCACCTGAGTCATCTGGTCTGCTTATGGCACAGTTTATATGGTAGACTCTCTTGACCAGTTCTAAGTCTTCACAAGCTTTGTCACCTAGTATCGAATCAAGTCTTTCAGCCACAACAGAAAACATGAGATGATGCACTTTGTCTTTGACTGTCACTTTAAGTCTGCATACACCTATGCTATCTATTTTCTGTCCATTATAGCTCTTCAGTAGTACTGACTTTTTCTGTATTTTGGGCTTTTCTTTCATATTGTTAATGTCACTCATACTGATTAAGTTTGCTTTTGCCCCAGTGTCTAGTTTCAAGGTAACTAATGCTCCATTTACCTGCAGTGGGATCATCCATTTGTCCTCTTTTACTGCATTAACTTTATGTTCAGCATTGTCCATTTCTGAGGGCTGCACATTTTCTGTATCCTTTTTGATATTGTCACATGACACCATTCCTGCAAAAAAATGTCTCACTTATATCAGTGTCCTCAATTACATTAACTCATTGCCCTTTCTTAGTTTTTACTTTTGAAAAGCAGTGTTTGGCAAAGTGATTCTTTCCATTACACTTTGCGCACATTTTTCCAAACGCTGGGCATTGTCTTAACTGGTGTTTGTAACCACAGCGTTTACAATTAAAAATTTCATCCTCCGATTGCTTTTCATTTCTGTTCTGCCCACGTTTCTTCCCATTGTAGGACACAGCACCGACAGCAGCATTATCACTCATTACAATCGCATCATTATTGATTTCACTGAAAGTCTTCGCGTGCTTTCGAGCTAGCTCGCTGGCTTGGCATATTTTCACTGCATTTTCCAAATTTAGTTCGGTTTCTCTCAACAGACGTTCCCTGACTTTTTTATCATGAATACCAAACACAATCTGGTCACGAATCATGGATGCTTTGAGCTCAGAGAAATTACATGTCTGTGCTTTCAGTTTCAGATCAGTTATAAAGCTATCAAAAGTCTTATTTTGTTGCTGTGTCCGAGAACGGAAGATGTATCTTTCATACGTCTCATTCTTTTTGGGGGAGCAATGTGCATCAAATTTTTTTAGCACATCCTCTAATTTTTCTCTGTTCTCCTCTGCATTAAATACAAATGTATTAAATACCTCTATCGCCTGTGGGCCTGCAACCGTAAGCAGCAACGCTATCTTCCTTGCGTCTGGCTTCGTACCGAATCCGATGGCTGCAATGTAGAGTTCGAATTGTTGTTTAAGAGTCTGCCAATTGTAGTCGATGTTTCCTGTGAGTTTCAAACGCTCTGGTGGCTTCAAATTCTCCGTGTCGCTTATCACAATTTTCAGCAGATCTTCACCATCCTGGTACCATCTTATGTTCATTAATAACTAGACATTCTTATTATGAACACAGCTAGCTTCTAGCTAGTCATTTATTCAGTTCACGTTCTCTAGGTACAGTATCTGTAGAGGCTTCCATCTTGACTGCTGCCTCATTGGTAATGTAGTCTTAATACACATACAGCTGGGTAGTGTAGTCTTATACATACAGCTCTACGGCTCCACCTAGTGTCCACTATAGAATGACATGTTATTGATCATTACAATTGATGGTCTTCTTGTGGGGGGAGAAGATGTCTTCACCTGGGAAAATAAAGCTGGAGCTGCCCAGGCTCAGTCCACCACCAGGTCTTAACGATGTGATAATTAAATGATGACTTCGCCTGGGCAGCTCCAGTTGTCCCAGGTCAAGCAATAGGGAGGGGTGTTTGCTAGTGGTGTGTGTGGCCTAATTTTTACAAGAGCCACACACACTCACACACACCCCTAGATGTTTTCTTCTCCTTCTTCTTTCCCCCCCAACTTAAATACAATGGGCTAGAAATTCAGTTGGTAGCACCACAGATTAGCGCCTAAAGAGGCCAAAAAGTGGAGCGCTAACCAATTTCCGGGCAGGCGTAGGGCACCTAGCGCCTCGCCCCATATTGAGCATGCATTTAGCGCCTGCGTTAAATCTTAGCGCCCGCTCATGGGCGCAGGCAGATTATGACATCATTTGAGTGTGCAACGCCTTTTGGGCACCCAGGACCGGAAATTCAGTGGCACCCCCCTCCGTAGCACCTGGCACTAATAGTGACAGCTTACCTGGAGCCTTACCAAGTCGCTCTCGGGCTGCAGGAGCGTTATTTAAAGGGGACTGGTGTGGTTTAAAAGCGGCAGCCATTTTTGGAGCACAACTTCCTCGAGAGCTACAAAGAGTTGCTGAGCTGCACACTGAGAGCCATTTGACCACTGAGCCAGCGCAGGCAGATGAACTTCTGCCTTCTGACCATCACCTTGCTGTTGGTGAGCCTTAACAATGGGGAACCTTCCTGTGGGCACTTATTATGGGGGCTGCATTGGAGGGGAACGTCCTGCTGCTGAATCATCTGGAAAGGGCACTGAGACGCTGGGAGAGGGAGGTGGGCATGGCCAGACGGAGGAGGGCCAACAGACGTCGCCACAGCAGACCTTATGCTGGCAGGGTTTTCCGACAGCAGTTTTCCTACATGAACATGCCGGAGGAGCAGTGTATCAGAAGGCTGCGATTTAGAAAGGAGGTGGTGACTGAGCTGTGCCAGCTGCTTCAGCCAGATCTGCAGCCTCAGATAAGGTGCAGGACATCTCTGTCGGTGGCTGAGAAGATGCCTGCTGGCCTGAACTTCTACGCGAGCGGCTCTTCTCAGGCTGCGCGTCCAAGGCTGATCAGAAGTAGCTTCTAGGCCCCTCTCACGGAATGCTTGCTGTCATTCCAAGAACAGGAATGAAACCGGTCTGATACGCCCAAGCCTTTGAAGGGCAAGATGCATGTAAATAGCAGACATGGCCATTGTAAATGAAGAAAGTGTTTCATTACACAAAATGTGGTTCCTTCAAACATGAGAAAGCTATGGCAACAGAAAGCAAAACTAACACACAGACACATAACTGACTCTCACACCCGGGAGACTGTCCAAAACATGAATCACATTCCGACCATCTTCCTTGGCCTTGATTCCACTGCGCCAACCAAAGCATCCAATGCCCCATCGGTGAGGCATTCCACCCTCTGCCTCACCCTTTCCATGTCTTGCTAGGCTGGTGCACCACAGGTAGGCTCCCACCGATTTGAAGGCCTACAAGGCAGTGAGTGTGTCTAGTGATGCCAATTGACCTGCCCCTTTAAGAGCTGGCCAGCACCAGTGTGTCTCAGGGAGTGATTATTGACAGCACCTGCACTGCGCCTCGCCGCCGCGAAATTGGGTTGCGCTGCCGGGTTAGCGCCTTAGGAGTCTCGTGCAGCACCTGATTTAGCATTGCAATCACCTTCAGGGGCGCTGCAACCCAATATCGCGCTAGGTGGCGCTAAACTTTGCGCTTCGCCAGGACTAGTGCCCCAAATGGGGCGATACCGAATTTCTAGCCCAGAGTTTTTATGAGAGTGCACCATGAAACACCCACCTGTAGAAGCTTTCCAACGGCTCTCTCTCCTTCTGAACAGATGTAGGATGTTCATTTTTCTCACCTCTCTCCCTCTCCTGTAATGGAGACCAGTTGGGGAAACAGTGATGGAATGACTTCCCTTTGTTGTTAGCTCTGGTCTGGTCTCCTGGTCTCTCCTCTCCTCTCCTCTGGCACCCCAATAGTAGCTGCAGCAGCAACAGATGTGGTCTCTCCTCCTGGACACAGAGAGAGAGACCTCACCTGTCCTGTCCTCTCCTCTCCTCTCCTCTCTTCTGGCACAGCAGCAGCACCAGATTCCTGGCTGGCTATCAGGAATCCCGGGGTTCATTTTTTCTCTGTTATTTAAATCTGGTAGTACTTGTTACAACTCATCAATTACATGATAAATCCATTACATTCATTAACCACAATAAGGCTAAGCCTTAAAAAACAGCTTTAAGATTAACAGTACAAATACAATAATACATTTTTCCAGACAAAACCAATGTCAACAATACAGGTACCCATAGTAAAAAACAATACATACCAGTCCTACTGGCAATCTAGTAACTCGTCATTTTTGCTTGGTATAAGCTGTTGTCCTTTTTAAAATTTTAACATTCAAGTACAACAGTACTTATACAACTCATCAGTTACATAGTAAATCCATTACATTCATTGACCAATTATGGTCAACAATATAAATACAACAATAAATTTTACAGGTAAATCAATAATGTTTACAGTACAAACTGCAACTATTTAATAAACCAAGAATCCGTACACACCAGTCCAACTGGCATCGTTCAATCATTCATTCCTCCATTCGTCCGTTCGTTCGCTCAAGCGTAAGTTCCATTGTGCATGACTGTGTACATGTGTGCCATTTCTATCTGCGTGCATGCGTGCGTTCATTCATCCGTCCGGCAGGCTTCACGCTCACCAAGCGGGCCTTCACCTGGGGAGTGAGGGCCCTTCATTTGGTCGAACGTAAGTTCCATTGTGTATGCGGCATATCATTTGTCTACCTGTGTGCATGCGTGCATTCGTTCATCCGTCCGGCAGGCCTCACACTCACCGAGTGACTCCCGTCCTGGGAAGCGGGCCCTTCATTCAGTTCCATTGGGGCAGTAATTCCTCCCCAAACGCGAGTACGGAAGGGGTACTCATGCGTCTGGCCGGAGGAAATGCCGGTTTCCAGCATGCACAGGCGCATGCGCTGAAAACCGGCATTTCCTCTCCTCTAACCCAAGAGGTGAAGAGGCTCGCGCGTGCGCTGTAGGGGGCAGCGCGTGCATCTTGGATTTCCTCTGTTTTGGGGGATTTGCCCATGTGTAAAGGCCTCCGGTCTTTACGCTTGTAAAAAGCACACGTAAGTATTTATTTTTACAGGTAAGTGGTGTTTTAGTGCAATTTAGACATTTTTTTCCCACAGGTTTATTATTTTAAAGAATCTACAATAAGGTAAGTTTAGTCTTAGACCCTTTTTATTAAAAATTTATTTTTTTCAACAAAAAAAAATTGTTTAAATTATTTTTTTAAACTTATTTATACTTAATTTAAGGATTGGGATGTTTTTTAAATTTTTATTTAAAGTTTCAATAGTGTTTTGGGCCCCCGTAGTTTTCATGAGTTTGACAGTTCTTACTCTCAAACTCATGAATGAACCTTCCCCTCTCCTGATTGGTTGTACAGTGCTCACCTGATCACAGCCGGCACATCGCACTAACTACGCCGCTGGATCAGGTAAGCACTGCACGCTGACATCTGAACCGGGCCAGGGACAGGAAATGCAAGCAGGCCCGGGTTTCAGATGTCAGCGAGCCGGGTGAGTGCAGATCGGGGGCTTGCACGCGCGGCAAGCCCCCGATCCTAATTTCAGGGCCAATGTGTATGCGTGCGTGTGTGCATATATTTGTATCCGCATGCGTGCGTTTAGAGCATTCGTTCGATCGATTAAGGAAGGCTTTAACACTAAATAACACCACAATATACAAAGTCCTACAACCATATCAAAAAATCACTTAAGACTTCAAGTAAACTACTTTTAACCAGAACCCGAAACTTCTTCAAAAAACAAGTAATACTAGTTCAACGCCAGTCCTATTGGCACTCTAATAACTCCTGGTCTTCACTTGATGTTATCCAACCATATAATGTCATAATCCTTATCCACAGTCTTCAACCTTTCCACAGAAAAGAAGCCGACCACTTTCTCAAATCCTGTAAAAGAGGAAAACGAGTACTCAAATTTCCTTCTTCTTGCTGTAATCACTCACAGGACCCAGCCATCAAGACATTGGTTATTCCTTGCCGATATACCTTGTTTTGTCTTTTATTTTCCTTTTTTCCTTTTATCCCGTTCTCTTTTCCCATCTTATGGCTGTTCAAGCACCAAACTATAGATAGGAACAGTCTGTCTTTCCTCCACCAAAATGGCAGTGCACAAACCCGATCCCATCACCGAAACAAAGCCTCACAGCTGCCACCAGACGAAGCACAGGCGGGGCCGCTGGAACTCATTCGGGCCGGAGGCCGTTCTTCAACATTAGAAACCGTGCAGCATGCTCACCCACAGCATCTCCCGACTCCGCTTCTGTCGACCAGCCGCTCCGCCCTGGGCCCCCCCGCCTGGGGTCCTCCATGCTGGGCCCCCCGCCTGGGGTCCTCCGTGCTGGGCCTCCCACCTGGGGTCCTCCGTGCTGGGCCCCCCCACCTGGGGTCCTCCGTGCTGGGCCCCCCCACCTGGGGTCTTCCATGCTGGGCCCCCCGCCTGGGGTCCTCCGTGCTGAGCCCCTCGCCTGGGGTCCTCCGTGCTGGGCCTCCCGCCTGGGGTCCTCCGTGCTGGGCCACCCGCCTGGGGTCCTCCGTGCTGGGCCCCCTGCCTGGGGTCCTCCGTGCTGGGCCTCCGGCCTGGGGTCCTCCGCCCTGGGCCCCCCGCCTAGGGTCCTCCGTGCTGGGCCCCCCGCCTGCGGTCCTCCGTGCTGGGCCTCCCGCCTGGGGTCCTCCGTGCTGGGCCCCCCGCCTAGGGTCCTCCGTGCTGGGCCCCCCGCCTGGGGTCCTCCGTGCTGGGCCCCCCGCCTGGGGTCCTCCGTGCTGGGCCTCCCGCCTGGGGTCCTCTGTGCTGGGCCCCCCGCCTGGGGTCCTCCGTGCTGGGCCCCCCGCCTAGGGTCCTCCGTGCTGGGCCCCCCGCCTGGGGTCCTCCGTGCTGGGCCTCCCGCCTAGGACACTCTCCTCTGGGTCTTCCACCCTGGGCCTTCTGCACTGGGCCCTCCGCACTGACATTCCCCGTGAGCAGCCGGGGTGTGGAGCAACCCATTCACACAGCACCGAGCAGAGCTGAGCTGCTGAGAATCTCACAACCTCCCCTGGGGTTCATTAACCCGCTCCCTGAGCTCTCTCACCTGATGTGTCAGCGGCAGCTGCCAAGGTCCGCGCATGCTCAGCTCACACTGCCCGGGTGATTGACGGGAGCTTCCGAACAATAGGGAGCCGGCGGCGGGTCCTCCAACCAATCGGGGAGCCCGAGGGGTGGGACTAGCGCCGGCTGATTGTCTGATCCACAGGGCAGCGAGTTTCTCCAGTCCTTTGTTCAGGGCCCGGGGCCAGGGGAGGCTGTGGGCCTTTATTCCCCGCATTGGACACAAGGCTCTCTGTCTCACAACACACTGGCTCAGGCTTTAATAGAGACTTTTTAAATTCATCAATAAAAGCAGATAAATCTCGTGGAACAATATATTTAATATTTGGGAGTAAAAATACTGTTATTTTTCCTCTGTGGAATTTGTTAGTTTCAGACACTAACAACGATTTGTTTTTATAGAACGTATTTATTGTAGTAAAATGTCCCAACGTGCTTCACGGGAGCGTTATAAAACAAAATTTGACACCAGGTACAAACCAAGCATATTCCCATGAGGAGGAAAGATGGGGCGTCCAAAGCTCAAGCTCCCTGGATGACAAAGGATGTAGACGTTAGAATAAAACAGAAAAAGGAGGTTTACGACAAATGTCAGGTACAGAATGCAGTCAAAAACCAGGAGAATACAGAGAGTGGGGGGGAAATTGAAATAGGATATATGAAAGAAAGACTTGCATTTATATAGCGCCTTTCACGACCACCAGACATCTCAAAGCTCTTTACAGCCAATGAAGTACTCTTGAAGTGGAGTCATTGTTGTAATGTGGGAAACACGGCAGCCAATTTGTGCTCAGCAAGCTCCCACAAACAGCATTGTGATAATAACCAGGTAATCTGTTTTTGTTATGTTGGTTGAGGGATAAATATTGGGCAGGACACGGGGGATAACTCCCCTACTCTTCTTCAAAAGAGTGCCATGGGATCTTTTACATCCACCTGAGAGCAGACTGGGCGTCAGTTTAAAGTCTCATCAGAAACAGTGCAGCACTCCTTCAGCACTGCACTGGAGTGTCAGCGTAGCTTTATGTGCTCAAGTCCCTGGAGTGGGACTAGAACTCACAACCTTCTGACTCAGAGAGCAAGTGTGCTACCCACTGAGCCACAGCTGACACAAGGGAGAGAAGACAAGAAAAGATTAGTGGGTAATGTAAAAGGGAACCCAAAAATCTTTTATAAACATATGAAAAGTAAAAGGATAGTTAAAGGAATGGTGGGGCCGATTAGGGACCAAATAGGAGCTCATCATACGGAGGCAGAGGGCGTGGCTGAGGTACTGAATGAGTACTTAGCATCTGTCTTCACAAAAGAAGAGGATGAAGTTAATGTCGCAGTAGAGGAGGGGGGAGTAGAGAAATTGGATAAAAATGGATAGAAAGGAGGTGCTAAATAGGTTGTCATCACTCAAAGTTAACAAGTCACCCAGTCCAGGTGGATGCATCCTAGATTGCAGAGGGAAGCTAGGGTGGAGATAGCAGAAGCTCCGACCACAATCTTTCAATCTCCCTCAGATATATGGGAGTGGTGCCAGAGGACTGGAGGATTGCAAATGTTACACCCTGTTTAAAAAAAGGGGAAGAGGGATAAACCTGGTAACTACAGGCCAATCAGTCTAATGTCAGTGGTGTAGCTGAGCATCCTTTACCTGGTTTACGGTAATTTACCTGGTCAGGCAGCCTTTGCCACTGCACTGTGACCAATTCCAATCAGCGGTTTTGAATCGCTAAACCCACCCCCCTCCAGTTCTGACGTGAGAAACTTATAATTAATGATATATTAAAAACGGACAAATGGTCTGGATGCAAGAAAGTGAAATTTTATTAAAACTAAAGAAACTACACCACACGATCAAAGTAATCACGGTAAAATTGCTTAACAGGGGAAGGCAGACGGCAAAAACGAGGGATAAATGGCTACAATGTTAACCTTACAATCTGAGCAACATTTCCCTTAAATTACCACCCATTTACTTCTCCCTAGATTGTCTTGCTAGTGGGTCAAAACCTTGCTCACCTGCAGTCCAAAGAGTAAGAGACAAAAAAGGGGACAGAGGACTTCCTGGGCTTAATCTTTATACCCTGGGAGTCCCTGCTGTTTGCGCGCCGAAAAGTCCGAATACCCAAGAGAAGGGCTTTTAACTTACTCCATTCATACATGGAGACATCACGTAGTAGAGTCAATTTCAGTGAATGGATGTGTGTAAACAACCCATTGTGCTTGCTGTCCGATGATTGGCTGATTCAAACGGGCTACTCCCCAGTGTAAACAAGCAGCTTGTAGGTTACCGGACCCGCCCAATATCACAGGGTGACTGACAGCTCGGGCTCCATTCAAACTTACTACAGGGCAGCGCTGAGCTTTTCATATGCTAACAGCCTGTCTGTCCTTTTCTGCTGCCTTTTAAAATTCTGTTTCCATGAGGTCTGTTCAGCCATTTTTATGCCCTGGGCAATTTAAACAGTCCAAAACTCAAGAGTACATCTTTTAATGAAATGTACAATCTTAAAGTGTGCGATTTTCACAAAGTTCTTTGATTCCAGAGTCCAAGTGCTGCCTAGCTTACGAGCTTTTTAACGCAGCCTTATCCGGTTCTGGGTCTGTTTTAAAACATTGTCCAACCCAGAGACAATTTAAATCACACAAGTCTTCGTCCACGATGTGGATTAATATTTCCCAATCTTCGGGGGCTGAGGCGATTTTGCGACCCCTACAGTGGTGGGTGAACGACTAGAGAGCATTGTCAAGGACAAAATTAATTCTCACTTGGACAAGCATGGGTTAATAAGGGGCAGCCAGGATGGATTTGTTAAAGGTACAGCATGTCTGATTAACCTGATTGAGTTCTCTGATGAAGTGACAGAGGGTTGATGAAGGTAGTGCATCAGATGTATATATGGACTTTCAAAAGGCATTTGATAAAATACCACAGAAGAGACTTACTCTGAAAATAGAAGCAGAGGGAATTAAAGGGCTGATGGTAATTTGGGTATATAATTGGCTAAGGGAGAGGAGGCAGTGAGCAGTGCTGAGGGATGTTTTTCTGACTGGAGGGAAGTATGCAGTGGGTTCTCCCAGGGGTCGGGATTAGGACCATTGCTTTTCTTGTTATATATAACTGACCTGGACTTGGGTATAGGTGAACAATTTCAAAGTTTACGGATGATACTATTTACTATGTTGCCAAGTTTTGAGAGTGTAGTAGTAGCAGACTTCAGAAGGACAGAGACAGACTGTGAAATGAGCAGACACAAGGCAGATGAAATTAAATGAGGATAAGTGTGAAGTGATGCACTTTGGGAGAAACAACAGGGAGAGGCCGTATAATCTAAATGGGACTATTTTGAGGGGGTGCAAGAGCAGAGGGACCTGGGGGTCCATATTCACAAGTCTTTGAAAGTGCCACGGCAAGTTGGTGAGGCGGTTCAGAAGGCGTATGGGATACTTGGCTTTGTAAATAGGGCCATTGAATACAAAAACAAGGAAGTTACACTAAACCTTTACAAATCACTAGTTAGGAACATAGGACAGGAGGAGGCCATTCAGCCCCTCGAGCCTGTTCCGCCATTCAATGAGATGATGGCTGATCTGTGACCTAACTCCATACACCCGCCTTTGGCCCATATCCCTTAATACCTTTGGTTAACAAAAACCTATCAATCTCAGATTGAAAATTAACAATTGATCGAGCATCAATTGCTGTTTGCGGAAGAGAGTTCCAAACCTCTACCACCCTCTGTGTGTAGAAATGTTTCCTAATTTCACTCCTGAAAGGTCTGGCTCTAATTTTTAGACTCTGCCCCCAGTCCTAGAATCCCCAACCAGCAGAAATAGTTTCTCTCTATCTACCCTATCTGTTCCCCTTAATATCCTGAAAACTTTGATCAGATCACCCCTTAACTTTCTAAATTCCAGGGAATACAACCCTAATTTGTGTAATCCCTCCTCGTAACTTAACCCTTGAAGTCTGGGTATCATTCTGGTAAACGTACGCTGCACTCCCTCCAAGGCCAATATATCCTTCCTAAGGTGTGATGCCCAGAACTGCTCACAGTGCTCCAGGTGTGGTCTAACCAGGGTTTTGTACAGCTGCAGGGTTTTGGCCTCAGCTGGAGTCTTGTGTACAGTTCTGGGCACCACACTTTAGGAAGGATGTCAAGGCCTTGGAGAGGGTGCAGAGGAGGTTGACCAGGATGGTACCAGGGATGAGGGACTTCAGTTATGTGGAGAGATTGGAGAAGCTGGGATTGTTCCCCTTAGAGCAGAGAAGGTTAAGAGACCTAATAGAGATGTTCAAAATGATGAGGGGATTTGATCGAGCAAGTAGGCAGAAACTGTTCACTCTGGCAAGTGGGTCGGTAACCAAAGGTCACAGATTTAAAATAGTTGCTAAAAGAACTAGAGGGGAAATGAGGAGAATTGTTTTCACACAGAGGGTTGTTAAGATCTGGAACGCACCATCTGAAAGGATGCTGGAATCAGGTTCCACAGGAACTTTCAATCAGTAATTGGACGAGTCCTTGAAGAGGACTAGTTTGCAGAGTTCTGGGGATAAAGCTGGGGTGTGGGACTAAATTGGACAGCTCTTTCAAAGACACGATGGGCCGAATCACCTCCTTCTGTGCTGTTAGATACTATGATCAGTGTGAAGTCGCTGGTGTCTCTTCAACACCCCGGAGCTTTTAAAGCTCTTCCCACAGTCAGAACATTTAAAGGGCCTCTCGTCAGTGTGAACTCGCTGATGTGCCAGCAGGTTGGATGAATCAGCAAATCCCTTCCCACACACAGAGCAGCTGAACGGCCTCTCCCCAGTGTGTAGGTGTTGGTGTAGCTTGAGCTCCCCGGGGCTTTTAAAACTCTTCCCACACTCAGAACATTTAAAGGGTCTCTCGGTAGTGTGAACTCGCTGGTGCCCCTTCAGCTCCCCGGAGCTTTTAAAGCTCTTCCCACAGTCAGAACATTTAAAGGGCCTCTCATCAGTGTGAACGCGCTGATGTGTCAGCAGGTTCGATGAATTAGCAAATCCCTTCCCACACACGGAGCAGGTGAACGGTCTCTCCCCAGTGTGTAGCTTTTGGTGTAGCTTGAGCTCCCCGGAGCTTTTAAAACTCTTCCCACAGTCAGAACATTGAAAGGGTCTCTCGTTAGTGTGAACGCGCTGGTGTCCCTTCAGCTCCCCAGAGCTTTTAAAGCTCTTCCCACAGTCAGAACATTGAAAGGGTCTCTCGTCAGTGTGAACTCGCTGGTGTTTCAGCAGGCTGGAGGGCCGAGCGAATCCCTTCCCACACACGGAGCAGGTGAACGGTCTCTCCCCAGTGCGTAGGTGTTGGTGTCTCTTCAAACCCCCGGAGCTTTTAAAGCTCATCCCACAGTCAGAACATTTAAAGGGTCTCTCGTCAGTGTGAACTCGCTGATGTACCAGCAGGTGGGATGAATCAGTGAATCCCTTCCCACACATGGAGCAGGTGAATGGCCTCTCCCCAGTGTGTAGGTGTTGGTGTCTCTTCAAACCCCCGGAGCTTTTAAAGCTCATCCCACAGTCAGAACATTTAAAGGGTCTCTCGTCGGTGTGAACTCGCTGATGTACCAGCAGGTGGGATGAATCAGTGAATCCCTTCCCACACACGGAGCAGGTGAACGGCCTCTCCCCAGTGTGTAGGAGCCAGTGTCCCTTCAGCTCCTGGGGGCTTTTAAAGCTCTTCCCACAGTCAGAACATTTAAAGGGTCTCTCGTCAGTGTGAATAAGTTGGTGTTGCTTGAGTTCCCTGGGGCTTTTAAAGCTCTTCCCACAGTTAGGACACTGAAATGGTCTCCCATCAGTGTGAACTCCCTGGTGTCCCTTCAGATACCGAGCGCTTTTAAAGCTCTTCCCACAGTCAGAACATTGAAATGGTCTCTCATCAGTGTGGACAAGTTGGTGTCGCTTTAGTTCCCCGGGGCTTTTAAAGCTCTTCCCACAGTTAGGACACTGAAATGGTCTCCCATCAGTGTGAACTTCCTGGTGTCCCTTCAGATGCCGAGCGCTTTTAAAGCTCTTCCCACAGTCAGAACATTGAAATGGTCTCTCATCAGTGTGGACAAGTTGGTGTCGCTTTAGTTCCCCGGGGCTTATAAAGCTCTTCCCACAGTCAGAACATTGAAATGGTCTCTCCTCAGTGTGAACTCGCTGGTGTGTTTGCAAGTGGGATGAACAAACAAATCCCTTTCCACACACGGAGCAGGTGAACAGACTGTCCCTGGTGTGACTGCCCCGTTGAACTTCCAATGCAGACGGGGAACTGAAGCCCTTCCCACCGTCCCCACCTTTACCCGGTTTCTCCCTGGTGTGACGGTGCACGTGTCTCACCAGGTCAGGCGATCGGCTGAATCCGCGTCCACACACCGAACACGTGTGTGGTTTGTCTGCGTTGCGATCCCTGCTCTCTCCTTCCATGTGCAAAGGCCGATGATATTCAGGTCCTGATGAATCCAGCGACTCTGTCAGATCTTGACGTGATGTTTGGTCTGAGCTTCCCGCCTGTAACTGCTCCACTTCTATAACCCTGTAAATTGAGATCAGAAAAGGATCAGAGGCAAACTGTTGTTTAATTTTCCCCTTTCCGAACCTAGGGGCAGTGAAGCTGATTTTCAGGCCCCAGCTGCTGCACAGGTTGGTTGAAAGGATCAGCAGTAATGGCGGCTGTAATACCCACAAGGCCCCGGCTCTGCAGAAAGTGCTCTGTTGACTCGGAGTCCCGCGCATGTGCTCATGGCCCCCGCGCTCTCCCTCCTGCTCAACAATCGCCCGTCCCGATCGGTCCGCAACACGCATGCTCAGCACACAAAACCCCGCGGTTGGAACATCGGGCGTGCATGCGGAGCCGCAACATCTGGTACGCGTGCGCGGCTCAGGTGGGGGCGAGTCGGTGTTTCGCCCCAGCCGCCAGGGAGGTGCGCATGCGCAGGACGACCCAACATTCTTCCCGTCAGCAATCACTCCCTCGTTTCTTTAATAAAAACAGAAAATGCTGGAAATACTCAGCAGGTCAGGCAGCATCTGTGAATAGAGAAACAGAGTTAACGTTTCAGGTCGATGACCATTTGTCAGAACTGCTTGCTCTTTAGTGTCAGCCAGTGGCTCAGTGGGTAGCACTCTCGCCTCTGAGTCAGAAAGTTGTGGGTTCATAGTCCCACTCCAGAGACTTGAGCACAAAAATCCAGGCTGACACTCGAGTGCAGTGCTGAGGGAGTGCGGCACTGTCGGAGGTGCCGTCTTTCGGATGAGATGTTAAATTGAGGCCCTGTTTGCTCTCTCAGGTGGATGTAAAAGATCCCATGGCATTATTTCAGGAAAGAAAGACTTGCATTTATATAGTGCCACCAGATATCCTAAAGTGCTTTACAGCCAATGAAGTACTACAATGAAGTAGTCACTGTTGTAATGTGGGAAATAACAGGGGAATTATCCCCAGCGTCCGAGCCAATGTTTATCCCTCAATCAACATAAAAAAATGATAGATTATCTGGTCATTACCACATTGCTGTTTGTGGGAGCTTGCTGTGCGCTAATTGACTGCCGCATTTCCTACATTACAACAGTGACTACACTGCAAAAGTACTTCATTGGCTGTAAAGTACTTTGGGACGTCCGGTGGTGGTGAAAGGCGCTATATAAATGCAAGTCTTTCTTTCTTCACTGGTCTCACCAGCAACCTCTTCTGGCGGTTGGTTGATTGACAGACGAGAGTCCGCGCATGCGCACAGGGAGCGGCGGTTTGGGCCGAGTCCGGCACAGCGACCCCTCCCGGTCACCAAGGGTAATGACCGCGCATGCCCAGAGGAGACCAACCCCCCTCCCCCACTCGGAGCTGCGCCTGCGCACTCGGATCCTGCCGGACGGAGTCGGCGCGGGGCCATTCCAGGGAAAGGCCTTGGTGTCAGTTCGAGAGTCGCGATCGGTGACGCGAAGTGAGTTTTCTCCGCTCCGATTGGGTGGAGAATGGCGCGGGGTGGATCGGGAGAGAATCGAGAGAAATATAAAAACCTCAGAGTCCGCGAGGCCCTGGACCGAGCGGCGGCACTTGGACGGTGCACGTGATCTCCTTGGGGACACGTCACCCGGGCCCGCGGCCTGATTGACGGCAGCTTCCGACCAATAGGGAGCGAGCGGGGCGGGGCTGGAGGAGCGAGCCGGCGGCGGGTCCTCCAACCAATCGGGGAGTCCGAGGGGTGGGACTAGCGACACCCAGTGGGCGGGGCTGGAGGAGCGAGCCGGCGGCGGGTCCTCCAACCAATCGGGGAGCCCGAGGGGCGGGACTAGCGACACCCAGTGGGCGGGGCTGGAGGAGCGAGCCGGCGGCGGGTCCTCCAACCAATCGGGGAGCCCAAGGGGCGGGACTAGCGACACCCAGTGGGCGGGGCTGGAGGAGCGAGCCGGCGGCGGGTCCTCCAACCAATCGGGGAGCCCGAGGGGCGGGACTAGCGACACCCAGTGGGCGGGGCTGGAGGAGCGAGCCGGCGGCGGGTCCTCCAACCAATCGGGGAGCCCGAGGGGCGGGGCTTGTGGCACCCAGTGGGCGGGGCTGGAGGAGCGAGCCGGCAGCGGGTCCTCCAACCAATCGGGGAGCCCGAGGGGCGGGACTAGCGCCGGCTGATTGTCTGATCCGCAGGGCAGCGAGTTTCTCCAGTCCCTTGTTCGGGGCCAGGGGAGGCTGTGGGCCTTTATTCCCCGCACTGGACACAAGGCTCTTTATCTCAGGCATAGGGTGACGTTGCACTGAAACTTTCCGCGCTCCTTTACAAAGATGGCTCTTTGTCTCAGGCATAGGGTGACGTCGCACTGAAACTTTGCGCCCTCCTTTACAAAGATGGCTGCCGTTAACCTGGGCCTGTAAGGGGAAGAAATCCCCGCAACTGCAAACACGGGATCTTCAGGTTATTATTTGGGGCTTGCCTCCTGCACGAGTTGTTTATGAAGCCTCCCCACCCACCTACCGGTCCATTACTCCCCTCCGTTGCGATTTTTACCCGCTGCACCATCGCGCTCCCGGCTTCAGCCCCTCTGCATCAACGCACTGCTCATGCTCAATATACCGGCCCCTCCCACGCCTGCGCGCTGGGCTCTTGTAGTGTGGGTGCGGCCCGTGGTCCACCGCGGGGAATGCTGGGTCAAAGACCAGATTAGTGAATGGAACATGATTTACTGTGATCAGATTGAGGACTGAACCATGTTCATTCTAGTAGTCATGGTTTGTTTCTGCTGATCTTAATAACTCCTGTATCTGCACTGGAGATTAATATTCTGTTTAAATAGTGAATAAATAAAGCTCGAGGAACAGCACCTCATCTTTCGATTCGGCACTTTACAGCCTTCTGGACTCAATGTTGAGTTCAACAATTTCAGACTTTAACCCTTACTCCCATTTTTCATGCTGTATGATTTTGCCATCCCCATTTGCAACATTTTCCAAGACTCGGTTTCACAGCCACATCTCTTTCCTCAGCAACTGTCTCCGGTTCCAACTTATTCCACGTGGATTTCAACTGAACTTCCACCCTTCGTGTTTCAGATCCACCCAGGATAACTTTCCTGCCTCTTACCTTAGTAATATCTGTTACATCTCCAGCTTTTTCCAGTTCTGATGAAGGGTCCCAGACCTGAAACATTAACTCTGTTTCTCTCTCCACGGATGCTGCCTGGCCTGCTGAGTATTTCCAGCATTTTCTGTTGTTATTTCAGTGAATAAATAAGCTTTGTTTCAAACACACAGTGTGTCAAATATTTGATTTCTCCATGATAAGAGAAGACGAATTGATGTTCTGTTCCAGACTGTTTAATTTTTGGGCCTTTTCTTACTCTAGATTATTTCCGTTCTCATCTCGTTCGCCTTCTTCCACATCAAACCCCAAGCTTGCTCCGTTTGCATAGAAACATAGAAGATAGGAGCAGGAGTAGGCCATTCGGCCCCTCGAGCCTGCTCCGCCATTCAATGAGATCATGGCTGATCATCCAAATTCAGTACCCGGTCCCTGCCTTCTCCCCATATCCCTTGATACCTTTAGCTCTAAGAAATATATCTAACTCCTTCTTGAATATATTTAATGAATTGGCCTCAACCGCCTTCTGTGGTAGAGAATTCCACAGGTTCACCACTCTCTGGGTGAAGAAATTCCTCATCTCTGCCCTAAATGGCTTACCCCTTATCCTTAGACTATGACCCCTGGTTCTGGACTCTCCGACCATCAGGAACATTCTACCTGCATCTAATTTGTCCAGACCTGTCAGAATTTTATAAGTTTCGATGAGATCCCCGCTCATTCTTCTAAACTCCAGCGAGTATAAGCCCAATCGACCCAATCTCTCCTCATACGTCATTCCTACCATCCCAGGGATCAGCCTTGTGAATCTTCGCTGAACTCCTTCCATGGCAAGAACATCATTCCTCAGATAAGGCGACCAAAACTGCACACAGTACTCAAGGTGTGGTCTCACCAAGGCCCTGTACAACTGCAGCAGGACATCCTTGCTCCTGTACTCAAACCCTTTTGCTATGAAGGCCAACATACCATTTGCCTTCTTCACCGCCTGCTACACCTGCATGCTTACCTTCAGCGACTGGTGCACAAGGACACCCAGGTCGCGTTGCACTTCCCCTTCTCCCAATCTATTGCCATTCAGATAACAGTCTGCCTTTCTGTTTTTGACACCAAAGTGGATAACCTCGCATTTATCCACGTTATATTGCATCTGCCACGCTTCTGCCCAATCACCCAACCTCTGGGATCTCAGAAAACACCATGAATATACAACTGGTGGATTTGACTGCTGTTTTACAATCATAATTCTCCATTTGTGTGTGTGCCCGTGCATTATAACTATCAATCAGCAGCCTTTCCTTTCCCCACTGTGGAAATGTAAAAGCGATTGTTAATTTCAGTACCAGTTTGAGTCTTTGTAAAATTCAGTACTTTGCTGTTTCACTAATGCTGCCACTAGTGTAATAAACACACAAAAGCAACAGAGGGGCAAGGAGAATGTATGAGAAATGATTAGTGGTAACATAATAGGGAACACTAATGCCTTTTATAAACATATAAAGCATGAAAGAATAGTCCAAGGAAAGGTGGGGCCGATTACTGACCAAAAAGGCAATCATCTTGTGGAAGCAGAGGACATGGCTGAGGTACTAAATTAACACTTTGCCTCCGCATTCACTAAAGGAGAGGATGCTGCCAATCGTACAGTAAAGGAGGAGGTGTTAGAGAAATTGGACAGGATATAAATCGATTAGGACGATGTACTAAATTGGTTGGCAGGGCTCAAAGTAGAAATGTCACCCGCTCTGCCACAATCTTCCAATCCTTAGATATGGGAAAGGTACCAGAGGACAAGAGGGCTACAAACGTTACTTCCCTGTTCAAAAAAGGAGAGCGCGATGAACCAAATAACTACAGGCGACTCAGCTTAACATCGGTGTTATTTCCGAAACACAATTAACCGTCACTTGAAAGAACATGGGTTTATTAGCGACAGACAAAATGGATTTTATTTAAAGGCAAATCTAACCTGGCTGACTTGAATGAGCCAATGGATGAAATAGGAGAGGGTTGAATGAAGGTAGTGCAGTTGATGTTCTGTTTCTGGACTTTCAGAAGGCCTTTGATAAAGTACCTTATAATAGACTGGTTAACAAAATTGGAGCCAATGATATTAAAGGAGCAGTGGAAGCGTGGATACTAAATTGGCGAAGGGACAGAAAACAGAGAGTAGTTGTGAACCGATATTGTTCACACTGGAGGGAAGTTTACAGTGTCCCCAGGGGTCGGGATTAGGACCACTGCTCTTTTTGATTTATTTCAGTGACATGGACTTAGGTATACAGGGCATAGTTTAAAAGTTTGTCGATGACACGAATCTCGGAAAAGTCGTAAACCGTGAGGAGGATAGCAGAAGACTTCAGGAGGAAATAGAGACACTGGTGAAATGGGCAGACACATGGCAGGTGAAGTTTAATGCAGAGAAGTGCGAAATGCTGCATTTTGGAAGGAAGAATGAGGCGATGCAATTTAAACCAACTGGTACAATTTAAAAGGGTTGCAGGAACAGTAAAACTTGGGGGTATAGCTACAGAAATCTTTGACAGTGGTAGGACAGGACAATAGGCTTTTAAAAACGTATATGGGAGCATTGGCTTTATAAATAGAGGCACAGGAACATCGGAACAGGAGTAGGCCACTCATTCGTTCCAGCTTGTTCCTCCATTCAATTCGATCATGACTGAGCTGTATCTTAACTCCATCTCCCCACCTTGGTTCTATAACCCTAAATACCATTGGCTAACACAAATCTATCAATCACAGTTTTGTCATTTTCAATTGACCGAACCTCAACAGCTTCTTGAGGGCGAGTGTTCCAGATTTCCACTACACTGTGTCTGAAGAAATGCTTTGTAACATCACCCCTGAACGGCCGAGCTCTGCGGTTAAGGTTACGTGGACCCCTCGTTCTCCCTGCTCATCCACAGTTCCTAACATCACCCCTGAACGGCCTCGCTCTGCAGTTAAGGTTACGTGGACCCCTCGTTCTCTCTGCCCATTCACAGTTCCTAACTTCTAACTGTTAATACAACTGGAACACACAGACTTAAGATTAATTACTGACAGACTACAAGAATAAAGTTCAACAGGTCTTTACTAGTTGGAGGTCAGGACTATACTAAATACAATATCACTACACAATACTTATATACCGGTGGTCACCACCGGTATTACGTATACAGCAGCCAGAGAAAGTAGTACATCTCGTAAGGTGGAACAGGCTTAAGTTCTCTTAAGGTGGAACAGGTTACATACACCACAATCCTCCCTTTTTAGCTTAACAGTCATATCCCCATTTAACATAACATAAATACATATATAACTTCAGGTATAAACAGTTCAAAGGTTCAGTCTCTCAGGAGGCCTTCTGATTTGGTCTGGATAACGCCTTTCAGTGGTCTCTGATTCTTGTTGCTGAGGTGACTCTTCTTGTTGGTTTCCTATGTATTGGACGTCATCATCAGGTACAGCCCTGCCGAGGTAGATGCTGCAGGTTCATTAACGTCTTCCACAGTTGTCTCTGTCGCAACCATGGGTTCGACCCTTGCTCTTGATTCTACCAGTTGATCCGCATGACGCCTTATCACATTGTTACCAATATCTACTGTGTACATCAGAGGTCCTTGTCTGGCCCGAATTGTTCCGGACTACCATTTTTCGTTTCCATAGCCCCTTGCCAACACTGGTTGTCCTACTTCGAAACTTCGAGTGGACTTGTTATTAATATGCCGGAACTGTTTGTTTTCCACTTCCCTCCGCACATTTGGTTTTAACAAGTCCAACCTGGTCCGCAACCTCCTGTTATA
This sequence comes from Somniosus microcephalus, assembly GCF_052327205.1. NCBI lineage: Eukaryota > Metazoa > Chordata > Chondrichthyes > Squaliformes > Somniosidae > Somniosus > Somniosus microcephalus. Next base: position 59,382,198 of record NW_028225181.1, read on the forward strand.
AAACATCATGGCAGGACTTGTTAGTCATTGCATGAGCGGCGTTTCGATATGCCATTAGGAAATTGTCCACCTTGTGTTGTAACGGAATCTGATCATCGTTCATGGCCTTTATTGCCTTTTTGAATGTTTGGACAAATCTCTCAGCCAACCCATTCGTCGCCAGATGATATGGGGCAGAGGTATAATGTTTCACCCCATTCTTCTTTAAGAATTTTTGGAATTCTTCCAACACAAACTGTGGTCCGTTGTCCAAACATATCTGTTCTGGCAATCCGTTCCTTGCGAATATTGTTCTTAACACCACAATTGTCTTTTCTGAAGTAGTGGTATTCATCTTGATCACTTCTGGCCATTTGGAATGTGCGTCCACCACAATTAGGAACATGGAGTCCATGAATGGCCCAGCAGAGTCAATATGTACGCGTTGCCATGGGGCTCAAGGCCATTCCCATGGGTGTAGCGGTGCGATTGGAGGTGCATTTTGCACTTGTTGGCACCCAGCGCAGCTTGTCAACTCCTCTATCTGTTGGTCAATGCCCGGCCACCATACATAAGCCCTAGCAAGACTTTTCATCTTAACTCCCCCCAGATGACCTTCATGCAGTTCCTTTAGAACTCTTTCCCGTAACTTGGGAGGAATAATCACTCTTGTCCCGTACATCAAAGTACCATGGCAGACGGACAGCTGGTCTCGCCTTGCCGAGAATGCCGGTAACAGAGGATCACCATGTGTTGGCCATCCCTTCACGGTCACCTCGTAAACTCGGGACAGTGTCGGGTCGTTCCTGGTTTCTCTCTCAATACTTGCATTGGTGACTGGTAAACACTCGATGATGGTCGAATGAAATAACTCCACAGGGTCAACTTTCGTCGTCTCTTCTGCTTCAGGTAGTGGCAGGCGCGACAGCCCATCAGCATTGCCATGCTGCTTTGTACCTTTGAATTCTATTAGATATTGATGTGCCCCTAGGAAAAGGGACCATCTCTGGAGTCGCTGTGCTGTCATCACCGAAACACCCTTAGGGTTAAAAATGGATACCAATGGCTGATGGTCTGTTAGAAGTGTGAATTTTTGGCCCTGCAGGTAATGATTAAACTTCTTCACTCCCCATACAAGGCTGAGAGCCTCCCTATCGATCTGCGCATAGTTGCGCTCAGCGGAGGTCAATGATCGGGATGCAAACGCGACTGGCCTTTCCGTGCCATTTGGCAACTTGTGAGAGTACTGCCCCAATACCATATGGAGAAGCATCACAAGCCAACCGAATAGGCAGTGTCAGGTTGAAGTGAGCCAACACTTCCCGAGGTGATCAATTCTTTGCTTTTGCGAAATGCCTTCTTACAGTTTTCGCTCCATTCCCATGGTACCCCTTTCTGTAAGAGAGCGTTCAGCGGGTGCAGTACCGTGGATAGATTCGGTAGACACTTATGGTAATAGTTAATCAATCCCAGAAACGACCTCAACTGAGACATTATCCGGAGCGGGAGCCTTTACAACTGCCTCTATCTTGTCAGGAGACTTATGACCACAGCACGAGATCCGCTTCTGAAAGAACTCATTTCTGCCGATTAACTCTAAGTCCATACTCTTTCAGTCTGTTGAGCACCAGTTCCAAGTTTGCGAGGTGTTCTTCATCACCATCACCTGTAATCAGAATATCGTCCAGGTAACATTGTGTGCCTGGAATCCCCTGTAATACCTGCTCCATGGCCCTCTGCCAAATTGCCAGAGCCGATGCCACTCCAAAAACCAGCCTATTATACCGGTACAACCCTCTATGCGTGTTGATCGTGAGGTACTGGCGTGACTCTTCAACCTCCATCTGCAAGTACGCCTGAGCCAGGTCTATCTTGGTGAAGTGTTTCCCGCCAGACAACGAAGCAAAAATATCCTCAATCCGCGGAAGCGGATACTGCACCATGTGAAGCATCGGATTAACGGTGATCTTGAAATCTCCACAGATGCGAACCTTCCCTGGTTCTCCTGGCTTGTTGCTCGAAGGACGTTTCATAACGGGAACAATGGGCGTAGCCCACTCACTCCAATCTACCTTAGACAGTACACCTGAACGTTCTAGCGCTTCCAGTTCCGCTTCTACAGTAGGTCATATTGCATAGAGTACCGGTCTGGCTTTGAAAAATTTTGGTTGTGCATGTTCATCAATCTTGATGTTTGCCGTAATTCCTTTCAGTGTTCCAGTCCTTGCTGGAACACCTCTTTAGCATCATCCAATATTTTGGACAATCGTTTAGGTTTGCCATCTGTTTCCCCGGAATCTACCGTTAGTGCTTTTAAGGAGTGCCAGTCCATATTCATTTTCCTAATCCACTCCTGTCCCAGTAGCGGTGGACCTCCTTCAGGTAGCACATATAAGTCCATTACTTGGCTTTCTTCGCCCTTGGGGTACACTCTTTGCCCCGTGTATGTTTTCAATATAATCTCCGTATCCCGTAGGGGAATATGTTGGAATAACCTTTTGTAATCTTTCTTATTCATGACCGTCAATGCCGATCCAGTGTCCAATTCCATTTTTACTTGGACTCCTGCTATCTGAAGAGTGACCCAAATTGTCTGGAGATCTGCATCCTTACCAATGTTGTGTACTCTTAAGCTACCCAGTTCATTACTGCTAGCGTCTGAATCCAACTTCTGTTCATTCGAACTGGTCTTTGTCACCTTGTGCACCTTTATGTATTTTCCTTGCGGTGACTTTTTGTTGCTGGTCTTCTTTCCTGACCGGCATACTTTAGCTATGTGGCCAAGCCTGCCACACGTTCTGCATTCTTGGTTTTTAAACCAACACTGGTTCTGATCGTGTGTTGTCTTTCCACAACAATAACATTTTTCAGTACTCAAACCCAATTTATTTGTACTGTGTTCCGGTGACCGTAGCTGCATTACTGCCGTGCCTCTCGCTGCGGCTTCGTGCGCTGCTGCCATAGTGACCGCTTTCTCAAGCGTCAGCTCATTCTCCTCGAGCAGTCGCTTTTGTGTATCTTCTTTTACCAATCCACACACAAGTTTATCTCTTAGCGCGTCTGTTAGTCCCGTTCCAAACTGACAGTACTTTGCTAGCTTATGCAATTCCATTAAATATTCAGCATTGCTTTCATCCTTCAGCTGCCTTCTGCTGTAAAATTTAAATCGTTCCGCTAGCATCAGCGGCGTGGGGTTTAGATGTTTCAGGACAGTAACAATCTCCTCGAACGTCTTATCCGCCGGTTCATCTGGTGATAAAAGGTGTTTCAATTGCCCGTATGTCTTCGCACCCATTAAGTTCAATAAAGTTAGTGCTTTCTCTGCATCTGGGATTTTATTTGCTTTACAATGGGCCAGAAATTCCAGGCCAGAAGCGTGAGTGCGCTCGGGGTACTCACGCTTCTGGCCGTTGGAAATGCCGGCGTTCAGCAGGAACAGCGCATGCGGGGAACGCCGGCATTTCCAGACCTCAAGCGCGTGCGACTGCACAGGCAGCGCTTGCGCAGTGAACTTCGTGGATTTCATTCATGAAATCCGTGAGGGTAAGTCCTCAGAACTTACACTGAAAAAAAGCAAGTGTAAAGTGGTTCATTGGCTGCGGAGGAAGATATATTTTATCGTGGAGCTTTTGAAATGCAATATTTTTGTTTGGGAAAGGGAGGGAAGTTATTTTAAGAAATTTTAAGTAAGTTTAAAAGTTAAAATTTTTTTTTTTTTTTTTTTTAAAAAAGGGTTTTCAGAACGGTAGGTAGAAGGAGCAATTGTGGCTGTGTGAATGGAATGTGAGAATGAGTTATGTATGTATGTCCACATATATTCCTTTACGTATATGTATGTATGTTTTATATTCCTTTACTATGAATGTATGTTTTTAATTATGATTTTCCAATAAGTTACTTTCTCTGAAAGTCATAATTAAATAGTACATTCATACACATAAGTAAAGGAATATATACATAACACGCAAAGGAATATATACAGACATACATACTTTCAGAAGCTCCACGATAAGAAATATCTTCCTCCGCAGCCTCTGTAGCAACTGTACCCATGCTTTTTTCATGTGTAAGTTGTAATGACTGGACCTCACTGAAAGCATTAATGAAAGCGGCGAATTATACTGCGCACGCGCTGCATGTGCAGTCGCACGCGTTCTGCCTCTGAACCCCTTCGTTCAGAGGACAGGAAATGCCGGTTTTCCCCACATGCACTGTGCATGCTGAAAACTGGCATTTGATCCGGCCAGATGCGTAAGTACCCCGACCGTACTAGCGCATTTGGAAGGGAATTATTGGGCCAACATTTTACATGTCAATAAAATAAAAAATTTAACACTTGCACCACTTGCCCCCTCGCACCTGCGACTGAGGGTCCAAGGAGGTGCATTGCGCAAGAGGTCATCATCGGACGTATCCTCACACTGTTCCCTTTGGGGAACTGTATGAAGTGGTGGAAGGATTTATGGCCGTGATTAACGCTCATTCCGTGACCGTAACCATCTTTGAACCAGCCATTAGGGTGGTTAGTCCTATGGCGGGAGGGTTTTACGGGCTCCCACAACCCATCTGAGGGGGGGGGGGGGGCGGCCACCAACACCCACGGACGCAAGTATCCCGCTGGATGTCCACCCAGAATTTAAAGTTGGAGCTCCGACTCCACTTGCCGGGACTGTCTGGAGTGGGGTTCAAAACCCTACTCCTTCTGGCCCAGCGGCGGGGATGCTTACTGCTACGCAAAAGGCCCACTCCGCACAAAAGGTGACACCCATACGTTTCCTGCGCCTTTTCCCTCCCCGTGACTGGAGCCCTATGCTGCCATTTCACGTTGCTAATCGGATTGGGCCTTTGTCATAGCGGTAGGATCCCTGCCGCTGGGCCAGATCAGGGTAGGGTTTCGAACCCCGCTCCAGACAGTCCCGGCAAGTGGAGTCGGAGCTCCGGCTCTAAATTCTGAGTTGACATCCAGTGGGATATTTGCGTCTGTGGGTGTGGGTGGACCCCCCCTCCTTGTATAGCTTGTGGGAGCCCGTAAAACCCTCCCGCCATAGGACTAACCGCCCTAATGGCTGGTTCAAAGATGGTTACGGTCACGGAATGAGCGTTAATCACGGCCATAAATCCTTCCACCACTTCATACAGTTCCCCAAAGGGAACAGTGTGAAGACACGTATGACAACGACATTGCTAAATAAATAAATGGAATTAAAAAACTTTTAGGGCTTTTAAAAGTCTTTAAATTGCTTTAATTCTCTTTAAAACTACTTCAGATTACTCAAAATAATGTAAACATTTTAAAAAGTTTATAAAAGTTACCAAAATCTTCAAAAAACTTCCAAAAAGCAAAGCAGCTTGACAGAAACATTGGGGGGCGTGTCCAGTGAAACGGAGACCTCAAGGGGCGTGTCTCACTTACACTGCACGCTCCTGGGTCCGCGCTGGCTGCGCTCCTGGGCGGCGTGACGTCATACGCTGCCCGGGATTCTTGCTTCAGTTTCTGGAAGTGCAGGCGTCCCTGGAGCTGATCGGCAGGAGTGCAGGGTAAGTGCAAATACGGGGCTTGCACGTGCTGCAAGCCCCGTTCTGGAATTTCTGGGCCAATAATTTTGTATGCGTTCTACATACATGGCCCAATCTTCGATGTCGCCATCAAAAAGGTACCAATGTTCCCATGTTTAGGCATCGTTGCAATTTATTTTATCCCAAGATGGCGGCTTCCCGCTCTGGTCTTCCTCCTCCGCCTACAAAATGGCGGTTTTCCCACGCTTGGCTGCAATGGCGTTTGGCGTGCTGCTCCCCTTTTTCCAGCGGTTAGTAACTCCCCCGACGCTGCCTCCGCTTCACCGCGGCTCTCGCGCCTTCAGTCGCCCCAGACGCTGCGCCTTTGTCCCGAAAGCGGCCCGGCCCTTATCTCCGGTCGCGATCGATCTCACCGCCCTTATTCCTCCGTCTTCCTCCCCCCCGTCTGTACAGCCAACGCGGCCGACTTTCTGTTCGAGTTGCTGACCGGCTTACCCACTACCGAGGTAGAAAGAAGATAGCTGACTGCCGCTGATGGAGGCTTCGAGTTCAGGATGTCTTCTGCACTCCGGGTTCTCGATGCCTGCCGCGCGACATGTCTTCCAGCAGGGTGATGAGGGTGGATGCCTCTCTTCGACGCCCGTTCTGTGGACGAAGCCGCCGTGGATATAAACTGCCGCAGGGTAAGAATCGGACTCGTCGCCACTGTTAAGTCTGTGTGTTCCAGTTGTATTAAGATTAATTACTGACACAGACTACAAGAATAAAGTTCAACAGGTCTTTACTAGTTGGAGGTCAGGACTATACTAAATACAATATCACTACACAATACTTATATACCGGTGGTCACCACCGGTATTACGTATACAGCAGCCAGAGAAAGTAGTACATCTCGTAAGGTGGAACAGGTTACATACACCACACTAACCATTTAGAACATTCTCTGATCGATCCTTTTTAGGTCCAACGTGAATGAGCTCATTGTGTTCTGAAGTGAGGGGAGTGCGACAAACTCGCTCAATCCACTCCAGGAGGGTGGGTTCTCCGGCGTTCTGAATGATATTTAATATTGGTGTCACGAGTCTAACACCCTCGAACGTATATGTGGATACGGTGTCAAGATGTAATGAGAGTGGGAGGAGGCTCCTGTGGAGTATAAACACAGCATAGACCACTAGAGCCGAATGGACTGTTTCTCTGCTGCAGTTTCAATGTAAATCTAATCTGCCCCGAACTGTCACAAACTCCAATCTCTGTGACTGTGACCATGGTGTGTAACCCTTCCTTGTCCATCATTCACCTTCCCACAGCATTCGATATAGTCTGATCTGGCATTCTTTTCCATGTCATGGCCTCCATTGTCCATCCCATAAAACTGATCCTCATGTGCTTCCTGTCCTAGCTCCCTGATCGCAGATTGCAAATCTCCAGCAATGGGTTAACTTTTGTCTTTCTATCCACACCTATGTTGTTGGCCAATATTGAACCGATGATGCTGCTTCTGGTGCATAGTAACCGATTACTGTAGCGACGGAGGCAGATTGGATTGTTTCAATATCTGCTTCTCGGGATTTGCCGGGGCATTGAAGTCTCTGTGCTGAGATCGCCTCATCAGGCACCTCCATTGACGAGGCGAGGCTGCATCATAGACCCATAATATGATACAGAACAGAAGGTCATTCAGCCCATCAGGCACCTCCATTGACTGGGCGAGGCTACATCATAGACCCATAATATGATACAGCACAGAAGGAGGTCACTCAGCCCATCACACCGATGCTGACTCTTTGGCAGAGCTATCCCATTATTACCACTGTCCCTCTCTTTCCCCATAGCCCTATAAATGTTTTCCCTTCAAATATTTATCCAATTCTCTTTTGAATGTTAACAGAATCTGCTTCCTCCACCCTTTCGGGCAATGCATTCCAGATCTCACTAACTCGCTGTGTAACAGAATGTTTCCTCACCTCGCCTGTGGCTCTTTTTCCACTCACTTTAAATCTGCGTCGTCTGGTTACTGACCCTTCTGCCAATGGAAACAGTTCCTCCTTATTTACTCATCAAAACCAATCATGAGTTTCAACAGCTCTATAAAATCTTCGTTTAACCAACTCTGCTCTAAAGAGAACAAACCAGTCTCTCCCCAGAACTGAAGTCCCTGATCCTTAGTACAATTCTCTCAAATCTCTTCTGCACCGTCTCCAAGGCCTTGATATCCTCCCTAAAGTGTGGTGCCCAGAATTGAAAACCATACTCCAGCTGAGGCCTAACCAGTCTGTTCTAACAGTTTAACATCACTTCCTTGTTTTTATTCGCTAATGGTATCAGCACGTGACTAATGAGCACTGTCGGAGGTGAGGACATTCACCACTGCTCCACTAACATTAACACAGTTGTGTAACTTTAAGCAGATTGGCGACACCCAACTTGTTTGTTTGGAATATCTTTAGGGGCCTTACAATGTCTGGAAACATCTTAAATACATAACTGGTTTGATCGGATTGCTGTTTTACAATTATAATTCTCCACGTGTGCGCGTGTCCCGCTGTGTGTCCACGCACATCCATCTAACAAACTCTCAGTCAGCGTCCTTCCCTTTCCCCACTGTGGATTGAGACAATAGTCAGAGACAAAATGACTTGTCACTTGGAAGAACATGGGTTAATAAACGACATCCAGAACAGATTGTTTAAAAGCAAATCGAGTCGGACTAGTTTAGTTTAATTTCTTCGATGAAATAAGGGAGCGGACTGTTGAAGGTTGTACAGTTGATGTTGTGTATATAGATCTTTAGAAGAATTTCTACAAAGTACCTCATAATAGACTTGTTTGCAAAATTGAAGCCAATGACATTAAAGCTGCAATGTTAGAGTGAATACGAAATTAGGGAAGGGACAGAAAGCAGAGGGTTGTGGTGAAGTGAGGGTTTTCCAGACTGGGGAGAAGTTATAGTGGTATCCCCAGGGGTCAGGATTACAAGCATTGCTCTTTTAATATAGATTAATGTCCTGGACTTGGGCACAAGGCATCATTTCATAGTTTGCAGATTAACAAAACTCGGAAAAGTCGTAAACCCCGAGGAGGATAATGGAAGAAGTCAGGAGGACATAAACCGTCTGGTGAAATGCACAGACATATGGCAGGTGAAATTTAATGCAGAGAAGTGTGAAGTGATGCATTTTGGAAGAAAGAATGAGGAGATGCAATATAAAATAAATAGCACAAGAGTAAAGGGGGTGCAAGAACAGACAAACATGGGGGCTTACATCCAGAAATCATTGAAGGTGACAGGACAAGTTCATAGAGCTTTTAGAAAAGCATATGGGATCACTGGTTTTATAAATAGAGACATCGGAATATAGGAACGTAGGAACAGTAGACTATTCATTGGCAGAACAGGCTCGAGCCATTCAATTCAATCACAGCTGATCTTTATCTTAACTCCATTTACCCGCCTTGGTTCCACAAGCCTAAATACCATTGCCTAACACAAATCTATCAATCACAGTTATGACATTTTCAATTTTCCCCCAGCCTCAACAGCTGTTGAGTGCGAGTGTTCTAGATTTCCACTACCGTGTGTGTGAAGAAATGCTTTCCAACATCACCACTGAACGACCTAGCTCTGCTTTTAAGGTTATGCCCCCTTGTACTGGACTCCACCATCAGAAGAAACAGTTTCTCTCTTTATCTTATCAATTCCTTTAATCATCTAAAACACCTCAATTAGATCACCCCTTAACACTTGATATTCAAGGGAATACAAGCTTCGTCTATGCAATCAGTCCTCATAATTTAACTCTTAACTCTGAGCTGCACCAACACCAAAGCCAAGATATCCTTCCGGAGGTGCGGTGCCCAAAATGTAACAATACTCGAAATCAGTTCTAACCAGAGCTCTGTACAGCTGTACCATAACTTCTGTATTCCAGCCGTTCCGAGATAAAGCCTAACATTTCATTAGCCTTTGATCTTATTCCACTAGCTTCTGGTAATATCTATACTTGGACCTCTAATTCTCTGCTCATCCACAGTTTCTAGCTTCTCACTATTTAGAAACTACTCTGATCTCACTTTAAGATCCAAAGTGAATTACCTCACTTTCCCACATTGAACTCCATCTGCCACAGTTTTGGCCAACGATATTATGCTCAGCCATCATCAAACCCTGGTTAGGTCTCAGCTGGAGCAGTGTGTCCAATTCCGGGCACCGCACTTTAGGAAGGTTTTCAAGGCATTGGAGAGGGCGGAGAGGAGATTCAAAAGAATGGTAACAGAGATGAGGGCCTTCAGCTACATGGAGATACTAGAGGAGCTGGAATTAGATTCATAAAGTTATTCAGCAGAGAAAAACGCCCTTCGGCCCATCATGTCCACGCCGGCCATCAAGCCCTGTCTAACCTAATCCCATTTTCCAACACTTGGTCCATAGCCTTGTATGCTATGGTGTTTCAAGTGCTCATCGAAATGCTTCTTGAATGTTGAGGGTTCCTGCCTCTACCACCCTTTCAGGCAGTGAGTTCCAGATTCCAACCACCCTCTGGGTGAAAAAGTTTTTCCTCAAATCCCCTCAAAACCTCCTGCCCCTTACCTTGAAACTGTGCCCCCTGGTTATTGACCCCTCTATTAAAGGGGAAAAGTTCCTTTCTATCCACCCTATCTACCCCCGTCAGAATTTTGTATACCTCAATCAGGTCCCCCCTCAGCCTTCTCTGCTCCAAGGAAAACAACCCCAGCCTGTCCAGTCTCTCTTCATAGCTGAAGCACTCCAGCCCAGGTAACATCCTGGTGAATCTCCTCTGCACCCTCTCCAAAGCAATCACATCCTTCCTATAGTGTGGCGACCAGAACTGCACACAGTATTCCAGCTGTGGCCTAACCAGCGTTTTGTACAGCTCCATCATAACCTCCCTGCTCTTATATTCTATGCCTCGGTTAATGAAGGCAAGTATCCCATTATGCTTTTTTAACCACCTCATCTAGCTGTCCTGCTGCCTTCAGTGATCTATGTACATGCACACCACGATCCCTCTGATTCTCTGTCCTTCCTAGGGTCCTACCATTCATTGTTTATTCCCTTGCCTTGTTAATCCTCCCAAAATGCATCACCTCACCTCACACTTTTCAGGGTTAAATTCAATTTGCCTCTGTTCTGCCCATCTGACCAACCCGTCTATATCGTCCTGTAGCCTGAGGCTTCCCTCCTCACTATTTACCACTCCACCAATTTTCGTGTCATCTGCGAACTTACTGATCATACCTCTTACATTCATATCTAAATCATTAATGTAAACTACAAACAGCAAAGGACCCAGCACCGATACCTGCGGTACACCACTGGACACAGGCTTCCAGTCACAAAAACAACCTTCAACCATCACCCTCTGCCTCCTGCCACTAAGCCAATTTTGGATCCAATGTGCCAAGTTGCCCTGGATCCCATGGGCTCTTACCTTCTTGACCAGTCTCCCACGCAGGACTTTGTCAAAAGCCTTACTGAAGTCCATGTAGACTACATCAACTGCACTACCCTCATCCACACACCTAGTCACCCCCTTGAAAAATTCAATCAAATTGGTCAGCCATGATCTCCTCCTGATAAAGCTATGCTGACTATCCTCGATTAATCCTTGCCTCTCCAAGTGGAGACTAATTCTGTCCCTCAGAATTTTTTCCAATAATTTCCCTACCACTGATGTTAGGCTCACTGGCCTGTAATTCCCTGGTTTATCCCTGTAGTTTATGTACCTTTAAGACAGAACTACTTTTACAGCTCCTGTATACTGTAGTACCGGCAGTGACCACACCTGTATATAAGCCTTGCGCATGCCTCTGTACCCCCAGTCTTGAGACTACCCTCCTCCAGTAAATACCTGTTTATTGTTAAGTTACAGCATCCGTGTGGTTATTGAAAAACATCATACTCTCAGAATCACAGATCTAACAGTGGCGACGAGTGTCGATTCGAATCTACCTGCAACTCTGCATTTCCCTTCGAGGATTCGCTCCGGGAGGGCGGTGTAAGAAAGTCAAGGCCAGGAACACGGGCGTCAACCACGAGCAACCGCCCAGTCGTCCGGCAGAGAGTGAACATCGCAGGGGAGGCTGTGGAGAGCCGGGCTTGGTTCCCCAGCCATGACGATCAGCAAGAGACTGACGACAGGTCCAGCGCAGAACCTTCCCAGACAGTGGCGGCTGGAGCCGACCGACGGCGGAGAGAGAGAAAGCCGAGCAGCGTCGACGGGGTAAGATAGAGGGTGAAGCGCACAGGGCGCAGCTGGGGGTTGAAAACCGAGCAGCGTCGAGAAAAAAAATTAAAAAAGACGGAGAGAGGGTAAAGCAACAGCCGGGTTCAGGACGGAGCGGCGTCGAAAAAAAAGAACGCGCAGAGCACAGCCAGGGCTCAAGGGCTGAACAGTGTCCGCGGGGAGAAGGGAGAGCGCGGGAGACGCCATTTTTAGAAGCCGCAGCGGAGAAGGGCGAGCGCGGGAAGGAAGGAAAGCGCGGGAGACGCCATTTTGTGCCAGCGGAGAAGAAGGGGAAGCGCGGGAGACGCCATTTTTGACAGTTAAATCAAACCCAGGGATGCCAAAGAGTGGCAGTATCTCTACGTTCGACAATAAAGTCGAAGATTGGGCGACATGTGGGGAACATATTGAGGTGTACTGCAGGGCGAATGAAGTGCCAGATGCTAGGAAAGCACTGGTTTTGTTAAATTCCATGGGTGCAAAAACTTATGGGTTACTGCGAAATCTAATAACCCCAGAGAAGCCGGTGAACAAGAATTTCGAAAGCATAGTAGAAATCCTACAGGACCACTTAAACCCCACACCGCTGCTGATAGCAGAACGATTTAAGTTCCATAAAAGGAACCAACACAGACGAAAGCAATGCTGAGTACCTAACAGAACTGCGCAAGCTATCGAAACACTGCCAGTTTGGAGCGGGACTAGCAGAGACGTTAAGGGACAAGTTTGTGTGTGGGCTACAAAGTGAAGGAACCCAGAAACAGCTTCTATCAGAAAAGGATCTTACGCTGGACAAGGCTTTCAGTATGGCAGTATCACACGAAGCAGCCGCAAGGGGCGCTGCAGAGATACAACGGAGACCGCAAGAATATGGCACCAATGAAATGTCCTATGGAACAGGGAAGTGCTATTGCTGCGGCAGAACAACACATGACCAGAAGGATTGTTGGTTCAAGGACCAAGTGTGCAGTGTGGAAAAGCAGGACACATAGCAAGAGTCTGCAGGTCTGGGAAGAAAACCAACAGTAAGAAATCTCCACAGGAGAAGTACAAAAAGGTACACTAGGTGATGGACAGTAGTTCAGACGAACAGAAAAGTGACAGACTCCGGAAGCAAGGAGCTGGGTTGTCTGAAACTACATAAGGTAACCAAAATGGAGGATCACCAGACTATCTGGGTTACACGCAAGATAGACGGAGTCCAAGTGAAAATGGAATTGGACACAGGATCAGCCCTAACAGTCATAAACCAAAGGGACTACAAGCGGCTATTTTCACATATACCCTTGAAAGCTACAGAGATTGTCTTGAAGACGTACACGAGGCAAAAAGTCTACCCCAAATGAAAAATAAGGGTGAAAGTGATATATAAAGGCCAGGAAATACCTAAAATGGATATATATGTATTGCCAGATGGAGGACCACCACTGCTAGGACGTGAATGGATCCGGGAGATACAATTAGATTGGCATTCCATACAGGCACTGAAGGTTGAGGCCAAAAAGGATGACGACGTCACACCTGGACGACTGTCAAAAATGCTAACTGACGCAAAAGAAGTGTTCCAGGAGGGACTCGGAACACTAAAAGGCATAACAGCAACGATTAAAATAGAGAAATGGCAATCCGGAACAATATGCACAAGGCAGGGGCCATTAATGTACACAGCGGATGTCGGGGAGAACATTGTGAGACGCCACGTCGATCAGATCTTAGCGTCACAGGAACGAGTCAACCCCATGTCTCGAGTACCTGGGGATGAACCCGACATACCGGTAGCATCTACCTCAGAAGCAGTAGCAGTGGAAACCGATGAACTACCCGATGAAAAGGGGCCAGAATCGCCTCTGCACCAAGAACGAGAACCTCAGGAAAGGCGCCACCCCGAAAGGGTCAGGAAGCCGCCCCAAAGACTGAATCTATAAATGGACTATTGTTGTTTAATGTACATGTTAGTGTTAATTGTTATTTGAATATTAGGGGTACTACTAATCTAAAAGGGGAGGAATTGTAGTGTATGTACCTTTAAGACAGAACTACTTTTACAGCTCCTGTATACTGTAGTACCGGCAGTGACCACACCTGTATATAAGCCTTGCGCATGCCTCTGTACCCCCAGTCTTGAGACTACCCTCCTCCAGTAAATACCTGTTTATTGTTAAGTTACAGCATCCGTGTGGTTATTGAAAAACATCATACTCTCAGAATCACGGATCTAAAAATCCCTACTACCCTTCTTGAACAATGGTACTACGTTGGCTGTCCTCCAGTCCTCTGGCACATCCCCTGTGGCCAGAGAGGTTCTGAAAATTTGTGTCAGAGCCCCTGCAATCTCCTCCCTTGCCTCACACAAAGCAGCCTGCGATACATCTCGCCTGGGCCTGTATCCACTTTTAAGCCCGCTAAACCTGCTAGTACCTCCTCCCTCTCAATACTAATTTGTTGAAGTATATCACAATCCCCCTGCCTGATTTCTATGCCTACGTCGTCCTTCTCCATAGTGAACAGATACAAAATATTCATTTAAAACCTCACCTGCATATTCCGGCTCTACATACAGATTGCCACATAGGTCCCTAATGGGCCCTACTCTTTCCCTAGTTATCCTCTTGCCCTTAATATACTTATAAAACACCTTGGGATTTTCCTTTATTTTGCCCGCCAGTGTTTTTTCATGCCCCCTCTTCGCTCTCCTAATTTCTTTTTTTAAGTATCCCCTGCACTTTCTATCCTCCTCTAGGGCTTCCACTGCTTAGTCCATTGTATCTGCCAAAAGCATCCCTTTTTTTCCCCTAATCCATTCTTGTATATCCCTTGACATCCAGGGTTCCCTTGGCTTGTTGGTCACACCCTTGATCTTTACAGGAACATATTGGCGTTGTACTCACTATTTCCTTTCTGAAAGACTCCCACTGCTCTGATGTGGATTTTCCTAAAGTAGCTGATCCCAGTCCACTTTGGCCAGATCCTGCCTTATCATATTAAAATCGGCCTTCCCCAATTTAGAACATTTATTTCCGGTCCATCTTTGTCCTTTTCCATGACTACCTTAAATCTCACCGAATTATGATCACGGTCACCAAAATGCTCTCCCACTGACACTTCTACCACTTGCCCGGCTACATTCTCTAGAATTAGATCCAGTACCACCCCCTCTCTTGTAGGACTTTCTACATGCTGGCTCAAAAAGCTCTCCTGGATGCACTTTAAGAATTCCACACCCTCTAAGCCTTTCACACACTGACTATCCCAGTTAATATTGGTGAAGTTGAAATCCCCTACTATTATCACTGCACTTGAGATTTGCCTACATATCAGTTCCTCCATCCATCTTCCCCTGACTGTTTGGGGGCCTATAGTACACTCCCAGCAAAGTGCTTGCCCCCTTTTTGTTTTTAAGTTCTACCCATATGGCCTCCTTAGAGGAACTTGCCGAGATATCATCCCTCCTTACAGCTGTAATTGACTCCTTGATTAATATTGCGACACCCCCTCCTCTTTTACACCCCGCTCTGCCTCGCCTGAAGATTCTATACCCTGGAATATTGAGCTGCCAGTCCTGCCCCTTTCTCAACCATGTCTGCGATAGTAACAATATCGTATTCCCAATGTTCATTAACACCTTCAATTCATCTGCCTTAATCGCAAGACTCCTTGCATTAAAATAAATGCCATCCAGCCTTGCCCTACTCCCTTGTGCCATTACATATTTGCTCTGCCTTCTAGTCTGACTTGTTTTTTCCTCTATATTTGGCTGTGCATCACCCCCTACTATAGCTCCACTCTGTATCCCATCCCCCTGCCAAGTTAGTTTAAACACACCCCAACAGTACTAGGAAACCTCCCCGCATGGATGTTGGTCCCGTTCTGGTTCAGGTGCATCCCATCCGACTTGTACAGGTCCCACCTTCCCCAGAAGCAGATCCAGTGATCCAGGAAACTAAAACCATCCCTCCTGCACCAACTCTTTAGCCACTCATTCATCTGCTCCATCCTCCTACTCCTATACTCACTCGCACATGGCACCGGGAGTAATCCAGAGATTACAACCTTTGAGGTCCTGCTCTTTAATCTGCTACCTAGCTCCCTAAATTCTTGTTGCAGGACCTCATCCCTCTTTCTACCTATGTTGTTGGCACCAATGTGAACCACGACCTCTGACTGTTCGCCCTCCCCCTTCAGAATTCCCTGCAGCTGTTCAGTGACAACCTTGACTCTAGCACCAGGGAGGCAACATACCCAAATCAAATCAACTTTTATTGTCATTGTTAGTGCACAAGTGCAGTACAACGAAATGTAGGCTTGCGGCTCCCGAGAGTGTACAATTTGGATTAGGACACTTAAACATTTCGACATACATTCGTACATATATATTAGCATAAATATGACCATAATAAAGTGAATAAAGTGCATCGGCAGATGTGCAGGCTTTAGTGTTTATTTGTGGAGTTCAGTAGGATGACAGCCCTGGGAAAGAAGCTGTTCCTAAATCTGGTCGTACGGGTGCGGATGCATCTGTAGCGTCTTCCAGATGGTAGGAGGGCGAACCATCCTGGAGTCACGTCTGCGGCCACAGAAACATTTATGCGTTCCCCTTACGATAGAATCCCCCATCACTATTGCTCTCCCACTCTTTTTCCTCCCCTCCTGTGCAGCTGAGTCACTCGTAGTGCCACAGACTTGGCTCTTGCTGCTCTCCCCTGAGAAACCATCTCCCCCATCAGTATCAAAAACGGAAAATCTGTTGGAGAGGGAGACGGACCCAGTGGACTCCTGCACTAACTTCCTAGTTCTTTTACTCTGTCTGGCGGTCACCCATTTCCTGTTTGCCTGTGCACTGTTCACCTGCTGTGTGACGACCTTGTTAAACGTGCTATCCATGAAGATCTCAGCTTCGCGGATGCTCCAGTGACTGCAGCTGCAGCTCCAGCTCCGAAATGCAGATTTAGAGTAGCTGCAGCCACATCCTGCACACGTGTTCGCCCTGGACACCGAAAGTGTCCCTGACTTCCCACATAGCAGAGGAGGAGCACTCCATGCAGCCGAGCTGCCCTGCCATGTCCTACCCTTAATTTACTCCCTTTACTTCCTTTAAATTAAAGAATATTAAACTCACGAAGTACCTTACTTCACTTTAAACACTACTTACTCTAGAGACTTTACTTTTACTTTAACGACTGGACTGTAGAAATACTTACCAGGTCCTACTTAGCAATCAGCTCCTTCCCTGGTTGTGACGTCATTAGCGGTTTCGCAGTTGTCATTTGACTGCTCCCGCTCTGACTCTTTCCTGCAGCCCTGTGACGTCTCTCCTTGATTTTGCTGCACTTTTGGAATTCGCCAGACTTGTATCGGCCTCCTCGCTGCTGCTGCCGACTCCTCGCAGATCTGCACTGTATGTCTCCTCGCTGCTGCCGACTCCTTGCAGGTACTTCCTGTCCTCGGCCTCCCGCTGTATTTATGCCTCCTCGCTGCTGCTGCCGCCGCCGACTCCTCGCAGGTCCGTGCTGTCCTCGGCCTCCCGCTGTATTTATGCCTCCTCGCAGGTCTGCGCTGTCCTCGGCCTCCCGCTGTATTTATGCCTCCTCGCTGCTGCCAACTCCTCGCAGGTCCGCGCTGTCCTCGGCCTCCCGCTGTATTTATGCCTCCTCACTGCTGCTGCCGCCAATTCCTCGTAGGTTCTCTTTAGAGCAGAAAATGTTAATTGGGAGATTTAATAGAGGTGTTCAAAATCATGAAGGGGTTTCCATAGAGTAAATAAGGAGCAACTTTATCCACTGATAGAAGGGTCGGTAAACAGAGGACACAGATTTAATGTAATTGACAAAAGAGCCAGAAGTGAGATGAGGAGATTGTTTTTAGGCATCGTGTTATGATGACCTGGAATGCAATGTCTGAATGAGTGATGGGAGCAGAGGCAATAGTAACTTTTAAACCTGAATTAGTGAAACACACGAAGGGGAGAACATTAGCAGTGCTCTGGGCACCGAGCAGGGGAGTGGGACACATTGGCCTGCTCTTTCAAAGAGCCGGTACAGGCACGTTGTGCCCAATGGCCTCATTCTGTGCTGTCTGGTCCCAAGTTTCTATGGTATCAACCTCTAACTGTTCCTAAGCATATAATAAACGATAAATGTACTTGAATGCTATTTACAGAAGCAGAACTTTAGCATGTGAAATTGCATTGGGAAGTTTAATTCTGTTAACCAGCAAATGATGGCCAAAAATTGATAAAAAGGGAGAAAAAGCGAATGAGTATACCAGCAAGAAACATTTAAAAAATTGCAGGAGCTTCTAAAAGTAAGTAAACATGAAGAGTAGCAAAAGTAAGCATTGGTCCCTTAGAGGCTGAGACAGGAGAAATTACAATGGGAAATAAGGAAATGGCAGAGATTTTAAACAAATATTTTGTATCTGTCTTCACAGTAGAAAACACAAATAACACACCAAAAATAGCAGGGAACCAAGGGACTAATGAAAGTACTGAGATCAATTACTTTAAGTTCCTTCGAGAAAAAAAGTACTCGAGAAACTAATGGGACTAAAAGCCGACAAATCCCCTGGACCTGACGGCCGACATCCTAGGGTTCGACAAGAGGTGGCTGAAGAGATCGTGGATGCATTGGTTGTGATCTTCCAAAATCCCCTACACTCTGGAACAAGGGGGAAAGAGAGAAAGCAGGGAACTACAGGCCAGTGAGCCTGGCATCAGGAAAATGCTGGAATCCATTATTAAGGGAGGGGTAAGAGGGCACTTAGAAAATCATATGATCAGGCTGAGTCAACATGGTTTTATGAAAGAGAAATCATGCTTAACCAATTTATTAGTGTTTTGAGGATGCAACTAGCTGGCGGGGGGGGGGGGGGGGGAAAAGAGAGAGGGTCATGGAGGGAAAGTGTGACAGAGCAGGGTAGCGGCAGCATTCAGCCGTAAACCGCGCACCCCAAAATTGCCCTGGCAACGCCGGGCCCCCCCAGCATAAATGATCTAGACGTGGGAACTAGATGTAATATCTCCAAGTTTGCAGATGACACAAAGCTGGGTGGGCATGTGTGCTGTGAGGAGGATGCCAAGAAACTCCAGTATGATTTGGACAGTTTGGGCGATTGGGCAGAAGCATGGCAGATGCAGTATAATGTGGATAAATGTGAGGTTATCCACTTTGGTGGCAAAAACAGGAAAGCAGATTATCTGAATGGCAATAGATTGGGAGAAGGGGAAGTGCAACGAGACCTGGGTGTTCTTGTGCACCAGTCGCTGAAGGTAAGCATGCAGGTGCAGCAGATGGTTAAGGCGGCAAATGGTATGTTGGCCTTCGTAGCTAGAGGGTACGAGTACAAGAACAAGGATGTCCTGCTGCAGTTGTACAGGGCCTTGGGTGAGACCAAACCGTATCGTGTGCAGTTCTGGTCACCTTATCTGAGGAAGGATGTTCTTGCCATGGAGCGAGAGCAGCGAAGATTCACCAGACTGATACCTGGGACGGCAGGAATGACGTATGAGGAGAGATTGGGTCGATTGGGCTTATACTCGCTGGAGTTTAGAAGAATGAGAGGGGGTCTCATTGAAACTTATAAAATTCTAACAGGACTGGACAGACTGGATGCAGGAAGGATGTTCCCGATGGCCGGGGAGTCCAGAACCAGGGGTCACAGTCTAAGGATAAGGGGTAGGCCATTTAGGACAGAGGTGAGGAAGAATTTCTTCACCCAGAGTGGTGAACCTGTGGAATTCTCTACCACAGAAGGCAGTAGAGGCCAATTCATTAAATATATTCAAGAAGGAGTTGGATATATTTCTTAAGGCTAAAGGGATCAAGGGATATTGGGAGAAGGCAGGGACAGGGTACTGAATTTGGATGATCAGCCATGATCTCATTGAATGGCAGAGCAGGCTCGAGGGGCCGAATGGCCTACTCCTGCTCCTATCTTCTATGTTTCTAAAAGGCATTTGATAAGGTGCCACATAAAAGGTTGCTGTGCAAGATAAGGACTCATGGGGTTGAGGGTAATATATTAGCTACAAGGACTGTTTGGAGAAGCTGGATTTGTTTTCATTAGAGCAAAGGTGGTTGAGGGGTGATTTGATAGAGGTGTACAAGATTAGGACGGGTTTGGATAGGCTAGACAGGGAAAGGCTGTTCCCACTAATGGATGGTACAAGGACCAGGGGACACAGATTTAAGGTTTTGGACAAGAGATACAGGGCGAATGTGAGTAAAAACCTTTTTACGCAGCGAGTGATGAGGGCCTGGAACTCGCTGCTGACGGAAGTGGTGGAAGCGGAGACACTCGATGTTTTCAAGGGGAGACTGGATAGGCACTTGAGGGAAATTAACTTGCAGGGCTACGGGGATAGAGCGGGGGAGTGGGACTGACTGGATTGCTCTACAGAGAGCCGGCACAGACTCGATGGGCCGAATGGCCTCCTTCTGTGCCGTTATGACTATTAGCATTGATAGAGGATTGGTTAACTGACAGAAAACAGAGTGTAGGAATAAACAGGACATTTTCAGCTTGGCAGGCTAGTGGGGTGCCACAAGGATCAGTGCTGGGGCCTCTGCTATTTACAATCTATATTACTGACTTAGATGAAGGGACCGAGTGCAATGTATCCAAGTTTGCTGCTGATACAAAGCTAGGTGGGAAAGTAAGCTATGGGGACACAGAGCCTGCAAAGGGATATGGGCAGTCTAAGTGTGCGGGCAGTAAGGTGACAGATGGAATATAATGTGGGGAAATGTGTGCGTATTCACTTTAGTAGGAAGAGTAGAAAAACAGAACCTTTTTTAAATGGTGAAAAATTATTAAATGTTGGCGTTCAGAGAGATTTAGGTGTTCTCGTACAGGAGACAAAGTTAGCATGCAGGTACCGCGAGCAATTGGGCAGGCGGATGGCATGTTGGCCTTTATTACAAGGGGTTGGAATACAACAGTGAGGAAGTCTTGCTACAATTGGACAGGGCTTTGGTGAGACAACACCGGAGTACCGGGCACAGTTCTGGTCTCATATCGATAAAGGATGGGATAAAGACAGTAGGGAGAAATGATCTTAGCTCCAAATATAAAGTAAAAAAATCAGTTTGGGTGGAGCCAAGAAACAGCAAGGGGCAGAAAACATTGGTTGGAGGTGTTTATAGGCCCCCAAACTGTAGTTGTAATGTAGGGCGGCATATCATTCAGGGAACTAGAGGTGCATGTAGCGAGGGTAATACATTAATCATGGGGGATTTTAAGCTATGTATAGATTGGGAAAACCAAATCTGCAGTAATAGTGTGGGGACATCATCTGAGTCAATGGGACCCTCTCTGACCTTTCTCCCCAGTCCATCTCCAGGACCAGTGTGTATCTGAGTCAATGGGACTCTCTCTGACCTTTCTCCCCAGTCCATCTCCAGGACCAGTGTGTATCTGAGTCAATGGGACTCTCTGACCTTTCTCCCCAGTCCATCTCCAGGACCAGTGTGTATCTGAGTCAATGGGACTCTCTCGGACCTTTCTCCCCAGTCCATCTCCAGGACCAGTGTGTATCTGAGTCAATGGGACTCTCTCTGACCTTTCTCCCCAGTCCATCCCCAGGACCAATGTGTATCTGAGTCAATGGGACTCTCTCTGACCTTTCTCCCCAGTCCATCCCCAGGACCAATGTGTATCTGAGTCAATGGGACTCTCTCTGACCTTTCTCCCCAGTCCATCTCCAGGACCAGTGTGTATCTGAGTCAATGACACTCTCTCTGACCTTTCTCCCCAGCCTATCCCCAGGACCAGTGTGTATCTGAGTCAATGGGACTCCCTCTTACCTTTTTTCCCCGGTCGATCTCTGGAAGCTCTTTGAAGCGGAAGGGTTCTCTCACAATCCTGTGTTGGTTCACCTGCTGTCGTTCCTCAGTCTACAATCCCTGTTTACTCTCAGCTGTGAACCTTTCTCAATCACTCAGTCTTTCACCGGGAGATCTAATTATGGCAGGACTGAAAATAACAACATGAATAGTATGAAGTAATGTAATGTAGACTTTTCTTCTGCTTAATAAAAATAAAAGTTTGGGTCCGAGCGCTTCTGTCTGATTTTTGTCCCTTTTCTCAGATGCCCGCCATGGCTTCCAGCAAATCACACTGTCTGATCTCCCTGGGCCCATCCTCCCCGGGTTACACACTGTCTGATCTCACTGGGCTCATCCTCCCCGGGTTACACACTGTCTGATCTCACTGGGCCCATCCTCCCCGGGTTACACACTGTCTGATCTCACTGGGCCCATCCTCCCCGGGTTACACACTGTCTGATCTCACTGGGCCCATCCTCCCCGGGTTACACACTGTCTGATCTCACTGGGCCCATCCTCCCCGGGTTACAGTGTGTCTGATCACACTGGGCCCATCCTCCCCGGGTTACACACTGTCTGATCTCACTGGGCCCATCCTCCCCGGGTTACACACTGTCTGATCTCACTGGGCCCATCCTCCCCGGGTTACACACTGTCTGATCTCACTGGGCCCATCCTCCCCGGGTTACACACTGCCTGATCTCACTGGGCCCATCCTCCCCGGGTTACACACTGTCTGATCTCACTGGGCCCATCCTCCCCGGGTTACACACTGTCTGATCTCACTGGGCCCATCCTCCCCGGGTTACAGTGTGTCTGATCACACTGGGCCCATCCTCCCCGGGTTACAGTGTCTGATCTCACTGGGCCCATCCTCCCCGGGTTACACACTGCCTGATCTCACTGGGCCCATCCTCCCCGGGTTACACACTGTCTGATCTCACTGGGCCCATCCTCCCCGGGTTACACACTGTCTGATCTCACTGGGCCCATCCTCCCCGGGTTACACACTGTCTGATCTCACTGGGCCCATCCTCCCCGGGTTACAGTGTGTCTGATCACACTGGGCCCATCCTCCCCGGGTTACACACTGTCTGATCTCACTGGGCCCATCCTCCCCGGGTTACACACTGTCTGATCTCACTGGGCCCACCCTCCCCGGGTTACACACTGTCTGATCTCACTGGGCCCATCCTCCCTGGGTTACACACTGTCTGATCTCACTGGGCCCATCCTCCCCGGGTTACACACTGTCTGATCTCACTGGGCCCATCCTCCCCGGGTTACACACTGTCTGATCTCACTGGGCCCATCCTCCCCGGGTTACACACTGTCTGATCTCACTGGGCCCATCCTCCCCGGGTTACACACTGTCTGATCTCACTGGGCTTATCCTCCCCGGGTTACATCCTGTCTGATCTCACTGGGCCCATCCTCCCCGGGTTACACACTGTCTGATCTCACTGGGCCCATCCTCCCCGGGTTACACAGTCTGATCTCACTGGGCTTATCCTCCCCGGGTTACACACTGTCTGATCTCACTGGGCCCATCCTCCCCGGGTTACACACTGTCTGATCTCACTGGGCCCATCCTCCCCGGGTTACACACAGTCTGATCTCACTGGGCTCATCCTCCCCGGGTTACACACTGTCTGATCTCACTGGGCCCATCCTCCCCGGGTTACACACTGTCTGATCTCACTGGGCCCATCCTCCCCGGGTTACAGTGTGTCTGATCTCACTGGGCCCATCCTGCCATGTTACACACTGTCTGATCTCACTGGGCCAATCTCCCCAGGTTACACACTGTCTGACCTCACTGGGCCCATCCTGCCATGTTACACACTGTCTGATCTCACTGGTGTGGAGAAGCCGGAGTTGGACAAATGTAAGAAGTCACACAACACCAGGTTATCGTCCAACAGCTTTATTTGAAATCACAAGCTTTCGGAGCGCTGCTTCTTCGTCAGGTGAAGGTGAACCTTCCCCACCACCCCCCGGCCCCTCCGACCAAAACATCCCCCCCCCCCCCTCTCCTCTCCGACCCAAACACAACCCCCCCGCCCCCGCTCCTCCCCAAACACTCCCCCGCCAACCCACCCCGCCCCCCCTCCTTCGACCCAAATAACCCCCGCCCCTCCGACCCAAACACACAA